>NC_142871.1:141059166-141366250 GCF_051225735.1 Oryctolagus cuniculus
TTGTAACTCTGGCAGTTCATACTAGAGTGCTGGTTTGAGTCCAGCTGTTCCATTTCCAATCCAGCTTCTTGCTAATGTCCTTGGGAAGGCAATGGAAGAAGACCCAAGTACTTGGGTCACTGCCATTCATGTGGGGGTCCAGGATGGAGTTTCTAGTTTCAGCCTAATGCAGATCTGGTTGCTGCAGGCATCTGAGGAGAAAACAAGTAAATGGAAGATCTCCCCCTGCCAATCCTTTCAAATAAATAAGTAAAAATTCAAAAACTGTTGGAGAAATTGTTGGGAATTATAGTCTTTACCCTCAGTAATGTCAGTGAAAATGATACAGATGTATCAATTTCATTACATTTTATAACCCGTACCTTAGTGTTACAAAGATGTGCTAAAGCTTCCTTTGATAACCATCTAAAGTGAAGTTGTTGATACTATCTCATACAGGGATCTGGCAAAGCCCAGAAGCAAAGCTAGAAGATGTGTTAACTCAGATAATAATCATATTTCTTGCCTCTGAAAGGCTCTTGCCATTTTGAAAGACTGGATTTGATTGGATTGAACTTCCCAGAGCAATCTTGAAGAGTGAAATAAGTCTCAAAATCTTATGATTTGATCATTGTTTATACTCTTTGTCTATATTCTTATGGAACAGTGGTCTTTCTATTTTTTACTTGTTGAATATTATTATTACTAGTTCATTAAGCATTTAATTATAAAGTAAATTGAAAGTATCTTATTCCAGGACTTAAAGGAAAGAAAAAAAATGGAGGGTTATTGAGGGAGGGAGGGAGGGAGAGGGAAGTAAGGTTATCTTCAAGTTATATCTATGAACTGCATGAAATACTTTTAAATGTAGAGTTTTGAAAGGTCAATCAACATTATTTTTACTGTATTTCATGACCACAGAAGCACTATTTTTAGTTTATCTATGTCCATTTCTCTACCCATTACAATGTTGTCTAGCCTATAGGCACTAAGTAACAATTTAAGTGGGCATTAATTTTTTAAAACTTTTATTTAATAAATATAAATTTCAAAAGTATAAGTTTTAGATTATAGCAACTTTTTTCCCCATAACCTCCCTCCCACCCACAACCATTCCATCTCCCACTACCTCTCCCATGCGATTCTTCATCAAGATTCATTTTCAATTATCTTCATATACAGAAGATCAAGTTAGTATATATTAAGTAAAGATTTCAACAGTTTACACCCACACAGAAACACAAAGTATAAAGTACTGTTTGAGTATTAGTTTTATCATTAATTCACACAGTACAACACATTAAGGTCAAAGATCCTACATGTGGAGTAAGTGGACATTAAATTTTAAGTGAATAATTTTGTTTATATCCAAGCAAAAACTTAGTGATCAAGTTCCATGAACCACTTCATCAGTTATTGTGGTTTGTTTCATTTGCTAATCCATAAATAATAGGAAAAGGATAAAAAATCACTTGAACTATCATCTTCCTATTTTTGGTCTATTTTATTGGAGATCTAACTGAATCACTTGGGGAAGTGCTGCTTAGATGTTGGATGAATTTCATAGAATGTGGAGAAGTTTTACTCACCGAGTTGATCCAAGTCAGTAGAAACACATCTTGGTTGATCCTGAGATTAAGTATCTTTGTTCTAGAACCAAACTGGTAGTTCAGTCTGTAAAATCTTATGTAAGGAAAGGATTGAACTTCTTTCATATATGACTAAGCAGGGAGCATCGAACCAGGAACATTTTAAGTTTCCATTAAGCACATGATCGCTAAAATTAAGCCCGTGCTGTCCAGGCACTAGGGAGCAAACCTATTCAGCCAGGTGTGTGTTTGGGGTAAACACTGTAAGTTCAGAGTATTGGACATTGTGGAGCTCTCCCTCAAGGAATTGCCTCTGTGGAAACGAATTAATTACCATCTTGATTTAACTGACTCCTACAGACTATGCACTCCATGTAGGGAAAATTAATATTGTAAAAACTTGTTTTCTGCAGTGTACATTCATAGTTAATTCTCTGTAGTGCAATGTATTCTTCCTTTCATTAACAATTTCAGTTTAACTGCCCAAGAATAAATTCATATATGATTGTATAGGCCTCATGTAAAAGGAGAATATGTGATTTTTTTTGCATAAACTCATACAGATTTAAAGAATTGAACAGCTTTAGATATGAACCAATACCTAGAGATCTAATCCTCTTCCACACACCATGAATTTTTTAAAATAACCTTGAAGCTGGCAATCAAAGTTGTATTTCAACAATCCCTATAAGAATAATTTTCATCCAAGATGAATGAATGAATTCAGTTTTTAAGTACCTATAGTGCTGGGGAAGTCATTTTTGTTGTGATAAGAACATTTCATATAAAATATACTTTCTTAGTAATGAAAATAATTAAAAATTTTTAAATGTGTATTGTCCATTCCTAAATATCAAAAATTAAATTCCTAAAAATTAAAATTAGTTTTATCTCTCACATTTAAGTTTTTAATCCATTTTGAATTGATTTTTTTGAAGAATATCTTTAAATTTTTGATTTGCATACATTTTATAAGCACAACTTTAGGAACATAGTAATTCTTCCTATTGTACCCGCCCTCCCACACACACTTTCACTCCTCTTCCTCTTCCTGCTCCTGTGCCCAGTCTTGTTTATTACTTAAAACAAAAACCAAAAACAAAACAAAACAAAACAAAAAAAAATAAGAACGAAAGCTGTTCCTCAACAGTCTAGACAAGGGCTGTTCAAAGTTGTTGCATTCCTATGGTAATTATGCTTTTTTTGAAACTTAATTATCTTCAGAGACGAACCCAAGAATGATACATCTTTTGCAAGCACATAGACATAACTGTAATTTGTGACCTAGGAATATCTTCCACTTAATACACTAAAACAAAGTAATTACTTGAGAACAATTTCTTTTTTTTTCAAAATTTATTTAATCAATATAAATTTCCAAAGTACAGCTTATGGATTACAACGGCTCCCCCCCCCCCCCCGCATAACTTCCCTCCCACCTGCAAACCTCCCCTTTTCCTCTCCCTCTCCCCTTCCAATCACATCAAGATTCATTTTCAATTCTCTTTATATACAGAAGATCAGTTTAGCATATATTAAGTAAAGATTTCAACAGTTTGCACCCACATAGAAACACAGAGTGAAAAATACTGTTTGAGTACTAGTTATAGCATTAAATCTCAATGTGCAGGACATTAAGGACAGAGATCCTATGTGAGGAGTAAGTGCACAGTGACTCCTGTTGTTGACTTAACAAGTTGACACTCTTGTTTATGGCATCAGTAATCACCCTAGGCTCTTGTCATGAGTTGCCAAGGCTATGGAAGCCTTTTGAGTTCACCAACTCTGATCATATGTAGACAAGGTCGTAGTCAAAGTGGAAGTTCTCTCCTCCCTTCAGAGAAAGGTACCTCCTTCTTTGGTGACCTGTTCCTTCCACTGTGATCTCACTCACGGAGATCTTTCATTTAGTGTTTTGTTTTTTGTTTTTTGTTTTTTGTTTTTTTTGTTTTTTTTTTTTTTTGCCAGAATGTCTTGGCTTTTCATGCCTGAAATACTCTCATGGGCATTTCAGCCTGATCCGAATGCCTTAAGGGATGATTCTGAGGCCAGAGTGCTGTTTAGGACATCTGCCATTCTATGGGTCTGCTGTGTATCACACTTCCCATGTTGGATCGTTCTCTCCCTTTTTTATTCTATCAGCTAGTATTTGCAGACACTATTCTTGTTTATGTGCTCCCTTTGGCTCTTAGTCCTATCATTATGATCAATTGTGAACAGAAATTGATCACTGGGACTAGTGAGATGGCATTGGTACATGCCACCTTGATGGGATTGAATTGGAATCCCCTGGTATGTTTCTAACTCTACCGTTTGAGGTAAGTCAGCTTGAGCATGTCCCGAATTGCACATCTCTTCCCTCTCTTATTCCCACTCTTATATTTAACAGTGATCACTTTTCAGTTAAGTTTCAACACTTGAGAAAAACTGTGTATTGATTACAGTATTCAACCAAAAGTATTAAGTAGAACAAACAAAAAAAAATACTAAGAGGGATAACGTATTAAGTTGTTCATCAAGTCAGGGCAAAAGCTGATCAAGTCACCGTTTCTCATAGTGTTCATTTCACTTTACAGGTTTCCTTTTTGGTGCTCAGTTAGTTGTCACCTATCAGGGAGAACATACGGTATTTGTCCCTTTGGGATTGGCTTATTTCACTCAGCATAATGCTTTCCAGATTCCTAACAGGGATCACTTTTCAGTTAAAATTTAAACACCTAAGAATAATTGTGTGTTATTTACAGAGTTCAACCAATAGTACTAGAAAAAAAATACTAAAATGGATAAAGTATTACATTGTACATCAACAGTCAGGACAAGAGCTAATCAAGTCACTGTTTCTCATAGTGTCCATTTCACTTTGACAAGTTTCCACTTTGGTGCTCAGTTAGTTGCCACCGATCAGGGAGAACATATGATATTTGTCCCTTTGGGACTGGCTTAATTCACTCAGGATGATGTTTTCCAGATTCCTCCATCTTGTTGCAAATGACCAGGTTTCGTTGTTTGTGACTGCTGTATAGTATTCTATAGAGTACATGTCCCATCATTTCTTTATCCAGTCTACTGTTGATGGGCATTTGGGTTGGTTCCAGGTCTTAGCTATTGTGAATTGTGCTGCAATAAACATTAAGATGCAGACAGCTTGTTTGTTTGCCAATTTAATTTCCTTTGGGTAAATTCCAAGGAGTGGGATGGCTGGGTTGAATTGTAGGGTTATATTCAGGCTTCTGAGGAATCTCCAGACTGACTTCCATAGTGGCTTAACCAATTTGCATTCCCACCAACAGTGGGTTAGTGTCCCTTATTTCCACATGCTTGCCAGCATCTGTTGTTGGTAGATTTCTGCATGTGAGCCATTCTAACCGGGGTGAGGTGAAACCTCATTGTGGTTTTGATTTGCATTTCCCTGATTGCTAGTGATCTCGAACATTTTTTCATGTGTCTGTTGGTCATTTGGATTTCCTCTTTTGAAAAATGTCTATTGAGGTCCTTGGCCCATCTCTTAAGTGGGTTGTTTGTTTTGATGTTGTGGAGTTTCTTGATTTCTTTGTAGATTCTGGTTATCAACCCTTTATCAGTTGCATAGTTTGCAAATATTTTTTCCCATTCTGTTGGTTGCCTCTTCACTTTCCTGACTGTTTCTTTTGCAGTACAGAAGCTTCTCAATTTGATGCAATCCCAAATGTTAATTTTGATTTTGACTGCCTGTGCTTCTGGGGTGTTTTCGAAGACGACTTTGCCCATACCTATATCTTGCAGGGTTTTTCCAATGCTCTCTAGTAGTTTGACTGTGTCGGGTCATAGATTTAAGTCTTTAATCCATGTTGAGTGAATTTTTGTGTAAGGTGAAAGGTAGGGGTCTTGCTTCATGATTCTGCACGTGGAAATCCAGTTTTCCCAGCACCATTTATTGAAAAGACTGTTTAACTCCAGGGATTGGCTTTGTATCCTTGATCAAATACGAGTTGGCTGTAGATGTTTGGATTGATTTCTGGTGTTTCAATTCTGTTGCATTGGTCTATCCATCTGTTTCTGTACCAATACCATGCTGTTTTTTTTAACCTTTATTTAATGAATTTAGATTTCCAAAGTACAGCTTATGGATTACATTGGCTTCCCCCTCGCAAATGACTTCCCTCCCACCCACAACCCTCCCCTTTCCCGCTCTCTCTCCCCTTCCATTCTTATTAAGATTCATTTTCAATTTTCTTTATATACAGAAGATAGCTTAGTATACATTAAGTAAAGATTTCAACAGTTTGCATCCACATAGCAACACAAAGTGAAAAATACTTTTTGAGTACTCGTTATGGCATTAAATCTCAATGTACAGCACATTAAGGACAGAGATCCTACATGAGGAGTAAGTGCACAGTAACTCCTGTTGTTGACTTAACAAATTGACACTCCTGTTTATGGCATCAGTAATCTCCCTATGCACCACTCATGAGTTTCCAAGGCTATGGACGCCTTTAGAGTTCACCTACTCTTATCTTATTTAGACAAGGTCATAGTCAAAGTGGAAGTTCTCTCCTCCCTTCAGAGATGGCCCATACTTTCCACTGGGATCTCACTCGCCGAGATTTTCCATTGAGGTCTTCTTTTTTTTTCCAGAGTGTCTTGGATTTCTATGCCTAAAATACTCTCATGGGCTCTTCAGCCATATCTGAATGGCATAAGGGATGATTCTGAGGCCAGAGTCCTATTTAGGACTTCTGCCATTCTGCTGTGTATCCTGCTTCCCATGATGGATCATTGTCTCCCTTTTTGATTCTATCAGCTTGCATTAGCAGACACTAGTCTTGTTTGTATTATCCCTTTGACTCTTAGACCTATCAGTGTGATCAATTGTGAACTGAAATTGATCACTGGGACTAGTGAGATGGCATAGGTCCATGCCACCTTGATGGGATTGTATTGGATCCCCTGGCATGACCTAACTCCACCATTTGGGGCAAGTCAGCTTGAGCATGTCCCAAATTGTACATCACCTCACTTTCTTAGTCCCACTCTTATATTTAACAGGGATCACTTTTCAGTTTGACTTCTTCCTTCCCAATTTGTATCCCTTTAATTTCTTTTTCTTGCCTAATAGCTCTGGCTAGAACTTCCAGAACTATATTGAATAGCAGTGGTGAGAGTGGCATCCCTGTCTGGTACCAGATCTCCGTGGAAATGCTTCCAGCTTCTCCCCATTCAACAGGATGTTGGCTGTGGGTTTTTCATAGATTGCTTTGATTGTATTGAGGAATGTTCCTTGCAAACCCAGTTTGCTTAGAGTTTTCATCATGAATGGGTGTTGTATTTTATCAAATGCTTTCTCGGCGTCTATTGAGATAATCATGTGGTTTTTCTTCTGCAGTCTGTTAATGTGGTGTATCACATTGATTGATTTGCGAATGTTGAACCATCCCTGCATACCAGGGATAAATCCCACTTGGTCTGGATGGATGATCTTTCTGATGTGTTGTTGCATTCTATTGGTGAGAATTTTATTGAGGATTTTTGAATCTATGTTCATCGGGGATATTGGTCTGTAATTCTCTTTCAATGCTGCATCTTTCTCCAGCTTAGGAATTAAGGTGATGCTAGTTTCCTAAAAAGAATTTGGGAGGATTGCCTCTTCTTCAATTGTTCTGAATAGTTTGAGAAGAAATGGAATTAGTTCTTCTTTAAATGTCTGGTTGAATTCAGCAGTGAATCCGTCTGGTCCTGGGCTTTTCTTTGTTGGGAGGACCTTTATTACTGTTTCAATTTCTGTCTCAGCTATGGGTCTGTTTAGGTTTTCTATGTCTTCCTGGTTCAATTTCGTTAGGTTGCATGTGTCCCGGAATCTATCCATTTCTGATAGGTTTCCCTGTTTGCTGGGATACAGGTCCTTGTAGTAATTTCTGATGATTCTTTTTATTTCTGTGGTGTCTGTTGTTACGTTTCCTTTTTCATCTCTGATTTTATTGATTTGTGTTTTTCTCTTCTTTTTTTAGTTAGTTGGGCCAATGGGGTGTCAATTTTGTTTATTTTTTCAAAAAAACCCGGCTCCTCGTTTGCCTGATTTTTTGTAATTTTTTTTTTTTTTGGATTCAATCCTGTTGATTTCTTCTCTGATTTTAATTATTTATCTTCTCCTACTAGGTTTGGGTCTGGTTTGCTACAGATTTTCTAGATCCTTTAGATGCACTGAAAGCTCTTCTATTTGGTGCCTTTCCAATTTCTTGATGTAGGCACCTATTGATATAAACGTTCCTGTTAACACTGCTTTTGCTGTGTCCCATAAGTTTTGGTATGTTGTGCTGTTATCCTCATTTACTTCCAGAAAAATTTTGATTTCTCTTTTAATTTCTTCTATGACCCGTTGTTCATTCAGGAGCATGTTGTTCAATCTCCATGTGTTTGCGTATTCTCCTGGGATTCCTGAGTTGCTAATTTCCAACTTCATTCCTTTATGGTCTGAGAAGCTGCATGGTATGATTCTAATTCTTTTGAATTTGCTGAGACTTGCTTTATGGCCTAGTATGTGGTCAATCCTTGAGAAGGTTCCATGTACTGTTGACAAGAATGTAAATGCTTTCTGTGTAGGATGAAAAGTTCTGTATATATCTGTTAGATCCATTTGGGCTATAGTGTCATTTAAATCTACTGTCTCCTTGTTGATCTTCTGTCCTGTTGATCCATTTCTGAGAGTGGAGTATTGAATCCCCGAGTACTATTTTTTTTCTCTAAATGATTTATTCAAGAATGTTTGTAGCAGCTTCATTCATTAGAGCCTTAAACTGGGAGACAATCAAAGATATATCAACAAGAAGATGGATAAAAAACAGTGTTATATTCATACAATAGGATATTGATCAGGTTTACAAAGGAATGGATCACTGGTACATACAATGGTATGGATGAATACCAAAAATGTAATGTTATGCGAGAGAAGGCAGACACAAAAGAAAATGTACTGTATCATTCCATTCATATGATGAACTTCTGGGAAAGACCTACATAATCTATAATAAAGTTCATCACAATAATCATTGCTTCTGAAGGCCTCTGCTGAATGACTGGAAGGGGCATAAGAAAACTTTCTGGGGTCAAGCTTATGCTTCTATATTCTGATAAATGTGAGTATGTTGTATGTATTTCTCAGAACTCATCGAACTGTAGTCCTAAAATTCATACATTTCACGTATATAAATGGTATCTCAATTAAAAAAAGAAGAAAAAGCTAAGTTGATTCATTTAATGCACACTTGTAGATGTTTTTCTTTAACAAACAAATTGAATAGGTAACACCTTGTTTCTGTTTTCTGATGTTCTGTGTACTAAGTGCTGGTAGACCATGAAGATGAATGAGGAGCAGTCTTTGTCATCAAGTTGCTTAATGCTTGTTACCTAGGATGGGGAAAGTTCAGCAGAGATTATGAGGAGAAAGAAAAAAAAAGATGCAGCAATATTTCCCTAGCGGCTAGAACTGACAGCTGGAACTCTGCTTGGTCAAAGAGAGCCTTAATAAGGGTTAGTTTTTCACCAGCCTAGCACTGGAAGGGCCATGGTGATTAATGGGACTAATTAGGCCAGAGCCAAGGGCAATATTGGCATGTACATATAATAGGATTATTCTTTATGCCTCTCCAGCATGCCACTTTGTATTATTATTGTCAAATGTTTGGTGCACTTAACCTAATCACTTGCCTAGACTTGTCTTCGAGATAGACAGATTTTTCTTTTTTCTTTTTGGTCATTTTTACCAAAAGCAGAAAAATCAGATTCAACCCAGGTAGAGAATAAAACAAAAGGGAAACTATCCTCACAATATGGTCTCAAAAGAACTTGGTGAAAATGTCACATGTACCATTGGTGCTAATCTAAATCCCGTCAGCCAAATTCACAAAACAACCTGCTGCCATTGGTTTTCAAATCTCCATTGAACTAAGACCCTATTTCTTCACCACAGAAATGATCTATAGCAAAATTTAGACCCTGTAGGTAAAAATGATCAAAGTTGTGTATACAATGACCTATGATCCTGCCCTGAGGTTTTTGTTGAGAAAGAATGTGTTGCTGCTGCACATCCTTAATGATGTCAACCTACGTATGGGGGCAAGAGGAGGTAGATGAGAAGCAATACAATGAAATCATGCTCAAGTTAATGGCAAAGGAAAAACTCACTTTACATTTATAATCTTTTTTTTTTTGACAGGCAGAGTGGTGGACAGTGAGAGAGAGAGACAGAGAGAAAGGTCTTCCTTTGCCGTTGGTTCACCCCCCAATGGCCGCCGCGGCCAGCGCACCACGCTGATCCGAAGACAGGAGCAAGGTGCTTCTCCTGGTCTCCCATGGGGTGCAGGGCCCAAGGACTTGGGCCATCCTCCACTGCACTCCCTGGCCACAGCAGAGAGCTGGCCTGGAAGAGGTGCAACCGGGACAGAATCCGGTGCCCCGACCGGGACTAGAACCCGGTGTGCTGGTGCCGCAAGGCGGAGGATTAGCCTAGTGAGCCGTGGCGCCGGCCAATCTTTTTTTTTTTTTTACCTTTTATTTAATGAATATAAATTTCCAAAGTACAACTTATGGATTACAATGGCTTCCCCCCAATACCGTCCCTCCCACCCACAACCCTCCCCTTTCCCACTCCCTCTCCCCTTCCATTCACATCAAGATTCATTTTCGATTATATTAATATACAGAAGATCAGCTTAGTATATATTAAGTAAGGATTTCAACAGTTTGCTCCTACACAGAAACATAAAGTGAAAAATAATAGATGATTTTTTTAAATGATGATGTAATCAGATCAGACCTATTGTCATGTTTAATCCCAGTGAGAGTCAAGTTGGGAATTGATAATTTCTTTCTTTCTTTTTTTTTTTTTTTTAACAGAAGATCAGTTTAGTGTGCATTAAGTAAAGATTTCAACAGTTTGCACCCCCATAGAAACACAAAGTGAAATATATTGTTTGAGTACTCGTTATAGCATTAAATCTCAATGCACAGCACATTAAGGACAGAGATCCTACATGAGGAGTAAGTGCACAGTGACTCCCGAGTACTATTGTATTGGGGTCTAAGTCTCCCTTTAAGTCCCTTAACAGATCTTTTAAATAAACCGATGCTCTGTAATTAGGTGTATATACATTGATAATCGTTATATCTTCCTGTTGAATTGATCCCTTGATCATTATATAGTGCCCCTCTTTGTCTCTCCTAACAGTTTTTGTGGTAAAGTTTATGTTGTCCGATATTAAGATGGCTACGCCCGCTCTTTTTTCATTTCTGTTGTCATGGTATATCTTTTTCTAGCCTTTCACTTTCAGTTTGTATGCATCTTTATTGGAAAGATGTGTTTCTTGTAAGCAGCAAATAGATGGGTTTTATTCCTTTATCCATCAGCCAATCGGTGTCTTTTAACTGGACAGTTCAGACCACTAAAATTCAATGTGACTATTGAAAAGTAGTAGCTTTGCCCTGCCATTTGCCAAAGATATTTTCTGATACATGTTTTGAACTTCCTGTGATGTTTTGGTGTGAGGTTTCCTTCCTTTACCTTCTTTCATATTGATAACCGTGTTTCTGTGTGCAACACATCTTTAAGCATCTTTTTCAGAGCTGGATGAGTGGCGACAAATTCTTTCACTTTCTGTTTGCTATGAAAGGTCTTTATTTCACCTTCATTCACAAATGAGAGCTTTGCAGGGTATGATATTCTGGGCTGGCAGTTTTTCTCTCTTAGTACCTGGGCTCTATCTCGCCATTCCCTCCTAGCTTGTTGGGTTTCTGCTGAGAAGTCAGCTGTGAGTCTAATTGGAGATCCTCTGAGAGTAATCTGACGTTTCTCTCTTGCACATTTTAGGATCTTTTCTTTCTGTTTCACTGTGGTGAGTTTAATTACAACGTGTCGTAGTGAGGATCTCTTTTGGTCATGTTTACCTGGGGTTCTATGAGCTTCCTGTACTAGGACTTCTCTGTCCTTCTCCAAACCAGGTAAATTTTCTGCTAATATCTCACTAAAAAGGCCTTCTAATCCTTTCTCTCTCTCCATGCCTTCAGGAACTCCTAGAACCTGAATGTTGGGTTTTTTAATAGTATCCTGAAGATTCCCAACAATATGTTTTAGATTTCTAATTTCCTCTTCTTTTCTTTGGTTTTATTGTATATTTTCGTGTGCTCTGTCTTCTAAGTTTGATATTCTGTCTTCTGCTTCACTGACTCTGTTTTTAATGCTCTCTAATGTGTTTGTCATTTGATCTATTGAATTCTTCATTTCATTATGATTTATCGTCACTATCAGTTTCATTTTCTACTAGATGTTTCATTCCATTTTGATTCCTCCTTAATATTTCATTTTCACGAGAGAGATTTTCTATCTTGTCCATTAAGGATTTCTGTAGTTCATGAATTTGTTTTTGAGAACTTCTTAATGTTCTTATCAATTTTTTGAGATCTGCTTTTTGCATTTCTTCTATCTCATCATCTTCATAATCTTGAATTGGTGTGTCTGTTTCATTTGGGGGCGTCATAGTGTCTTCCTTGTTCTTGTTACCTTGGCTTTTGCGTTTGTTTGGCATATTGGAGATATTCTTTGTTTTTTTTTCTCATTCTACTGTGACTCTAGATTAAGAGGACTGTCTGCTTTTGATGGATCCTTAGAGGCTGTGATGGGTGTGGTCATAGAGCTCTGGTTCTACAGGGTTAAAGGTGTGCCAAAGGTGATTCACCCTGATTGTTCTCTTGCTCGCTCTCACTCTTTCTCTCTCTCTCTCTCTCTCTCTCTCTCTTTTTTTTTTTTGACTCGGGAAGTAATTCCACACAGCTGAGTGGAATTGAGAGTGGTTGATGTTTGAAATCTGGCCCCTGTGAGAATTCGTTTGCTTACCAGAGTCAGGTTTTTCTGCTTGGCTAATGAGGGGCACCCGCTTTACATATGCAAAATGGCGCGCACTTCTTTACTTATGTAAAATGTCGCCTGGCCTGTCTCTTGCTTGGTTTTGTAAGGTGAGTGGAGAGAGAGGCTAAATGTCCGTGCAGGTTCCCCTTATTTATTCGATTTTTTTTCTCTCCTCCAGCCAGCCTGGTGAACTTTCCCCAATGGGGTTTCAGGCCTCATTCTCTGCAGGCTTTTTCTGCCTTTCCCCGCCAATGTCTCGGGTTACCGAAAGGTTTTTAGCTCACCTCCCCTTCCAGCGCTGGCGTGCAGACTCTGCGGCTCTGGCGGGTCTGGCGGCACCAGCGGCCCCGGCGGCTCTTGTGGTTCAGCTTCCGCGTGGTGGGCGACCTTGCTTCAGAACAATTTCTACTATTAAATCTTGTGGGGAGCAACTGGGAGCAACTCGGACTAGACTAAGTTACTGGAATTAAGACTTATTTTATACATCTGCTCTCCCACAATATGGCGCTGGGAGAGGAGGAAACAGCTTCTATACAGCTGCCTCCAGTTCAACCAATAAACAGCAGGACCTGCTCCTGATTGGAGGAGAGCAGCGTACTTGGCGTGTGGGCAGCCAAGTTGGGATTGGTGGAAGAGGACTATAAAGGAGGAGAGAGACAACATGTACCGGGAACATCTGAAGGAACACCTGTGCAGCCCCCGAGAGAGCCAGCCGGTGGTGTGCTGCTCCCCCGCGGAAGTGGGGAAAGTGGCTAGGGGGAACCGCCCTTCCACGGAGGTGGAAGGGACGGTAGCCAACCCGGGAAGAACCAGCAGCAAACCCGGGGAGGGCTGAGCAGACAAAAGAACAGCGCAGGGTCCTGTGTCGTTCCTCCACGAAGAGGGGGAGCGACAAATCTCATAATACAACTCTTTGAAAACAGAGGTCCTGCATGGCAAGTTAGCGTACAATGACTCCTGTTGTTTATTTAACAATTAACATTCTTATATATGACGTCAATGATCACCCAATGCTCTTGACAAGAGCTGCCTAGGCTATGGAAGTCTTTTGGATCCACAAAATCCTTCAGTATTTGAATTGATTTTTATGAGTGGTGAGAGATAGTGGTTGATTTTCATTCTTTTGGGTGTGAATACCCAGCT
Source organism: Oryctolagus cuniculus (assembly GCF_051225735.1). NCBI lineage: Eukaryota > Metazoa > Chordata > Mammalia > Lagomorpha > Leporidae > Oryctolagus > Oryctolagus cuniculus. Next base: position 141,072,754 of record NC_142871.1, read on the forward strand.
TTCTAAGCACTATATATCAAAGAGATTGTATTTTTTCCAAAGTGTGTTATTGATGTCTTTGTCAAAAATAAGTTGGCTATAAAGACATGGTAATATTTCTGGGTTCTCTGATCTGTTGTGATGTTCCATGTGTTTGTTTTTATGCCAATACTGTGCAGCTTTGGTTACTACTACTTTAAAATATTTGTTTATTTATTTAATTACATTATTATTTTAATTGTAGATATTTATGAGGAAACTATGGATAATTGTATATATGTGTTCATGTCTGATGGTCAAATAAATCAGTTTGGTTATCCATCTCCTAGAAAATTTTCATAACAGATAATAATGTTACACATTTGTGGAGTATAATGTTATATTTCATAAATGCATATAATGTTTACTGATCAAATCAGGGTGGTTAATAATTCTCTTATTAAGTTGGAGCATTTAAGCTACTTTTTTCTATTTACTCAAAAGATATAAAAAAGATTACTGTGAAGTATAGTCAATTCACTGTGCACAGAACATTAGAACTGATTCCCTGTATCTAACTGTGTTTTGGTACATATTATGCAACCTCCCTTTTCTCCCCACCTCCCTTCTCAACTATAAGCATTTACATTGACATTTTTGGCTCACACATATGAGACACAAGATGTTGTGCCTTTCTGTGTCTGTCTTACTTTACTTAATATTATGTTCTTCAGCTCCATCCTTTTTTTCTACAAATGATAGGCTATTATTCTTTTTAAAGGAGGAATACATTTTATTATGTATGCATCTCACATTGATCTATCCTGAGCGTCTAGGTTGATTGCATATCTAAGCTATTGTGAATAGTACAGCAATACACATGGGAGTGTAGATATCTCTTTGACATGTTGATTCCATCTCCTTTGACTATGTATCCAGAAGCGCAGTGGCCAGATCAAATGGTAGGTCATCTATATTAAGTTATTTGAGGAAGCTCCATACTGTTCTTCATAGTGGCTGCATTAATTTACATTTGCACCAGCAGAGTATAAGAACTCCCTTTTCTCCATGTCCTTGCCAGTATTGTTATTTTTTTTTTGTCTTTTTGATAATATCCATTCTAACTGGGCTAAGGTGCTGTCTCATGGTGATTTTGATGTGCATATGCTGGAGAGTTAATGACACTGAGAAATTTTTCATAAATTGTTTAGTTATTTGAGTTTCATCTTTTTTTTAAAGAGATTTATTTGAAAGAATGAGAGAGAGAGAGAGAGAGAGAGAGAGATCTTCTATCTATTGGTTCACTCCTCAGATGATTGCAATGGCTGGGGCTTGACCAAGCTAAAGCCAGGATCCAGGAGCCCAAGCTCTTGGACCATCTTTCCCTGCTTTCCTACGCCATTAGCAGAGTGCTAGATTGGAAGTGGAGCAGCCAGAACTCAAAACAGCACCCATATGGGATGCTGGTGTCACAAGCGGCAGCTTTATCCACTACGCCACAGCACCAGCTCTGAGTTACATCTTTTGAAAATTATCTGCTAATATAATTTGCCCATTTAAAATGGATTATTTGCTTGTTTTTATTTTTGAGTATTTTAAGTTCCTTATGTATTCTGGATGTCATTTCTTTGTCAGATGAGGAATCTGACAAATATTTTATTTTAAATACAACAACAACAACAACAACAAAACAAATATTTGGCCGACGCCATGGCTCACTAGGCTAATCCTCCGTCTGCAGCACCAGTACTCCGGGTTCTAGTCCTGGTTGGGGTGCTGGTTCTGTCCCGGTTGTTTCTCTTCCAGGCCAGCTCTCTGCTGCAGCCCAGGAAGGCAGTGGAGGATGGTCCAAGTGCTTGGGCCCTGCACCTGCATGGGAGACCAAGAGGAAGCACCTGGCTCCTGACTTTGGATTGGCGCAGTGCGCCGGCCATAGCGGCCATTTAGGGGGTGAACCAATGGAAGGAAGACCTTTCTCTCTGTGTCTCTCCCTCACTGTATAACTCTGCCTTTAAAAAAAAGTTATTAAAAAAAAACAAATATTTTATTCCATTCTGCTGGTTCTCTGTTTAATCTGTAGTACTTTTTTGGGAGGTAGTACTCGGTTTGATATAATCCTTTTTGTCTGTTTTCACTTTTGTTGCCTGTGCATTTAGAGTTTTAACGAAAAAACATCACCAATATCAATATCCTTAAATAGTTGCCTTATGTGCTTATGTCTTTAGCTTAATTTGGGTTGATTTTTTGGGTGGGATTAGAGGTGAGTGGGTGGATATGCACCAATATTATGCAAGTGGGGTGTGGCTGGTGTTGGTGATCTGGCATCCCATATGGGCGCCACTTTGAGACCTGACTGCCCTATTTTGTGTCCATCTCTCTGCTAATGTGCCTGGGAAAGTAGTAGAAGATGGCCTGAGTGCTTGGGCCTCTACTCCCATGTGGGAGATCCAGAAGTTCCTGACTCCTGGCTTAAGCCTGGCCCATCTCTGTCCATTGCTGCCATTTGCGGGAGTGAATCAGTGTCTTTTCTCTCTCTGTGTGTCTTTTCCTCTTTGTGTAACTCTGACTTTCAAATAGATAAATAAATCTTTAAAAAATTATGCATGTGGATATCCAGTTTGCCCAGCACCATTTATCAGCTTTGCCCCTCCATTATTATATGTTTTTGATGACTTGGTCAAGAATCCGTTGGTTGTAGACATTTGGATTTTTGTCCTTTATTCTATTCCACTGGTTTATGTGCTTATTTTTATACTAGTCCCACATTGTTTTGATTATTACAGCTCTGTCATATATCTTTTTTTAAAATTTTATTTAGTGAATATAGATTTCCAAAGTACAGCTTATGGATTACATTGGCTCCCCCCCCCCCAATGACTTCCACCCACATACAACCCTCCCCTTTCCCACTCCCTCTCCCCTTCCATTCTTATCAAGATTCATTTTCAATTTTCTTTATATACAGAAGATAGCTTAGTATACATTAAGTAAAGATTTCAACAGCTTGCACCCACGTAGAAACACAAAGTGAAAAATACTGTGTGAGTACTCGTTATGGCATTATATCTCAATGTACAGCACATTAAGGACAGAGATCCTACATGAGGAGTAAGTGCACAGTGACTCCTGTTGTTGACTTAACAAATTGACACTCCTGTTTATGGCATCAGTAATCTCCCTATGCTCCAGTCATGAGTTTCCAAGGCTATGGAAGCCTTTTGAGTTCACCGACTCTTATCTTATTTAGACAAGGTCATAGTCAAAGTGGAAGTTCTCTCCTCCCTTCAGAGAAAGGTACCTCCTTCTTTGAAGTCTGTCATATATCTTGAAAACTAGTTTTGTGATGCATCCAGATTTGTCCTTTTTGCTCAATATTTCTTTGGCTCTTTGTTGTATTTGAGCTTTCATATGAATTTTAAGGCTTTTATTTTCTAGTTATGCAAAGAATATTATTTGTGTTTTGATGGAGATTGCATTGAATCTGTAAATCTCTTTGGATGACATGGATATTTTACAGTATTAATTCTTCTAGTGTGTGAATATGGAAGATATTCACTTTGCTTTTGTGTCCTTTTCATTTTCTTTCATCAGTGCTTTACAATTTTTATTGTTGAGGTTTTTTGCTTCCATGAGTAAATTTATTCCTAGATGTTTAATTTTTTGTAACTATTGGTAATGGGGCTGTTTCATTTCTTTTTCAGATAGTTTATTATTTGAGTATTAAAATATTACTGACTTGTGTATTGATTTTGCAACTTTACTAAGTTCCTTTATCATCCCTATGGGAACAAGATCCACTTCTGTGTTGAACCACCTGTTGTAGTGCAGAGCACTGCATAGGTAAGGTACTGGGGTCACAGTTATTCTGTTGGGTCTAGTTGGGTTCATGAGACTAAAATCTTCTTGATAGTGTGAAGGAATGTATGTGGGGGTCTCTGGAATCCGGTACTCACATATTTCTGTCCCATAGGGCAATATGGATTCAAATAGTGAATCCTTTCTCAAGATAAAACTACACTCCTGTAGCCTGTGGTCTAAGGGTTTAGGAGATGATGTGAAATTCCACTCTAAAACAAAGTTATCATATGTAAAGCAAATGGAAAACACTTCAGGGCATTGGAGTGAACAAATATTTTTCTGGATCAGACTCAAAATGCACAGAAAATAAAAGAAAAAAAGCAGACAAATGGGATTTTATCAAACTAAAGAGAGTTTGCAAAGCAAATAGCCAAATGAGCAATGAGACAGCATATAGAATAGAAGACAATATTTGCAAGCTATAAGTCAATGTCCAGAACATTATAAATAACTTAAGCAACTCAACAGCAAAAAATGAAAGATCCAAGTATAGAATGGACAATGGATCTAAGCAGACATTTCTAAAAGGAAGACACACAAATGGCCAACAGGTACATACAGGATGCTCAAAATTGCTAGTCATCTGGGAAATGCAAATCAAAACCAGAATGAATCACCACTTTTATTTTTTAAAGTAAAATTGGCTCTTATCAAAGAGATAAAAGATGACACATGTTGGTTAGCATATGAAGAAAAGGGAACTCTGGCACACTAATCTAAATTATTACAGCCTCTGTGTAAAAAACATGGGGATCTCAAAAAACTAAAAATAGTACAAACACCTGTTGCCTCCCTGGTGTGCTTTCTAGGAAGTTGTAATAGAGAACAGAGGCACAACTTGAACCCATGTGGGCATCCCAACTGAGGTACTAACCTATAGGCCAAATGCCCATTATTGAAACAATGAGTAAATATCCTATTGAATTTTTTATTTGATGTAAAGGTCAATATCTTATTCATTCTAGATTATCTGTTTCTATCCTACCGACTTATCTACACTTGGTATCAGTAATTAGTTCCCAAACAATGGAATACAAAGTTTCAACACAAGATAATAGCAATGACTCATTAATAATTTCTAATTTTGGTTGTCTTATACTTTATTATATTTTTTTCCTTTTTTATTTTTATTTATTTTTTGACAGGCAGAGTGGACAGTGAGAGAGAGAGAGACAGAGAGAAAGGTCTTCCTTTGCCATTGGTTCACCCTCCAACGGCCACCACGGCTGGCACGCTGCTGCCGGCGCACCACGCTGATCCGATGGCAGGAGCCAGGTACTTATCCTGGTCTCCCATGGGGTGCAGGGCGCAAGCACTTGGGCCATCCTCCACTGCACTCCCTGGCCACAGCACAGAGCTGGCCTGGAAGAGGGGCCACTGGGACAGAATCTGGCTCCCCGACTGGAACTAGAACCCGGTGTGCCGGCGCCGCAAGGTGGAGGATTAGCCTAGTGAGCCGTGGCGCCGGCCTACATTTTTTAAATTAGTAATTTATTAGTGATATTGGCTTCCTGCTGGGGAGATATCATCTTGCCTGGAAAGGGATTCTATGTGTAAAATATTAAAACTGAGGCAACTGTCATAAAGAACCCTTCAGTAAAGAAGTGACAAGAACTGCAAGTGACACAGTGAATGAGAAAAAGAACAGAGAGGAACAAATCATGCTGTTACTGCAGCATTGCCTGCTGCCATATCTTGCTTCTCTTTGGATAGTAAAGAGTAGCATGTTTTTCCAAAAGATAGGAGCATTTCTAATTTCCTCTGGATTCTATTTTCTAAATATCCTTTTCTCTATATATGTACCATTTTTTCTTGTTGGAACTGGATTAACTAGTGGTTTGGGTTAAGGGTAAATATCTCTTGATTGATGGGTTAAGTTTTTAAAAGCAGTTACAGGAGCCTTCTCCCAACCAGTTCTAGTTGTCCACGTTCCAAAATATTGAATGGAGCCTTGCTGCTTCTGTAATTATAAAACTATGACAAGGAGCTGAATTACACTTTGATCAGTACACATTATATACACACATTGAAATACCATACTGTACCTCAGAAATATATACAGTTATTGTTATGTCAAAAAACATATTTTAATTTTTTTTACCTTTTATTTAATGAATATAAATTTCCAAAGTACAGCTTATGGATTACAATGGCTTCCCCCCCCATAACGTCCCTCCCACCCGCAACCCTCCCCTTTCCCAATCCCTCCCCCCTTCCATTCACATCATGATTCATTTTCAATTCTCTTTATATACAGAAGATCAGTTTAGCACATATTAAGTAAAAATTTCAACAGTTTGCACCCACATAGAAACACAGAGTGAAAAATACTGTTTGAGTACTAGTTATAGCATTAAATCATAATGTACAGGACATTAAGGACAGAGATCCTACATGAGGAGTAAGTGCACAGTGACTCCTGTTGTTGACTTAACAAATTGACACTCTTGTTTATGGCATCAGTAATCACCCTAGGCTCTTGTCATGAGTTGCCAAGGCTATGGAAGCCTTTTGAGTTCACCAACTCTGATCATATGTAGACAAGGTCGTAGACAAGGTCGTAGTCAAAGTGGAAGTTCTCTCCTCCCTTCAGAGAAAGGTACCTCCTTCTTTGATGACCTGTTCTTTCCACTGGGATCTCACTCATGGAGATCTTTCATTTAGTGTTTTTTTTTTTTTTTTTTTTTTTTTTGCCAGAGTGTTTTGGCTTTCCATGCCTATAATATTCTTATGGGATTTTCAGCCAGATCTGCGTGCCTTAGGGCTGATTCTGAGGCCAGAGTGCTGTTAGGACATTTGCCATTCTATGGGTCTGCTGAGTATCTCACTTCCCATGTTGGATCGTTCTCTCCCTTTTTGATTCTATCAGCTAGTATTTGCAGACACTATTCTTGTTTATGTGATCCCTTTGGTTCTTAGTCCTATCATTATGATCAATTGTGAACAGAAATTGATCATTGGGACTAGTGAGATGGCATTGGTACATGCCACCTTGATGGGATTGAATTGGAATCCCCTGGTATGTTTCTAACTCTACCGTTTGAGGTAAGTCAGCTTGAGCATGTCCCGAATTGCACATCTCTTCCCTCTCTTATTCCCACTCTTACATTTAACAGTGATCACTTTTCAGTTAAGTTTCAACACTTGAGAAAAACTGTATATTGATTACAGTATTCAACCAAAAGTATTAAGTAGAACAAACAAAAAAAATACTAAGAGGGATAACGTATTAAGTTGTTCATCAACAGTCAGGGCAAGGGCTGATCAAGTCACCATTTCTCATAGTGTTCATTTCACTTTAACAGGTTTCCTTTTTGGTGCTCTGTTAGTTTTCACCAATCAGGGAGAACATAATGTTTTTAAAAAGAATGATTAAAATATTTGAAAAATATTACACAGCAAATTTCACAAATACGGAATTGATAAGTTTAAAACTGTATGCCATTTTGAATAACATTATTAAATTTCTTACAGTTCTGCTGTCATTCTGTAGATATGAATCACCCCTTTCTGTAGTGCATCCTGTGTTAGGTTATCCTGTGTAGGATAACCTTCTGTTAGTCACTTTGTAGCTGTCTTTGTTATCAGATTAGCTGTAATGGTATCACAGTACTTATGTCCAAATAACTCTTAGTGTGCCTAATAATGGCCCTAAAGTGCTAGAGTAAGGATGCAGGCATTTTGAATATTCCAAAGAGAAGACATAAAGTACTTGCTTTAAGCAAAAAGATGAAAATATGCAGTTTTATCAGGAAGGAAACAATCATATGATAAAGCTGCTAAGATGTATGGTAAGAATTACTCTTCTGTCTGAAATCGTGAAGAAGGGAAATTTATGATAGTTTGCAGTGGAACTTCACGACACAAAACTTATGTCCACAGTTTAGTTAAGATGAAAAGTAAACTGAAGGTAGATCATTGTAAAAATTGAGGGAAGAAATAAGAGAGAAAGATGGAGGAGGCATGGGAGCATGTGTGTGAGGGAGGGTAGAGTGGGAAGCGTCACTATGTTCCCAAATCAGTATAAATGAAATACATAAAATATTTTTACCTTAAATAAAATTTTAAAAAAAGACATTAAATTTTAGGATTTGGTGCTATTCAAAGTTTCAGGCATCCACTAATGTCTTGGTTTGTATCATTTACAGATATAGGTGTGTTATTGTATTTTCGTAAGTAATAAGTGCTATATGGATTTCACCGAGTGTTGATTGTTCCACTTATGAACATTTGGGCCACTAGATATACCCCTTGGTCAACTATTATATACATGTGCAACATCTTTAAAAGGAAAACACATCCATCATAACTGCTTAGGTCTTATTTTCAGTGGTCATCTTGCCTTGATCCAAAACTCCTTAGTCAGCGTCCTTCTCAGGGCAGCTTTCACATCCTTGTTCCTCAATGTATAGATAAATGGGTTGAGGGTAGGTGTGACAATGCCATAGAAGAGAGCCATGATCTTCCCCCTGTCACGAGAATAGCTAGAGGGAGGCTGAACATACATACTGATGGCTGTAAAGTAGAAGAGGCCCACCACAAGCAAATGTGAAGCACAGGTGTTAAAGGCTTTCCAGCGACTTTCAGCAGAGCGGATTTTCATTACTGCTTGAGCGATGAACACATAGGTGCCCATGATGAGGCTGAGTGGCACCAAGAGAAGCAAAGCCCCTAATACGTTGAGCTCAGCTTCATTCACACGAGTATCAGTACAGGCTAGTTTCAAAAGGGCGGGAACTTCACAGAAGAAATGGTCCACCACCCTGTGTCCACATCTTGGAGCCACCACTGTGAGAGTGGACTGGACAAGCGAGTTAGCAAAACCACTAATCCAGGTTCCAGCAGCCATGTGGATGCAGCGTCTCTGATTCATGATGATCGGGTAGTGAAGAGGCTTGCAAATGGCTGCGTAACGGTCAAAGGCCATGATGGCCAGAAGTATACATTCCGTGGAACCCAAGGCTAAAAAAATATAGAGCTGAGCGACACAACCTCCATAGCTAATTGTCTTTTTGGGTCCTCTAAGGTTGACTAGCATCTGTGGGATGGTGCTGGTAGTATAGCAGAGATCCAGAAGGGACAGGTTTGAGACAAAAAAGTACATGGGACTGTCAAGCTGAGGATCCAGACGGGAAACTAGGATAATGGAGATATTTCCAAATAGAGCAAAGATATAGGCCACCATAAAGATCACAAAGAGTGGGGTCTCTAGCCAGGGGCGGTCAGAAAAGCCCAGTAAGATAAAATCATCTAGTGAGCTCTGGTTGCTGTTCACCATATTGGCACTTACAGGTGAAATTCCAGCAAGGACCTCTGAATGTCCACTGGTAGAGATGGTTATCAAGGGTAAGAGGTAGACCCTGAGAATTAGAGGCCAGAGATGTTGCTATCCAATTCTCATTTTTGCTCTATCTGCATCTATATCCTGATGGCAGCAAAATTAGACCGTTTGCCTCTATATCCTGATTATGGTCAAATGTTAGGTCAACACCATCAACATAATATTGAAAGATTACTGAGAAAAGAGTCTAAAAGGTGCCAGTATGGTAGCTGTGAAAAATTCCTCATTTAGTGGACCCTCAAGTCTGTTATTCACTCCCTCTGGAATTTAGTATCTTCTCTTTTAAAAAGATTTAATATCAATACTACCAACTATATACATCATGGATATTTAGAAGTGACAACAGAGTAAAGATGAAAACTGACTGGGAAAAGGTAGAGTTTTCCAAACCCGATCAAACAAAGGATGGCAGGAGGAAAGCAGATGGATCTGAAGCCGAGACAGAGCCAAGGCATCTTGTGTGCACATCGTCTTCACATTGATCCTGAGAAGAAACACCACAGGAACTGGAGCACATATCTACATCTGCACGTCGAGAGGATGGAGCATCAGGGTTCTTTTTACTCTTTCCAAATTTTAATGCTCATTCTACTAAAAATAATTTGAAAATAAGGGCAAAATTAAAAAATGCAAACAAGATCACAAAATAATCAGACCTTAGAAATGTACTTTCTGTGAAAATGCTATTTTAAAAATATCTTGTTAAATTTGAAGAATTTTGACTTCTGTGAAAAATCATCAATAAGAGGTCCATATATTTGTACCTCTGAAATTTGAGGCTATGTATGGATTTCTAAACCCTCAGGATTTTCAACAGTATAATCACTTTCCCTTTATCTCTCCCTTCCTTATTCTCATGTCTCCAATCTCTTCTGCTCTTCCCCCACTCAAGTCACATATTTATGATATAATTTTGAATGAAAATATTTCCTTTCTTTTCTTGACTGTCATATTTTACTAAACGTGTATGATGATTTTCTATGTTTTTTTAAAAGGTATTTTCATTCTTCCTTCATATTCTAGTACTGGACCAGCATTGTGGCATAGTAGGTTGGGGTGCTTCCTGCATCCCACATGGGTGCTGTTTTGAGTCCCAGTACTTCCACTTCTGATCTGGCCCTGCCAATGTGCCTGGGAAAGCCCAAGTATTGGGCTCCTGCAACCTACATAGGATACTTCTATAGAATTCTAAGATCCTGATTTTTTACTGGCCCAGCCCTGGCTGTTGTGGCCATATGGGATGCAGACAGATTCTCTATCTCTCTCCCTCTCTCTCTTTGTTTCCCTCCGTCTCTTTCTGTATTTTCCTCTCTCTGTAATTCTGCCTTTCAAATACATAAATCTTAAAAAAAGTTTCAACTATCCAACTTGTTATATGTGTCACAATAACTATTAATATTATATATTTGCAGAGGAAATCCAAATGGCAAACAGACACACGAAAAAATGTTCAGGATTGCTAGCCATCAGGGAAATGCAAATCAAAACCACAATGAGGTTTCACCTCACACCGGTTAGAATGGCTTTCATACAGAAATCAACAAACAACAGATGCTGGTGAGGATGTGGGGAAAAAGACATTCAGATCTGGTTAAAAAGCCCATGAGAGCATTTCAGGCATGGAAAGCCAAGACACTGTGGCAACAAATGACCTAAATGAAAGATCTCTGTGATTGAGATGCTGGTGGAAAGAAGGGTTCATCAAAGAACAAGGTACCTTTCTCTGAAGTGAAGAGAGAACTTCCACTTTGATTATGGCCTTGTCTAAATAATGTCAGAGTTTGTGGACTCAAAAAGCTTCCATAGCCTTGGCAGCTCATGACAAGAGCCTCAGGTGATCACTGATGTCATAAATAAGAGTGTCAATTGTTAAATCAACAACAGGAGTCACTGTGTACTTGCTCCCCATGTATGTCCTTTGTCCTTAATATATTGTACTATGAGAATTAACAGTAAAATTAGTCTTCAAACAGTTCTTTATACTTTGTGTGTATGTGTGGGTGCAAACTGTTGAAATCTTTACTTAGTATAGAGTTGATCTTCTGTGTATTAAGATAATTAAAAATGAATCTTGATGAAGAATGGGATGGGAGAGGGAGTAGGAGGTGGGATGGTTTCTGGATGGGAGGGTGGGTATGGAGTGAAGAACCGCTATACTCCAAAAGTTGTACTTAGGAAATTTAGATTTATTAAATAAAAGCTCTCTGAAAATATTATTTACTTGCTTAATTGTGAATTCCCATATTGTATTAATTTTATTTGTGTGCATTCATATGCAGTGAATAATGGTATTTATAATAAACAATTAGTAAATATATACTAGGAACAGTAAACATAATAAGACTGCTAGGGAATCAGCTTGGGATCCCCTGAGTATTTGTTTTTGTAATCTTCTTAGTTGGTTCTATTCATCTCCATTTTGAGATCCAGCTTAGTGGGATATGTGGATTCAGCTGTCAGATACATTTTTTTAAGTTGACATCATCTGAATTATAAAAATGGATAGAGTTGGAGCAATTAGTACCAGTGATAAACTATATGGAGTAATACATACTTCATGCTAACCATAGAATCACTGACTCCAAAATTGAACTAATTTTGTCTATAGCATCACAATTTTTTTGGTACCCAGAAAATAATAATTCCTTTGAATTGCAATTGCCTGTGTTATCTAAGTTGTCATCAGGACCAATTCTTTTCTCATACTGTCTATTTAATCTGTATCCAACCAAAAACATGGTAGCAGACACACAGACATGGCTATGGCTCATGACCCCTAACTTTCAAATTGATACTTATAATTATTCTCTCATTTTCATAGCATCCTAGCTTCTTTGGAGAAACATTTCATTCATTTACATTTGATCACTTACAGCTGAACTCTAAATTCTTCAGTGACTCTTCATATTCTACCACAGTTATGTTAAAGTTCAGTCACAGATTCCAGGGCTCACATAATAATGGGTTGAACTAAGCAGACCCATACGCTGATGTAGCCAAATTTCCTACTTCTCTCTTGTGTCTATGCTGAAGAGAAATTTCACCAGGGTATCCATTTTGTAAAAAACATTCTTATATAAAAATATTATTGTTTCCTGTTCTTTATTTACTCTCTATAGTACTTTATTTATATTTCTTTCATGATATGCTCCACATTTTATTATATATATTTATACGTAGAGGTGGGGGAAGGATATGTACCCCTCTCTCTGTGTCAAAAATTTATGAAAGAGATTTTCTTTTTCTCTTGTTTTCCTTACTAGATTGCTTCTATATATTTTTTGAGTAAGCATGTGACTTAATCATGCCCTAGTATATATTACACATGGTAGACATTTACTACATATTAATTAATTTTAATTAGTTGAAACCAGTAATCATAACTTTTCCTTTTGATGTTCAGATATGTTATATTACATTAACATCTTGATATCACTATTTTCAGCTATGATCTCAATTACTTTCACTGATACTGAATTACAACTCAACCCAGATACTTTTTCATTCCAAGCACAAGAAGTCAAAACAGAGGTAAAATATTTCTTATTTTGGGGCCAGCCTTTTGGTGCATCTGATTAGGCACCACCTGCAACACTGGCATCCCATGTGGAAGCACTGGTTCAAGTCCCAGATGCTCCACTTCTGATGCCGATGCTTGCTAATGTGCCTGGGAAAGGAGGAGAAGATGATTCAAGTACTTGAGTGAAGTAGCAGATGGAAGATTTCTTTCTGTGTTTCTTCCTGTCTCTGTCACTTTGACTTTCTTTTATTATCATTATTTCTATTTTAAAATTTTTTGGTTATTTAATTTAAAATTTAAGAATTTTTAACATTTTCCACATTCAATTCATATGTACACATTGTGTGCATACACATATATACTATTTTCTTCTTGAAAACAGAGATAAATTATATAAATCTTTTTTAAAAATGCTGTATCTTACTCAACTCTGATATGTTAGACTTTTATTGTTAATTCTTAAGTTGATACATCTTATCAACCAATAAGTTTATTTATTCTATTTACTAAAAATCAGTGGATTTTGATTTTATTGTCTTTTTGTTCAACTGGATAATGATAATTAAAATATTTGTATGCAAGCTTCATAGTATATTCATGAAAATTCAGTGTGAATTACTTTGAAATTTAAAGAGAAAATAGCTTCATGAAATAATACAAAAGGCATAGGGGAATATAGTCAGTACCTGGCAGGACTACTTGCATGGTAAAAATTACACTGGAAGGATTCTGGAAATTTCCAGGTATCTTTGATCTCCTTAGAAAACGAAGTTAAAAAAAATAAATAAATAAAAAACGAAGTTAATTACTTTCTTAGGATTTCTTATTTTATAAATCATATCTTGTGACAATTTTTAATAAAAGTACTTTAGAAATATAGTTATGTTTTGTATCATATTTCTTTCAAAATGGGACAGACACCATTGCCAGGACAATGATAAAATATATTTTAAATGAATCCTGAGGAAAAATTTTATCTTCATATATACTCTGGACCAAATGTTTTTTTATATGATCTGGTCAGGGGAAAACATCTGTGTTGCAGGATTTCTTATAGAAGGATATCCTTTAGTCAGCTTTTTTATTTTAGTTTTTTATATAACCAGAATTTTAAAAAGGACAGTTAATTGTAGAATGCTTTCCTTTCTTTACCATAATTGGTTTGTTTTCTTCCTAAAACAACTTTCAAAATCTCATTATTTGGTTGTCTTCACTCACATATTTTTCTGTATCTGAGAAAAGCCAGTTTTCTTCTCTTACACTTAAAAATGTGTCATCATATTATTTCATAATCTTTATATTTTTCTGTCACCTCTCTCCAAATAGGCAGAAATATATCTTTTTGTTACTAAGTGCTATTGAGTTTCTGTGATACCCTTGGATTATTATGAATAAAACCAAATCATGTACTTTACTTCAGGGGAAGAATAAAGCTATTAAAGAAGAATATGTAGAGTGCTATCTTGGTTTTCTGAACACTTTTTGTATACCTAGATATGGAAGATTTATAGGAACATAGAGGTGAAATTAATAACCAAATAACTGCAAGGATAAGTTCAGAAAATAAACTTGAGAGAGGTGAATAGTGGAGAAGAAAGAAAAAAGTAATGTATAAATACTAATGTTCTAACAAATGCTTAATTATATTAAATATATATTATACATATAGTATTATTGATATATAATTATAAGTATTATAGATATCTGTTGACTATATGAATATAGGAAGGAGTATAAGGAAAATTGGAAATAAGAGTTAAAGGTGTTAGAGTCACTCAGGTAGCCAGCGCTGTGGTGCAGTGGGTTAACACTCTGGCCTGCACCACCAGCTTCCCATATGGACACTGGTTAGAGACTCAGCTGTTCCATTTCCAATCCAGCTCTTTGCTATGGCCTGGGAAAGCAGCAGGGGATGGCCCAATCCTTGAGCCCCTGCACCCACATGGGAGACCCAGAGGAGGCTCCTGGCTTCTGGCTTCAGATCGACATAGTTCCAGCCGTTGCGGCCAATTGGGGAGTGAACCATCAGATGGAAGAACTCTCTGTCTGCCTCTGCTACCTCTGCTGTGTAACTCTGACTTTCAAATAAGTAAGTAAATATTTAAAAAAAAAGAATCACTCAGGTAACTCACTTAATTTGCTTAAAAAGGACTATGGGGAGTTCTTGCTTTTCTGGCTGTATAAAATAATTATGGGGGATATTAATGGAATTTAATTTACCTAAATGTCAAGCAAAAATATGTGAATGGTTTCCCTGAGGTTGACAAATTGGTGTTAAGAGATAAAAGGATCTATAAATCTCAAGGAAATGCAAAGTGTAAGGGAGCAAACATAGAGTTCTAAGTATCTGTCCAAGTGGCTTAAGAAAACATGGAGGCCGGCGCCGCGGCTCACTAGGCTAATCCTCCGCCTAGCGGCGCCGGCACACCGGGTTCTAGTCCCGGTCGGGGCGCCGGATTCTGTCCCGGTTGCCCCTCTTCCAGGCCAGCCCTCTGCTGTGGCCAGGGAGTGCAGTGGAGGATGGCCCAGGTGCTTGGGCCCTGCACCCCATGGGAAACCAGGAAAAGCACCTGGCTCCTGGCTCCTGCCATCGGATCAGCGCGGTGCGCCGGCCGCAGCGCGCCGGCCGCGGCGGCCATTGGAGGGTGAACCAACGGCAAAGGAAGACCTTTCTCTCTCTCTCTCTCTCTCTCACTGTCCACTCTGCCTGTCAAAAAAAAAAAAAAAAAAGAAAACATGGAGCCCATTTTTTAAAAGAAGTGTACATCTTAATACATTCTTCATTAACTTTCTAAACTTGATTCCAACATAATATGTTAATAAAACAAAATAGGAATAGCAGTTACAGATTTAGTTCACCTGTGACCCACATTATCTTCCTAATGGCATTATCTGACGACCTTTGCTATGGTTTTAATCTCATGCTCTCTGCCTACCAGATTTCATTATTCTAACAGGTTAAATCTGTCACAGATTTAAACAACCTTTGATTTAGCTGAATTGCAGGCCTTAAGTGATCAATTGTTCTCTACACAAAACCCATATTGGTATCTACAAACTTTGTAATTTAATAGAAGTTTCAAAGTAAAAATGAGCTTTAAAGGCTTGCCTGAAAATATTTAAATGAAAACAAAAGTTTCTAAAAGTAAACAACTTGAGTAGCTACTTATATTTTTCCACAGTTCTTCTCATAATGAAATAGTGAATAACATTTTACCAAATTTATGCATAAAACAAAACTTTATATGAATATTTGCTTTCAGGTGTAAGTCTATATATTATACTCATATGTATATTTATCTTGTTCCCACAGTAAGCCTCAAAAGTAAGAGTTATTTAGTTACTAACATTACAGAGGATACTCAGGTACCAAGAGGTTATAAGACTTGCCCAAGTTTATAGTCTTAGTAAATTCAGAGGTAAAAATTTGAATAATGTAATACTTTGAAACCTGTATCAGTACATTTAATTTTTTAAAGCTTTTATTTCATAAATATAAATTTCATTAGTACAGCTTTTGGAATATAGCAGTTATTTCCCTCATACCCGTCCTCCCATCCCACTCCCGCCCTACTACCTCTTACTCCCTCTCCCATCCCATTCTTCATTAAGATTCATTTTTAATTATCTTTGTACACAGAAGATCAACTCTATACTAAGCAAAGATTTCAACAGTTTGCACCCACACAGACACACAAAGTATAAATCATCAGTACATTTTCTATAATTGTAGTGCTCATATCTCAAACAAAAATATGTGTGACTTGTAGAATTAGTTTTTTAACATGTTTTTACAACTTACTTTACAGTTTTACTCCTGAATACTCTCTTTATAGCAATTATGAAGCCTAAGTAAGGAAAGTGGTTTTAACTTTTGACTAGCCTTCCCTCCCAAAATCCCTTCTGCATTTACCTGGTACTGGGTTGCAGTTCATCAGCTTGCCAAGTATGTGACACAGAGATGAGGAGCTCAAACATTATACTCAGATAGGCTTGCTGTTTAAGTATCTTCTCAGTCTTCTGTAGTATCAAGCACTCTGATCTACTGCAGGGTCATTTTTAAACAACCAACTCCTATTTATGGTCATTCATACAGTCTATAGATCCACAGGGAACTTTCCCATGAGTTTTCATGCCATTACCATCATAGTCTCATTCTTCTGTTTAAATCTCTGAGAGTCAGCATAATTAGCAACTACTGTCGCCAATATGTCCAGGAGAAAAGAACCAGAGAGACTAAAAAGTGAGAGAAGCTCAGAGAAATCAAGAAAAATTTCTAATAAAGGGTGGGCATTGTGACACAGCAAGTTAAGCTCCCAATTACAAAGCTAGCATCCCATGTGAGTGTGAGTTCAAGTCCCAGCTGCTTCCCTGCTTATCCTGTTCCCTATTGGTTCACCTGGGAAGGCAGCAGAGGATGGATAGAGTGCTTGAGCCTCTGCCACTCACATAGGAGACCCAGGTAGAGTTCCAGGATCCTGTCTTTGGCAGGTATTGTGACCATTTAGGGGTCACACTTATCAAACTAGCAAAGGGAAAAATATTTCATTTTATATCATGCTGGAAATCCCCTTTGATTTAGCCTTATTGTAAAGTAATTTATAATTGTATATCATACGTAAGAATGAACATATCTATTGGCACAGCAGTTCTGGCTCCATAGATTCTTACACAATACTCAGAGGTAGATATACAAAGAACTTCCTTACAATGTTATTTGGTCTAGCAAGGGATTAAATGTATCAATAATGACTACCAATCCTGAAGTTGTTCAATACATCTTTACAATGCAATTCTATACATTCATTAAAAACAATGAGGCAAGTCCATAGCCACAGAATTAGAAGTGTCTCAAATTTAAGTAGGTAAGGAAAAAAAATTCATGATCATGTTTATAAAGCAACATAAAGGGTTATCTCTTCATTAACTTATCAACATACACATGTAAATGAATATACTTACATAACAATACTTGTACATATACACAGATATGCCATAAATGCTAATATATGTATAGGTATATTGGGAAAAGTGGAAAATTGAGAAGGGAATAAAGAGCCAAGGAGAGATCTATTGATTCCATGAATACCTTATTGCATGTTTCTTGTACTTTTCATGCTATTTCTATTTAAATATAACAAGAATAAAACAAAATTATTATGTCCTTTATGGGAGGCTTCCTGAGGTATATATGTTGAGTGTTTCACAACTGTAACTGTGTTTAACATCTGAAGTGAAACAAATCAAAATTTTAGCCCAACCAAATATCATTCAATGTGCATCTCTTTATTTTTAAACTTGATGGTTTTACATTTAAATTTATTTTTTAAAGTAATATATGTACATAATTTAAAGTCAAATAGTTCTACATGACTTTGTAAAAAAACCAAAAATAGTATCTCATTCCTTCTCTGCCTCCATTTCCTATTTTCCCAGGGTATGCCCTTTTGGCTCTGACAGTTTTTCTGACAGTTTCTTGAATATTTCTCAATGACTTCCACATTGCCAAAATACACTCATTCAGTGTCTTTCAGTTCCAGGGACTGCTCCACGCACTTGGGATGGGATATAGCAGTGAACAAAAGAAAAATCCTTGCCTCCATCTCAGAAGTTAAAATTTTAGAAGATGGGACATAAGAGAAAATAAGCCTAATAAGTCTTGCTACATTATGTGTTAGAAGATAACCAGTATTATGGATGAAAGAAATAATTTTATTTTCTTCATTTGTCCTTTGAAGACAATTAACAGTTACAGAGATGATCAAATCTCATTTTTTAAAAGATTTATTCATTTATTCGAGAGGCTGAATTACAGACAAGAGAGGGAGAGACAAAGAGAAAGCATTTTCCATTTGCTGGTTCACTCCCAAAATGGCCAAACCAGAGCCAGGATCCAGGAGCTCCTGTGGGGTCTCCCCTGTGTGTGAGGGAACCCAAGCACTTGGGCCATCCTCTACTGTGTTCCCAGGCCACCATCAGGGAGCTGGATCTGAAGCAGAACAGCTGACGCAAACTAGCACCCACATGAAACACCAGCACCATAACAGAGGCTTACTCTACCACACTACAGTGCCAGCCTCCAAATCTCTTTTAAGCACAACAGTCAAGTTCAGTTAAGTATTTTAGGTAAGAACCATCATCTACACTTAAGAAACAAAGATATTGTACCCTCAGTTTACACTTTATTTCACTCTGTTAGATTTTTCTTAACTTTTATTTAATGAATATAAATTTCCAAAGTACAGCTTATGGATTACAATGGCTTCCCCCAAATAACTTCCCTCCCACCCACAACCCTCCCCTTTCTCACTCCCTCTCCCCTTCCATTCACATCATGATTCATTTTCGATTCTCTTTATATACAGAAGATCAGTTTAGCATACATTAAGTAAAGATTTCAACAGTTTGCTCACACGCAGAAACATAAAGTGAAAAATACTGTTTGAGTACTAGTTATAGCATTAAATCTCAATGTACAGCACACTAAGGACAAAGATCCTACATGAGGAGTAAGTGCACAGTGACTCCTGTTGTTGACATAACAAATTGACACTCTTGTTTATGGCCTCAGTAATCACCCTAGGCTCTTGTCATGAGTTGCCAAGGCTATGGAAGCCCCCTGAGTTCACCGACTCTGATCATATTTAGACAAGGCCATGGTCAAAGTGGAAGTTCTCTCCCCCCTTCAGAGAAAGGTACCTCCTTCTTTGATGACCCGTTCTTTCCACTGGGATCTCACTCACGGAGATCTTTCATTTAGGTGTTTTTTATTTTTATTTTTATTTATTTATTTTTTTGCCAGAGTGTTTTGGCTTTCCATGCCTGAAATACTCTCATGGGCATTTTAGCCAGATCCGAATGCCTTAAGGGATGATTCTGAGGCCAGAGTGCTGTTTAGGACATCTGCCATTCTATGGGTCTGCTGTGTATCTCACTTCCCATGTTGGATCGTTCTCTCCCTTTTTGATTCTATCAGCTAGTATTTGCAGACACTATTCTTGTTTATGTGATCCTTTTGGTTCTTAGTCCTATCATTATGATCAATTGTGAGCTGAAATTGATCACCGGGACTAGTGAGATGGCATTGGTACATGCCACCTTGATGGGATTGAATTAGAATCCTCTGGTATGTTTCTAACTCTACCGTTTGAGGTAAGTCAGCTTGAGCATGTCCCGAATTGCACATCTCTTCCCTCTCTTATTCCCACTCTTATAGTTAACAGTGATCACATTTCAGTTAAGTTTCAGCACTTAAGAATAATTGTGTATTGATTACAGTATTCAACCAAAAGTATTAAGTAGAACAAACAAAAAAAATACTAAGAGGGATAACATATTTTAAACACAAAAAACCTCCAACTAATCATAACAGAATTTAGTATCTCTAACTTTCGCAATTACTGTGCTATCATTGTTTTTCATTAGTAATTTTTTTTTCCTGAAAAGGTTCAACAAGTGTTGAGAAGAAAAGGCAGAAAGGAAAGAGTTGCCTATGTCACCCCACCTCCAACTCCAGGTGGCACAGAGTCAAGGGATTCCTCTTGTTTTGAAGAATGAGAGAGAATTGAGGGCAGAACTTAGAATTGGAATCCGGGACCAGGCCTACCGTGGCTAAACTCAGCACTGGGAAGAGACTTATAGCTCCTGTGCCTAGGCCAATGTCCACAAATGGAATTTCTGGATACATTCAAGACCCAGGTGGAAACTCATGACCACTGCAAAAAGGATTCATGTACTGGCAACACTGTTGGCTGCAATAGGGCTACATTGAACCCTCCAGACTGTGACATTAGGATATGACTCAGTTTAGCATCAGTCTTGGTGGCCAAACTGTTGCTACCACCTCCCAGCCCCCCTTCTCCATAGCACAGCATGGATAAAGACTCCCTCCATTGGAAGACAAAGATATTCTCAGACAGAGAAGTAAGTGGAAGACATTGACTTGAAAAACTGTTCTAACCTGCCATGGTGTAAACAACATTGGGAAAATCCAGTGCTCCTGTCTCTGGCCAGTACTCATGGACGGAGCTGGGAGACCTGCACCAGGCAGAGACCAGTGGCTTCAATGGGCTTTGATCTTGCTTTGTACTGGACTGTTTTGTTGGGCTCTGGACTCAGGGTCCATTCCAGCATTGGGACAATTGTGACTGCTCACTTCATTCCTGCTCCAACTTCAGGCAGCACACAGTGGGAAGAGTCATCGACTGCTTGGGAGTAGAAGAGGAAGGTAGGCACAAGATGTGGCTTTGGAGAACAGGTTTGTGCACATCACACAGTGAGGCCCAGCACTGGAAAGATACTATGGCATCTGACTAGTGCTGGTAATTGGTATTAATATGATATTTTTTATTCAGTGTGACATTTGTGATTTTTGTGAAAGAAGGAAATAGACACTTCTGTACACTTACTGTGCTTAATCAGACTCTGTTTTTACATAAATATTTATGGTGCTGATTATAAGGATTAAAAATAGAAAAATTACACGAAGATTTATACTGTTAAAGCCTAAAGAATGTAAGACACCATTTAATTTTGTTCTTGATATATATATCATTGGAAGGCAATAACCCGATTTCCATCTTTTGGAGATGATGTACATTCAGTACATTGTCACCTGAAATAGAATTTTTCCCTACATATATTGATATTTTCATTTCTCCCTTCAAACTAATACTAATCAGCAGAGGATATTTTACTAATAATTTCTCAAATATATAGACATTGAATATACTTGTCTTCTTGGTTTATTTGCATATAGTATGATCTTAAATTGCCTTTTAATTTTTCAAATGTTATGAAATATATTTTATAGGTATGATGTGTATTATTTGTGGACAGTGCTAGCATCATCTCATCCCTCACAGTGGTAAACACAGAATGGTGCATAGTTATTACTGATCAATTGAATGAGTAAGGAATAAATTGTTGATATGTTGATCTATGACCTTACCCATCAGATACTGCATTTTTATTCAAATGACACATATTTATATATGGCACATATAACAGTTTTATTTTCTTTGATATAAAATTACTGTTGACCATTACACAGTATATACAAAATGTTGAAATATAACAATCCACTTCCAGAAATATGTATCATTGCATGATGATAAAAATTTTCTTTAAAAATATCTATGAAGGTGGAAAAATAGGCTATTTATAATATAATACTGGTGTTAGTGCTGCTTTCATTGAGTGCATCCTAGCTGAATAATTAGTGCTTTAAAAGAACATTGAGAATGAAACAAATGTGTTAAAATCTGACTTAGCCAAAAAGAGACTATTGCGAATGAATGCTTATTTCCCAAGGTTGCTGAGATACTTCTTCCTGGTCATGAGATATTTTGACTAGGCATATGGTCTTTCTTTTTTCAAAAAATTAGTTGTTTTAGGCATGCATATGAATAATAGTCCATAAGACTCCTCATAAGCCCTTTGGAAATATTTGCTCCACCCTTCTAGGAGGGTGAATTTGTCTCCTCCACAGTCTGAGTTGATCTCACCTCAGCCTGTCACCCCATGAGGTTCTGGCTTCTGGCTAGGCCATTCCATTTCTATCCTCCATCATGGTTAGAAGGAACTCTTGCATATAGAGAGTGTAAATTTTACTTTAATAATAAAGCTGTTAAATATAAAGCAAACTTACAATTAATTGAATTTCAATAGCAAAATTAAATAAATGTCATGAAAATAAAAACAAATCTCTGAGTACACTAGCAGGAAAGAGATGATGTGATTATAAAAATTAAATATGAGCCAAACATAAATCAGATAATTATAGAGATTAAACAATCTAGCTTTTCAGGAGAACTTAGTTAGTATGTCATATCGCTACAGGAGGTGAATCCAACTTGTAGATAGGGAGATGACTAGATGAAGACTGAACAACATGCTCCTAAATTTTGGGTTATTGAAAAAGCAAAAGAGAAATAAAAAATTTTCTGGAAACAAATGAAGATAACAATACAACATATCAAAATCTATGGAGTACAGCAAAAGTAGTGTTAGTAAAAAAGTTGATATCTATTAGTGCCCACATCAAGAAATTAGAATGGCACCAAGTATACAAGCTATCATGCATTTCAAGGACCTAGGAAAACAATAGCAAACCAAACCCAAACCAAGTAGAAGAAAATAAATAATTAAATTTAGAAAAGAAATCAACAAAATCCAAACCATTAAAACAATACAAATGATCAGCAAAATGAAGAGCTGGTTGTTTGAAAAAATAAACAAAATTGACACATCATTGGCACAACTAACCAAAAAAGAAGGGAGAAGAGGCAAATTAACAAAATTAAGGGTGAAAAAGGAAATGTAACAGCAGACACCACAGAAATAAAAAGAATCATCAGAAATTACTACAAAGAGCTGTATGCCAACAAATTGGGAAACCTAGAAGAAATGGATAGATTCTTGAACACATGCTACCTACCTGAATTGAGCCATGAAGTCATAGAAAATAAACAGACCCACTACCAAGACAGAAATTGAATCAGGAATAAAGGCCCCACCCCCCCCAACAAAGAAAAGCTCAGGACCAGATGACTTTACTGCTGAATTCTACCAAAAATTTACAGAAGAATTAGCTCCAATTCTTCTCAAGTTATTCAAAAACATTGAAAGGGAGGGAATGTTACCAAATTCTTTCTTCCTAAACCTGAAAAAGTTACAACAGAGAAAGAAAATTAGAGACCAAATTCCATGATGAACATAGATGCAAAAATCCTCAACAAAATTCTAGCCCATCGAATCCAACAACACATCAGAAAGATCATTCATTTGGGCCAAGTGGGATTTATCCCTGGTAAGCAGGGATGATTCAACATTCACAAATCAATCAATGTGATGCATCATATTGACACACTGAAGAACGAAACCATATGATCATCTCAACAGATGCAGAAAAAGCATTTGACAAAATACAACACCATTTCATGATGAAAACTCTAAACAATGGGGAATAGAAAGAACAACTTTAACACAATCAAGGGAATTTATGACAAACCCACAGCCAGAATCATACTGAACTGAGAAAAGTCAGAAGCCTTCCCGCTGAGATCTGGAACCAGACAGGAATGCCCACTATCACCATTGCTTTCAATATAGTTCTAGATATTTCAGAGCCATTGGGCAAGACAAAGAAATCAAAGGGATACCAATTGGGAAGGAGGAAGTCAAACTATTCATATTTTCAGATGACATGATTCTGTATATGGGGATCCAAAGGACTCCACTAAGACACTATTGGTACTCATAGAAGAGTTTTGAAAGTAACATGATATAAAATCAACACACAAAAATCAACAACCTTTGTATACACAGACAATGCCATGACTGAGAAAGAGTTTCTAAGCACAATCCCATTCACAATAGCTACCAAAAAAAATCAAAAACTTTGGAATAAATTTAACCAAGGATGTCAAAGATATCTACGATGAGAATTACAAAACATTAAAGAAAGAATTAGAAGACACACAAAATGGAAAAGTCTTCCATGTTCAAAAGTAATTTATAGATTCAATGTGATAGGAATCAAAATACCGAAGACATTCTTCTCAGATATAGAAAAACAATGCTGAAATTCATATGGAAACACAGGAGACCCTGAATTGTTAAAGCAATTTTATACAACAAAAACAAAGTTGGAATTATCTCAATACCAGATTTCAAGACATACTACAGGGCAGTCATCATCAAAACAGTGTGGTACCAGTACCAAAACAGATGGATAGACCAATGGAACAGAATAGAAATGCCAGGAGTAAACCCACACATCTACAACCAACTTTTCTTTGACAAGGTATCTAAATCAATCCCTGGAGCAAGCATAATCTCTTCAACAAATTGTGCTGGGAAAACCGTATCTCCACATGCAGAAGCATGAAGCAAGAATCCTACCTTACACCTTTCACTAAAATCTATTCAAAGTGGATTAAAGACCTAAATCTATGATCCAACACCATCAAATTTTTAGAGAACATGGGGAAAACCCTACAAGACATTGGCATAGACAGAGTTTTTGGAAAAGGCCCCAGAGGCACAGCCAATCAAAGACAAAATCAACATATGGTATTACATCAAACTGAGAAGCTTCTACACTCCAAAATAAACAATCAGTAAAATAAAGAGATAACTGATAGAATGGGAGAAAATATTTGAAAACTATGCAATTGACAAAGGATTGATAACCATAATATGTATAGAGATCAAGAAACTCAACTACAGCAAAACTAATAACCCAGTTAAGAATTGTGCAAAGGACTTAAACAGGCATTTTTCAAAAGAGGAAATCCAAAAGGCCAACAGACACATGAAAAAATGATCAGAATTGCTAGGCTTCAGAGAAATACAAATCAAAACCACAATGAGGCTTCACACACCTTCGTTAGAATTGCTTTCATACAAAAATCAATAGACAACAAATTCTGACAATGTTACTGTTGGTGGGAATGTAAGCTGGTAAAACCCATGTAGAAGACAGTTTGGAGATAGCTGAGAAACCTGAATATAGATTGAATATAACCTGAATATAGAAACCTGAATAATATTCAGCCATCCCCCTCCAGGGAATTTACCCAAGGGATTTGAAATTAACGTATGAGTATTTCAGGCATGGAAAGCCAAGACACTCTGGGAGAAAAAAAAAAAAAACTAAAGGAAAGATCTCTGAGTGAGATCCCAGTGGAAAGAACGGGTCATCAAAGAAGGAGGTACCTTTCTCTGAAGGGGGGAGAGAACTTCCACTTTGACCATGGCCTTGTCTAAATATGATCAGAGTCAGTGAACTCAGGGGGCTTCCATAGCCTTGGCAACTCATGACAAGAGCCTAGGGTGATTACTGAGGCCATAAACAAGAGTGTCAATTTGTTAAGTCAACAACAGGAGTCACTGTGCACTTACTCCTCATGTAGGATCTTTGTCCTTAGTGTGCTGTACATTGAGATTTAATGCTATAACTAGTACTCAAACAGTATTTTTCACTTTATGTTTCTGCGTGTGAGCAAACTGTTGAAATCTTTACTTAATGTATGCTAAACTGATCTTCTGTATATAAAGAGAATCGAAAATGAATCATGATGTGAATGGAAGGGGAGAGGGAGTGGGAAAGGGGAGGGTTGTGGGTGGGAGGGAAGTTATTTGGGGGAAGCCATTGTAATCCATAAACTGTACTTTGGAAATTTATATTCATTAAATAAAAGTTAAAAAAAAGAAATTAACGTATGAAAGATCTATCAGTACCTCCGTGTTTACCACAGTTCAATTCACATTAGTAAAGACATGGAATCAACCCAAATGCCCATCAATTGATGACTGAATAAATAAATTATGAGATATGTACACCATGGAATACTACACAGCAGTAAAAATAATACATTGTGGCAAAAATGTTCTATATGAAAGACCTCTGTTGGAGACCCCAATGGAAAGAAGCGGCCACCAAAGAAGAATGTACTTTCCTCTGAAGGGAGGAGAAAACTTCCACTTTACCTATGGCATTGTTGAAATACTGAAGGAGTTTGTAGATCCAAAATGTTTCCATAGCCTAGGCAGCTCATGTCGAGAGGCTTGGGTGATTACTGATGTCATAAATAAGAATGTTAATTGTTAAATCAACAAAAGACATCACTGTGCCTTAACTTCTCATGCAGGACCTCTGTACTCAAAGAGTTGTGTTATGACACTTAATAGTAAAACTTGTTCTGGAAGAATTACTTCATTTTAGTGTATTAAGTGGAGGATATTCTTTTATTTTTTTAAAAATTTTTTTTGGACAGGCAGAGTGGACAGTGAGAGAGAGAAACAGAGAGAAAGGTCTTCCTTTTCCATTGGTTCACCCCACAATGGCACCGCACTGATCTGAAGCCAGGAGCCAGGTGCTTCTCCTGGTCTCCCATGCAGGCGCAGGACCCAAGCACTTGGGCCATCCTCCACTGCCTTCCCGGGCCACGGTAGAGAGCTGGACTGGAAGAGCAGCAACAGGGACAGAATCCGGTCTCCGGACCGGGACTAGAACCTGGGGTGCCATCGCCACAGGTGGAGGATTAGTCTAGTGAGCCGTGGCTCTGGCCATAGAGGATATTCTTATGTCACACATATTATAGTTATGTGCAAGTGCTTGCAAAAGATGTATCATTCTTGGGTTTCTCTATAAAGATAATTAAGTTTAGAAAAAAGTGAAATTATCATCAAGATGCAATGAACAGCCCTTGTCTGAACTGTTGAGGAATAGTTTTTGTTCTTTTTTTTTTTTCATTTCTCTCTTTCTCTTTTGTTTTCTCTCTCATTCAAAGTGCTGAACACTTTACCTAGAATAGAGTTAATCTTCTGTGTATTAAGTTAACTAAAAAGATCTTAGTACAAAACAAGTCTAGGAACAGGGGTGGGAAGAGAAAGAGGGGTAGTGTGTGTGGGTGCTGCTATGGTGCTGCAGGTAAAAGCCCTGGCCTGAAGCACAGGCATCCCATTTCGGTGCCAGTTCTTGTCCCGCTGCTCCTCTTCTGATCCAGCTCTCTGCTATGGTCTGGGAAAGCAGCAGAAGATGGCCCAAGTCCTTGGGCCCCTGCACCCACATGGAAGACCAGGAAAAACTCCTGGCTCCTGGCTTCGGATTGGCACAGCTCTGGCCATTGTGGGCATCTGGGTAGTGACCCAGCCCATGGAAGACCTCTCTCTGTCTCTACCTCTCTCTGTAACTCTGTTTTCAAATAAATAAAATAAATCTTTTAAAAAAAAAAGGAGTGTCGGTGGAAGGGAGGGTATGGTGGGAAGAATGACTATGTTCCTAAAGTTGTAGCTATGAAATGCATGCAAATAAATAAAAAGGAAATGTTATAGTTAACTGATAACCATTAGATGACAGTTGAGTCAAAAGCATTAAATCAGAGTAGACTAATCACTATTAACTTGTCTATGAAAAAGGGCTTGTTTACAGAAATAACTGACATATTGGTCACAGTCCAAAGCAGTACCCACTGACTATAGAACGTAATCTTAGTAAAGTGTTAATGGTAACAATTGACAATGCAATCTATGATGGAAAACATGTATATTTGTCATCAAATCTACCCCATGTGACATCATGATTATTATAGGAGAATCAAGAGTTTTTAATACTAAATAACTTGTTGTATAGTCCTTATTACTATGCCTTTCAACTATCTATCAAAAACAATGAAACTTTGTGGTTGTTTTTATGTTAGGAATAAAAAACTAAAGCCCATAGACACTAAATAATTTACCTAGGATTATACAGTGAAAATAAATGGTGTAGAGAGTCTACAGACTGACCTCTCCAAAATGCCATTAACATAATTTAGTGCCACACTACACTTACTTTCTTTTTATAAACAACATTTTCAACTCTGCTATAACCATTAAAAATACTTCTTATAGCATAAAGAAAATAAATTCTTTCTTCCATAATACAAAAACAAGGTTTAAGTTGTTTTATAATATTTTCATATTATTATTTTTCCATTTGGATATAAATACAAATGTATAAACAATTATTGAGAAGATAAAAAAAAATTTGTGGGGAAATTTGAAAATAATAAAAATAGGAGGAATATTATGACCCAAAGAGGAGAAGACAGAAGCATGTTAATGGGTATTTATTGATAATTTATTATCAGGCATTATGTTTATAATCTTTTATTCAATTTATACTGGAAGACTCATATTTTTCTTAAAAGTATACTAGTATACAAATTATTTAATAAGAATTGCACAAGGTCAAAGAGAAAATTATGAAGCTAAAATCTAAATTTCCTAGCCTAGTATTTCTATTATTGCCCACAAAAAAATTCCGAAAGCTTTTTATTGTGACAAATGAGGATGTAGAGCTGAATGTTTGCAATAATTGTTGGAATATTTATGGGAACGAATATAATGTAGAACCATCAGGAAAAATGACTATAAAGTACATCATAAAAAGGGATGAAAAGAAGAAATGAGTTGTTAATAAGAGTGATATGAGTTGTAAAAGGAAAGATGGAAGGAAGGAAGGAAGGAAGGAAGGAAGGAAGGAAGGAAGGAAAGAAAGAGAGGAGGAAACTGGAAGGGAGGAAGGAACATTGAAGAGAAAGGCAGGTAGGGAGGGAGAGTGAGGAAACAGAAGTGACATGAATAATAGACATTTATAGAGTGTGGGGAAACGTTGCTTTGCATATGGGCCAAAAGAAGCCTGGAAAAAGACAAGAGGACAGATGACTCAGAGGCCAAGGCAAATACAACAATGCAGACTGTAGAGTTTGCATCTCTTCTTTAAGGGTCGTGAAGTTAATGAGGGAAGGGTTATGTAAAGTGATCTTTTTGTCATAAAAATTGATCACTGTTTACTCTGCTTCATTTGTATGTTGTTGGGTCTCTGTGAAATAGTCTTACCAGTGCCCCTTTCACATCTTTATTCCTCAGTGTGTAGATGAGGGGATTGAGCATTGGGGTCACGACTGTGTAGAAGAGGGAGATGAATTTCCCATGAGTTTGGGAATAAGAACTGTTGGGCTGGATGTAGACAGCAGTGATGCTCCCATAAAAGAGGGTCACAACCATCAAGTGGGATCCACATGTCCCCAGGGCCTTGTGCCAGGCCTGCACTGACTTAATCCTTACAACCGCCCTGGCTATGTGTCCATAGGATGTCAGTATCAGTGCTAAGGGCAAGAGCAGCAAGACCAATGAAGCAAAGAAGAGCTGGACCTCATTGGCATGGATGTCCACACATGCAAGCTTAATCATGGAGGGTACCTCACAGAAGAAGTGATGGAGCAATCGGTGTCCACAGCGAGGCAGCCGGAGGGTGACAGTCCCCTGGATGAGAGCATTTCCTGTCCCACTCAACCACGCGACCCCTGCCAGAGCCTGGCACAGCTGTGGGTTCATCACAGTAGTGTAGTGGAGAGGTTTACAAACTGCAGCGTAGCGATCAAAAGCCATGACAGCCAGGAGAACACACTCGGTGGAGCCCGTTGCCAGGGAGACGTAGAGTTGAATGGCACAACCCAGGGAAGTGATGGTCTTGGCTCGTCCTTTTAGGTTCCACAGCAGTTGGGGGACAACACTGGTGGTAACACACATATCAACTAGGGATAGTTGAGTAAGAAAAAAGTACATGGGTGTTTTGAGTTTAGGGTCTACAGAGGAGATCAGAATAATCACTGTATTTCCTGCCAATGTAAGAAAATAGGCTATCAGGACGATCACAAAGAGTATCTTTTCCAGCTGGGGCTGGTCAGAGAAGCCCACCAGAATGAAAGTTCCCTTGAAACTCTTATTGGACATTCCCATTACCTTGTTCCTTAAAGGAGAAAAAATATAACAAGCAATCAGTTTGTAAATAATTTGTTGACTACAGTCATGCTGGCAACCTCTGAAACACTATGATGCAAATTTCAGGGAGCTATTGAATAAATTTTGTTGTAGAAACCAAAGCAGGTGACATTAAAGAAAAGACATTCTAAAAGGAGGTACATCAAGGCCATTGGGAATGCAAAGTCTTTTCCTGAGATATAACTATTAGATGAGACAAAGTACAGCAAAGAAAAAAAATGAAAAAAAAATTCACTGAAGAAGTACATTAGTTGTTTCTTGTGAAAAATATTCAAATTCAATGGAAAAGGTCACTAATAGGTTTAATTAAACAAATTATGTTACTTTTTAATGTTTTGGGAAAAAATGGTTAGAATACAAAAGTGCCAAGATATTTAATGGGGTTTAAAAATATAAAAAATTATAAATAAAAAGTTTTAAAATATATTTATTTATTCAAAGAATATACTGAAAGATCATAATAATACTCCTAATCCAGCACAAATATGCATTTTCTACCTGGCAACAGCAACAGTCACTCAGATCTTAAAATTCTTCCCTAATGATAATTATATATCCCAACATTATTTTACTACTTAGAATAAAAGTTAGTCATTGAAGTAAATATTTAAAGTATTAATATATTATTTAATTTCACATTTAGAAATTAGACTCGGCATAACTAAGTGGGAATGATGTCAAATCCAGAGTGAGGGGAGCGGTGCAGTAATACATGAAGTCTGAGTGGTCACTCAGGATGGAAAGGCACAAACAGAAAGAAGGGAAATGAATGAATCTGTGAGGAGTGCCCCAAGGAGATATCCTGCATGTGTGTGTGTGTGGTCCATGCAAACACAATCACACACATACTGTGATTACTGTTCCTATTTTCTCACTCTTTGTTAATGCCAATCTATTTTGTGATAGTATTAAGTACTCATTTTTGTTTTTCAAAAGAATAAAATAAAACTCACATATTACTCTTATTCTAATCTCTTTAATACAGCCTCTTTCTACCACCCTACTTATTCCACAAAAATGCACAAACACACAAACATATGCACACACATACACACAACCTTAAGAGAGATGTAACTCATCATGAATGAGTTCTTTTTTATAAGAATATGCTCATTTTAGGTTTGTAAACTAATTTTATTTCACTATGTGCTAAGTAAATACCACATATGTGCCATAGTATCTTACCTAATGTAAATGAGCATAACTTTAAACCATAATCTCATTTTAACATTGTAAACTAATAATCATGGAAGATATGGTGTAGACATAAAATGAAGGCATAAAAAAAGTTGAATGAATTAAAAAGAGGACATTAAAATATTTTTGCCTTAATAATCACATTTCAATAAAAAAGGAAATTATGCCATAGAATTCAAAGTGTTTTTACCTTAGGTGACAAATCAGTGCCTAAGGTCCATGTGTTTGTTGTAGTGGCTGCTATTTGAGTTTGAATATCCCTGAAGGCCAGCCAATCAGGAGAGAATGAGAGAGGACACAGGCCACTGCATGCAAAAATGGGTCCCAGGACACAGTTCCACCAGTGTCACGGCAATTAATACCTGACTCTGTAGTATCCAAAGAGGCACTGCCCCAGGAGATCATTCTGAGATACACTTGGCTCTCTGATCTTACAACATTGCTTAAAGCTGGGAAAAATCACAATGATGGTTGACTTCTGCCCTCGTAATCTCCTAATGTTGAGTTTCTGATTTCTGCTGTTCCAGTTAGATTTCCTTCAGTGATATGTATGTGTTTTCATTTGAACTTCCATTCCATACCACTATTTATACATAGTAGCATGATATATCCTTCTGGCTGATAACCTCAAATTCTTATAAATAAATTGCCATCACATTGCTCTTTTTCACAACTACTCTGAAAAACTTCAGGCCTGGAACATTTCAAGAAGCCCTTTTTATTTTCTTTCTTTCTTTTTTATAAATATGCATCTTATTTATTTGAAAGACCGTTACAGAGAGAGGTAGAGACGGAGCGAGTGACAGAGGTCTTCCATCTGCTGGTTCACTCCCCAAATGGCTGCAACGGCTGGAGCTGAGCAGATGTGAAGCCAGGAGCCAGGAGCTTCTTATGGGTCTCCCACGTGGTTGCAGGGGCCCAAGGACTTTGTCCATCCTCTGTTTCTTTCCCAAGTGCATTAGCAGGGAGATGGATCTTAAGTGGAGCAGCCGGGACTCAAACCAGCGACCATGTGGGATGCTGATTCTCCAG
This sequence comes from Oryctolagus cuniculus, assembly GCF_051225735.1. Classification (NCBI taxonomy): domain Eukaryota; kingdom Metazoa; phylum Chordata; class Mammalia; order Lagomorpha; family Leporidae; genus Oryctolagus; species Oryctolagus cuniculus. The sequence continues at coordinate 141,104,994 of NC_142871.1, forward strand.
GTTGGGGCTTTAACACACTGTGCCACAGCACTATCAATAGGGCTTTTTTTCACCATTTGTTACAGCTGCATTTATGATGTTGGAATTAGTCACACACATATGATGATTCATATCCTTAACAGTAACTGGTCTTTGTTAACTTCAAATGAGCTCTCATTTTTGTCTCCAAGTCTTTATGATTGTGTCCTCTGTTTGTCTCTTCCAGCTCCATCTGTCAAGCCTTAAACTTTCCCAGTGTCCTGTATCTCTACATGTAGCACCTGCTTTGACTTTTACAATGCAACAATAGGTACAGGTAGACATTTTGTTAATGCCCTGTCTACCACCTTTAAATATATACACGCTCATGTCCATCCTTCTTGCTTGTCTTCAGGTCTCAAAACATGAAGTGAACCTCTTTACCTAGCAATACATTATTCCGTCTTCCAATTTATTAGAGTCCAAAGAAAAGCTCATGGACGTTTGGTCCCCAGGCAGGCATTATTAACTACCAAGTGGATCAGAACTAAGAATAGCAATTGCAGTAAGACAACAAGTGGTGACAAATATTTAACTAATGTCTACGCTCAGTACTAAAAGAGTGGTGGAGATTTTGACAAACTTCACAGAAGATATTCAGTCAGAATGGAGCATCTGCTTGGTTCCAGAGCAACAATTTTCTATGCAATGAGTACCAGGACAGCAAAATATTCATAATGTTCAATGGAATCTTGATTTTTAGCAAAGTAAAAGAGTTTCCTAATATATATATATATATAGACAGGCAGAGTGGACAGTGAGAGAGAGAGACTGAGAGAAAGGTCTTCCTTTGCCATTGGTTTACCCTCCAATGGCTGCCGCGGCCGGCGCACCGCGCTGATCCGATGGCAGGAGCCAGGTACTTATCCTGGTCTCCCATGGGGTGCAGGGCCCAAGCGCCTGGGCCATCCTCCACTGCACTCCCGGGCCACAGCAGAGAGCTGGCCTGGAAGAGGGGCAACCGGGACAGAATCCGGCGCCCCGACCGGGACTAGAACCCGGTGTGCCGGCGCTGCAAGGCGGAGGATTAGCTTAGTGAGCCACGGCGCCGGCCTAAAAATATATATTTTAAAGATTCATTCTTTATTTGAATGGCTGAGCAGCACAGAGCAAAAGAGACAGAGGGAGAGAGAGAGAGAGAGAGAGAAACTCTTCTATCCACTGGTTCATTCCCCAAATTGTTACAACAGGCAATGCTGGGCTAATCTGAAGCCAGGAGCCCGGGACTTCATTATTTTTTAAACTGGATAGAAAGGAAATAATGCCCTTTTCTTTATTTCTACCTTAATTTATTCAGCATTATGTTTTTGAGATTAATTTGTGCTGGTGCTAGTAATAACTGAGCCCAATCTTTACTGGTATTTCTTTTTTTAAAGATTTTATTTATTTATTTATTTATTTATTTATTTATTTATTTATTGTCAGAGTTACACAGAGAGGGAGTGGGGAGAGAGAGAGTGAGCTTCCATTCGATGGTTCACTCCCCAATTGGCCACAAAGGCCGGAGCTGCGCCTATCCGAAGCAGGAGCCAGGAAGTTCCTCCTGAGCTCCCACGCAGGTGGAGGGGCCCAAGGACTTGGGTCATCTTCTACTGCTTCCCAGGTCATAGCAGAGAGCTGGATCGGAATAGAGCAGCCAGGTCTCGAACCGGCACCCATATGGGATGCTGGTGCTTCAGGGCAGGGAGTTAACCCACTGCACCACAGCACCGGCCCCATTTGCTGGTATTTCTAATTACTGCCCTTTTTTTTTTTTTTTTTTTAGAATGCTACAGTAAATATTTTGTCATTTCCTTTGCTGAACAAAATTTTTAAGCATTTCTTTTGGTACTCTGCCATGCAGAAGAATTGCTTACTAAGGAAGTATGCGTAAGTTCAACTTCAGAAGGTACCACTTATTCTAACAGTTGTAGGTAAAGCTGCCGCTTGCAGTGCTGGCATCCCATATGAGCGCTGGTCCAACTCCTGGCTGCCCCACTTCCCATCCAGCTCTCTGCTATGATCTGGAAAAGCAGTAGAAGTGGCCCAAGTCCCTGGGCCCCTGCAACTGCGTGGGAGATCCAGAAGAAGCTTCTGGCTCCTGGCTTCAGATTGGTGCAGCTCTGGCCATTCCAGTCATCTGGGAAGTGAACCAGCAGATGGAAGACCTCCCTCTCTCTCTCTTTGCCTCTGTCTCTGTTACTCTGCCTTTTGAATAAATAAAAAAAATCTTTTAAAAATAGATAGCTCTCGGAGTTGGCGAACTCAAAAGGCTTCCATAGCCTTGGAAACTCATGACAAGAGCCTAGGGTGATTACTGATGCCATAAACAAGTGTGTCAGTTGTTAAGTCAACAACACGCACATTTATTCCCCATGTAGGATTTCTGTCCTTAATGTGTTCTTCAATGTGAATTAATGCTATAAGTAGTACTCAAACAGTACTTTACACTTTGTGTTTCTATGTAGGTGCACACTGTTGAAATCTTTACTTAATATATACCAAATCGATCTTCTGTGTATAAAGATAATTGAAAATGAATCTTGATGTGAATGGAATGGGAGAGGGAGCAGAAGATGGGGGGTGCGGGTGGGAGGGAAGTTCTGGGGGTGGGGAAGCCACTGTCATCCAAAAGCTGTACTTTGGAAATTTATATTTATTAAATTAAAGTTAAAAAATAGATAGTTCTCTCTCTGTGTGTGTGTCTCTCTCTCTTCCTCTCTGTCTCCTGAACTCTGTCTCTGTCTCTCTCTCTCCTCCCTCTTTCCCTTCTTCGCCCCTTCCCTTCAGCCTGTTGGAATTCCCCCAATAAACTCTTTCCTTAAAAAAAAATAGACAAATAGTGTGGCTTTTTTAAGTGCTCTACATTACTGTTAAAATAATAGTTTCTATCTTTCTTTAAAAAAAAGCTTATCTATTTATTTGAGAGGTCGAGTGATAGAGCAAGAATATGAGAAACAGAGAAAGATCTTTTATCTCCTAACTCACTTCTACATATTGCCACAATTCTCAGGTCTGAGCCAGGCCAAAATCAGGTTTCAGGAACTCCATCATAGTTTCCAACATGAGTGGAAGGGGCCCAGGTACGTGGGCTATCTTCCACTACCTTCCTAGCTGAATTAACAGGAAGCTGGATCAGAAGTGCATTAGCAGGCACCAATTCAGCACTCTGATATGGAATGCTGGTGACACAAATGGTGTACCACAACACTTGCCCCTCACTGTCCCTTTAAAGAACCTTATTTTTATTTATAATTGACACATAGTAATTGTACTTATACATTATAATATAACTAGATATAATAAAATATATAATATAATACCATATAATTGTATTGTACATATACAATATACTTCAGTACATTTATTTAATGTATATGTTATATATAATATATATTACCATATATATTTAAGATTTTTTGTGTTGGGAATATTCAAAATTCTAACATTTATTTACTTATTTATTTTGTTTATTTTGAGGTACATTTTTATTTACTTGAAATATAAAAGTTACAGAGAGAGGTAGAAAAAGAGAGAAAGAGAAAGAGAGAGAGAGAGAGAGAGAGAGAGATCGTCCATCTGGTGGGTCATTCCTCAAATGGCTGCAACAGCCAGAGCTGGGCCAATCCGAAGCCAGGAGCCAGGAGCCTCTTCCAGGTTTCCCACAAGGTGCAGGAGCCCAAGGACTTGGGCCATTTTCTACTGCTTTTCCAGACCATAGCAGAGAGCTGGATGGGAATTGGAGCAGCTGGGACTTGAACTGGCGCCCATATGGGATGCGTTCCCTGGTTCCAGTAACCACTATTTTATTACTTACTTTTTTTTTGGAGGGGGGGGGGTTTAAAATATCTAAAGAAGAAGATGTGAGACTTGTCTTTTGGTGCCTATCTATTTCACTCAATATCATATCCCTAGTTACATCTGTGTTTGTTTCAAATAACAAAATTTCATTTATTTGTGGCTGGATAATATTTCATTGTGTATGCATTTCATGTTTTCTTTACTCACTAATCTGCTGATGGACGTCTAGGTTGATTTCCTGTCTTGGCTAATGTGAATACCGCTGTAATAAGCATGAGAATTCTGACATCACTTTGATACACTGATTTCAATTCATTTGGATATATACCCACTGTACTTTTTAAATTTAGCCATTCTGGTGTTGGTATGTAGTGACTATTTAATTATATTTTTAGTTTATCTTCTCGTGATAAGAGTGCAAGTTGATGAGTAATTTTACATTCATAGATCACTGAGAAATCATATGTGTAGTACATATTCAAGTTTGTATGCTGTTTTCAAATTAATTTGTTGTCTATTTCATGCACGTCAGAAGTTTGAAAAATAAGACAAGATTCACATACTTGTGTTGTCAAGTAGAACTTTGGCAGCAGGAAAAGAAGGACATTAAAACACAGTTTCATAGTTAATACAGATTTGAAAATAATCAATGTAAGTCAATTTTAAAATTATACATTTCCTAAATAGTTTATTTCATAACCAACATGAATAAATATAATTTGTAGAAATAACAGAATAAAGGAAGAAAAATGCATATACATTTCATTAGATTCAAAATCAAATATTTGGTAAAATTCAAGTTTCTTAAAAATTACAAAATGATTTTTAAACTAACACTAGATAAAAACACCTTAATGTGTTAAAAAGGATCTGAAAAAACTTTCAGCAGAAATTATGCATACAAGGAAAAATTGCCCTTTGAAATTGAGGATGACAAGGACTTTCTATTATCACTTTCACTCAGTAATATTATTGTAAAGGTTTTATTCAGTATAATAAGGCAATAAGATAAGGAGAAAGGAAGATTACAGTAGAAAATAAAAGTGCCATTATTATATGATGTGATTATTTACAAAGAAATTAAAATATAAATGAGAAAGTATTTAGAGAGGTCAGTATGACCAAACTAAAATTAATATTTAATAATATATCATTTAAGATTGAATCAATAAATAAAATAGTGGGAATAAATATGAAGTAGGATAAACTCTTTTAAATATTGGGAGAACTATTACATACTAAACAACTGGATTACAATTTCTCAATAGATTAGAACGTTGCTAATTGTAGAGACGTAAACTCAATCAAAACTCCAAGTTTACTTGTGAAATTTATAGGATGATTCTAAGCTTTATAAAGATTTGCAAAATGGGGCGAGTGAAGTGTGTAAAGCTGCTGCCTGCAGTGCCAGCATCCCATGTGGGCGCGGATTCAATTCTTGGCTGCTCTACTTCTGATCCAACTCTCTTCTATGGCATGGGATAGCAGTAGAAGTTGGCCCTTGGGCCCCTGCACCCACATGGGAGACCCAGAAGAATCTCCTGGCTCCTGGCTTCAGATTGGCACAGCTCTGGCAGTTGTGGCCAATTGGGGAGTGAACCAGCGGATCGAAGACTCTCTCTCTCTGTCTCTGTCTCTCTCTCTCTCTCTCACCCTCTCCTTCTCTCTCTGTGTAACTCTTTCAAATAAATAAGCTAAGCTTTAAAAAAAGAAATGAAAAATATCAATAATTTCAAGACAGCTTTGAAGAAGAAGCACAAGGCATGAAGATAGACTTCATTGTCATTCAAGTGCTATTAATAAACCTTAAGTTATGAAGAACTGTGATATTTGCACAAGACGAGACACACAGGAGCTGGTGCTGTGGTGTAGTAGGTTAAACCTCTGCCTGTTGTACCAGCATCCCATATGGATACCAGTTCAATTACTGGCCGCCCCACTTCTGTTTTTTTTTTTTTTTTAAGATTTATTTATTTATTTATTTAAAAGGCAGAGTTACACAGAGAGAGGGGAGACAGACAGAGAGAGAGAGAGAGAGAGAGAGAAAGACATCTTCCATCCAATGGGTTCACTCCTTAATTGGTGGCAATGGCCAGAGATGGGCTGATCCAAAGCCAGGAGCCAGGAGCCTCTTCCAGGTCTCTCATGCAGGTGCAGGGTCCCAAGGACTTGGGCCATCTTCCACTGCTTTCCCAGGCCATAGCAGAGAGCTGGTTTGGATGTGGAGCAGCTGGGTCTTGAACCAGCGCCCATATGGATACCGATGCTGTAGGCCAGGGCGTTAACTCGCTAAGCCACAGCACCAGCACTGGTTGTTCCACTTCTGATCCAGCTAACTGCTAATGGCTTGGGAAAGCAGTGGAAGATGGTTTTAGTACCTGGGCCTCTGCACCTAAGTGGGAGACCCAGAAGAAGCTTCCAGCTCTTGGTTTTAATAGGCCCAGCTCTGGCCATTGCAGACATCTGGGGATTGAACCACTGGATAGAACATGTCTTTCTGTGTCTCCTTCTCTCTCTCTGTAACTTTGCTTCTCAAATAAATAATGAGTCTTTTTTTCTTTAAAAAGAAGAGACACATAAACTAATGGTATAAAATAGAGAACCTAGAATTAGGCCAAATATTTATGGACTCTTCCTCTGAAGCACACTAGAACTTCAGGCCAAATGTAGATTTTAAAAGTAAATTATGATGCAGTGATTAATTGCAAATATGGACAAAAAGCAATAGCATCACTATCTCACAACACCCACACATAACTTTCCAGATGACTGTAAATTCACTCGTGAAAGGAAATAATATATTTATGACCTCACCACAGGAGCAATTACTTAATTAATTCATTTTTTTTTAACTCTTTTTTTTTTTTTTTTTTTTTTTTTGACAGGCAGAGTGGACAGTGAGAGAGAGAGACAGAGAGAGAAAGGTCTTCCTTTTGCCGCTGGTTCACCCTCCAATGGCCGCCGCTGCAGCCGGCGCACCGCGCTGATCCTGGCAGGATCCAGGATCCAGGTGCTTTTCCTGGTCTCCCATGGGGTGCAGGGCCCAAGCACCTGGGCCATCCTCCACTGCACTCCCTGGCCATAGCAGAGAGCTGGCCTGGAAGAGGGGCAACCGGGACAGAATCCGGCGCCCCAACCGGGACTAGAACCCGGTGTGCCGGCACCGCAAGGTGGAGGATTAGCCTATTGAGCCACGGCGCCGGCTCTAATTAATTCATTTTAAAGTCTTTTTATTTATTTTATTTTATTTATTTGAGAGGCAGAGTTATAGACAGTAAGAAGGAGAGACACAGAGAAAGGTCTTCCATCCATTGGCTCACTCCTCAAGTGACCGCAGTGGCCAGAGCTGAGCCAATCTGAAGCCAGGAGCCAGGAGCTTCATCTGGGTCTCCCACATGGGTGCAGAGACCCAAGGACTTGGGTGATCTTCCACTGGTTTCCCAGGCCATGCTGAGAGCAGGATCAGAAGTGGAGCAGCCAGGACTTGAACCAGTATAGGATGCTGGCATTGCAATCAGCAGCCTAACCTACTACGTCACAGTAGCAGCCCAAATTAATGCATTTTTAAAAATAAATCAATAAATCCTGAATTTTGAAATATAGAGGGAAAGTTTGATGAATTTGAATACATAAAGATTTTCGAAAAAGTTTTTTAATCACTCGGATTGATTCTTCAAGAAAGATTCTCGCTTCTTTTTTCACAATATTCTTTATTTTAGTTATAATTTTCCAACTATAAACACGTCCTCCTATTCTAATTAGTACATCTTTCCCTTTCTTATATCTTCCTCTCCTAATTGTCCTATATCTGGGGTTTTTCACACTCTCCTGAATTTGCACTAAACCCCCCTGAACTCTCTTGTAGGGCTCGGATTTTGCTTGCCTCGAATCTGTTTCATTGTTCTTAAAGTACAAAAAAAAAAATGCTCCTCTTTTAAGTGTGCAGTTATTCATAATTGCCTCTTATTACCTTCCTACTAAAATCTCATTTTTTTTGACAGGCAGAGTTAGACAGTGAGAGAGAGACAGAGAGAAAGGTCTTCCTTCCATTGGTTCACCCCCCCTAAATGGTTGCTACGGCTGGCGCGCTGCACCCATCCAAAATCAGGAGCCAGGTGCTTCCTCCTGGTCTCCCATGCGGGTGCAGGGCCCAAGAACACGAGCCATCCTCCACTGCCTTCCCAGGCCAGAAAAGAGAACTGGACTAGAAGAGGAACAATCGGCTCAGAACCGGCACCCCAACTGAGACTAGAACCCGGAGTGCCGGCGCCGCAAGTGGAGGATTAGCCTAGTGAGCCGTGGACCTGGCCCTAAAATCTCATTTTTATAACTGATAATGGTTTCTGTGCCTTGTTTCTCCTATTTTTCCTTAAACAGTCTTGCCAAACAATTAACAATATTATTTGTTTCTCACAAATTGTATGTTGGTTTGTATTTAGATTCCATTTTCATGTTTATTATACTCCACTTATATTCTTGCAGGATTTAGTTTGTCATTCTTATAAATTCTTAAGATTCTATTTCATTGATTTTCTGCCCTTTTTTATTTTTTTACAGACAGAAAGAGGTGGAGACAAAGATAAAGTTCTTCCGTCTGCTGGTTCACTCCTCAAATGGCTCTATGGGCTGAAGCTGAACTGATCTGAAGCCAGTAGTTAGGAGCTTCTTCTGTGTTTCCCACATGGGTGCAGGGGCCCAGGCACTTGGGCCAACTTCCACTGCTTTCCCAGGCCACAGCAAAGAGCTGGTTTGAAAGAAGAGAAGCCAGGACACAAACTGGCACCAATATGGGATGCTGGCACTGCAGGCTGAGGCATAGGCTACTATGCCACAATGCTGGCCCCTTCTTCCTTTCTTTTACATACATATTTAAAGTTATATATTTCTCACTCTGCATTTTTAAATCGTGATGCATGATATAGAAGTTTTATCATTCTAATATTTGTTATCATTTCAATATATGTAATTTATCTTGTAGTTTCTTATTTGAATCAGGAAACACATTTTTTCTTTCTGAATACATGTGGTTATTCAAATAGTATCTGCTAAATTTGTAATTTATCTTTGATTTCTTATTTGAATCAGGAAACACATTTATTGCTTTCTGAATACATGTGGTTATTCAAAAGTATCTGCTAATTTGATATTATATGTAACTTTATCTATAGAACATTTAAATTTTGTTCTTAAAAAAGTATTTTCTAAAACACAATGTATTCTCTCAAGGAACTACACATATTCAAGGCTGTACATTAAATCCATCTGAATGTGATGTAGGTGATTGATGAGATGAAAAACAAAGAGTAAGTAATAAAATTGCAATGAAAATGAAATAAAAGAGGATATTGTCCTGGCAGTGATAATGGGCAGCTTTACCTTATGAAACAAGGAATATTAATTTTAATTCTATGAAAAAGCAATTCTATTGTTCTATAAGATGGTGAATTCAAGAGGAATTCAAAAGAATTTTGCAAAATGGAATTAAACGATAAGTTTATTTTGATTCAAAACATATTTTAATTCATGCATTTTTTTTCATGACATGCATTTCCATGAGCTTTTTGAAGATTTCTCATAATAGTTGTATAGAATAAGTTTTGACTGTCAGTTGTAGCTTAATTAATAAGTATCCATGTTTTGGTAGTGACCTCTCGAGGTAGTAGATATAAAGAAGGAAATATCTTGATAAAATTTACCCTTGACCAAAAGGAAAAATTGAGAGAAGTAGCTAAATGGGATTAAAAAATGAAAATATGTTTTCAGATATTGGATATTTTCATCATAAAAATATTGCTTTCCTGGCCATTATACAATGTATACATGTGTTGAAACATCACTTGGTTATCCAGAAATAAGCACAATTTTTCTGTCTTAAATTTTGTTAAATAGGAAAAATTTTAAAGAATGTGTTTAAATTAATGAAATATTTGGATATTTTTAAGTCATGACAGTAAAGCAACAGAAGTTGGGAAGGCCTTTTGGCCATTGGGTGCACTGAGGAAATACCACCAAAGCCTTTCTTCCCAGCACAGTCATGTCTAAGTTCAGGGCCACCTGAAGAACCCAAACAGCTGTGGAAGCTCTTCATCTGGGGGCTGAGTGTGACGAGCTCTTCTGAGCCATGGGGAGTGCTCATGGACTGTAATGAGAGATCTCAACACCAAGTACTCCGGGGGCTTTGGGTTTGTCACCTGGGTGTCCTGGAGTAAGAAGATGCAGTCATGAATGCAAGGCCACAGAAAGTGAGTGGATGAGTTGTAGAAGCAAAGAGGGCTGTCTGAAGAGAAGATTCCCAGAGACAAGGTGCCCATCTAACCATGAGAAAGACTGAAGGACACCTCAGAGATTAATTTAACACCATGGGAAAGCTGAAATGAATTGAGAGAATGACTGCTGAGGCAGAGCAAGGAGAGGGGCTTTGCTTTTGTGATGTTGAGTGACCATGACCCTGTGGGTAAGATTGTCATTCAGAAATGCCATCCTGAGAGTGGTCAGAACTGTGAAGAGAGGACCCAAGAGGTCAGAGTGGTTCTGGGAACTGTGGTGGTGGTTCTGGAGGTGGTTTTGGTGGCAATGACAGCCTGGGACATAGAAGAAACTCCAGCAATTGTGGCAGCTTTGGTGGCAGCCATGGTGTGGGTGGATATGGTGACAGTGGGATGTTTATGATGGATTGGTAATGGTGGAAGCAACTCTGGATGTGGTGGAAGCTACAGTGATTTTGCAATTACAGGCATCAATTTTCAAGTTTTGGACCCAGGAAGGGGAGGAGGCAGAATCTCTGGCCCCTTTGGCAGTGGTGGCCAATAATTTGTCAAATCACACAAAGTAGCTATGACAGCTCTAGCAGCAGCAGTAGCTATGGCAATGGCAGACAGTTTTAATAACTGCCAGGAAACAGCACTTAGCAGGAGAGGAAAGGCAGATAAATCACAGGAAGCTATAGATTTCAAAAGATTTGTGAACTCAGCCAAACACAGCTGTGGCAGAGGTCAGCTACCACAAAGAAAACATGCGTCAGATAATACTCATGTGTATGGGCAAAAGACAAAAAACAAAAAATTAATTTTTTTGCATTTGTGACTAATTAGATAGAAGTTTAAGTTTTGTTCCTTGGAAAGTATAAAGCCTTAGAACAAAGTGTGTAAATGATTGCTAAAAAAATAGGCTGAACATGATGCTGAGTAAGTATATATATTTTTAATGTGCTGTGCAAAGTTAGTCTACTTGAAGTTATCTTGCCAAATTCCCCCGACAGTGTAAAGTTAGAATTCATCAGGGGATGCCAGGTTCCATTTGAAATTCATTTACAAACTGCTTGAATGGAGAAGCCACTGTCCTTAGATATTGATTATTACCATTGTGATCTCCTGAAGTTCACCATCGAAAGAGTCTCCCAAAAAAAGCCAATGGATTATTTGCTTAAACAGTTGATTGTTGGCAATCTTATGTAATATATTTAAATTGAATAATAACATCAGATAAAATTGCAGATGGGAATGAAGTTATCCACTATCATGTGTACTCAATAAATGATTTAATTCTCTTGAAAAAATAAAGTTGAGTAAAAGATAAAGGAGAGGAGAAAAGAATAAAACAGAAAAATTCATGTTCTTGTGGAGGTAAGAAAAGAGAAAGTAGAACACAGGTCGAAGGGCTACATGGGAAAAGTGGAGAGATACTGCTTTCACCAACACTGGAGAATAAGAAGACTGAAAGTTAAAACTTCTTTCTGTTTTAGTGAAAGAAACAAACTTACATTTGACTCTTAAGACAGAATTGAAATTCTTTTTCTTTTCTTCCTCCCAATCAGCAAACACCTTACATCCTGCCTTCTTTGTCATGGTGACTTACTTTCTCATGTATTTGCCTATCTTAATCACCATACTATAAATTTACATTTCCCAGATTGTGTCACAGGATACCCTCTCAGGTGTTCCTTTGTTTCAGGTTGAGAAATGCATCACCATCTCTTATTCATATTACTATGAATGTGTTGTAACTTTATGTTGAGTATCTTTTCTGCTTTACCTTTAAATATTTGAATAATTCTCAAAACAATGGAAACGTTTGTTAAATGGGTTTAGTTTCTGTTTCAGTTGAAGTCTGGAAAAGTCAAGAGGAAATTTGGAAGAGCTTGCTTCCTTCCAAAAGAAGATGCTTACATATTTAGGTGTGAATTTTGGATTCAGTGGACCTATAACTTGCTTTGGGAATCAATCAGGGAGTCTAGGATGTGCTGCAGTAAGAAAGCATTCAAAATAGCCATGGGTTAATACAGCAGATAGTTATTTCTCATTCATGCAATATGGTTTATGGAATTCTGCTAGAGTTTTTGTAATGTTTCCCCTCAGGATCACAGCCAGGCAGAGTAGGTTAGTATCCCCAGAATTCCCAGAAGCTGTAAGAGAAGAGATGACAGAGCCCTGTGGAATCTTGTACTGGCAATTAAATGTTATGGCCTGAAATGAACATGTCTGTTTCTGCCATAACTAATTTGACAGAAGTAATTTATGTCCTCTCAACCTCCAAGAGTACATCTGTGTGCTAGGATGCAGAGGGACAGCCTATTATGTACCAAAGGAGATGAAAATATATGGAAACCATCATGAGTACTTATTTTGATGGCCTTTGGCTGATTATCCCTTTTTAGGTGGGAGAAATGAGAGCTATAGCTTGAAAAATTAAAGGTGGATTTATGTGGTGAGGGTCAAATTGTGCATACTTCCTTTTTACCTCAGGTCAGACACAAGGTATGTGCAAGGATGAAGAAAGTATTTTAGGTTGTGTTGGGTGTTTTATGAACAGAGTGAGTGGATGATTTCATAATAAATAGCTGAAAGTACATAAACATCAGAGACAGAGTGAAGCACTCTCGAGCTTATACTAAGATAAACTCTGCTGCCTAACTTCTTCTTTGTCCATCTGCAGAGCTTTGGCCTGGCTGGTTCCGAAACCACATTTGTCAGGCTAGAGACACAGAGAAACATGTGCAAGGTGAACTTGAGACATTCACAACACTTTAACCCCCTCCTTAGGGTCAGCCAGGTTCATACTGGGGATGTGGAGGATGGCAACCTTAATTCAAATCATGTGTGGCACAGGAGCACACATTTTAATTACTGATATGAGTTATTTATTAAAAGTGAACTTTTTACAAACTGAAAAAGAAGTTGAAAAATAATGGGTAATTATAAATTTGTGATCCAGGAGTTTGGAGAAGGCCACAAGGGTATGGGAGGCATTGATGACAGAATAAAATTATTTTTCTTCTGTTTTAATAATGCACACCAAATCATTCTACCATTAACAGAATTTGACAGCTACGGAGACAGACAGGCAGACAGAGAGACAGAGAGAAACAGAAAGAGCTCCCGCCAGCTGATTCATTACCAAAATATCTGTGATGGCTGAGACTGGGTTGTGGCCAAGGCCAGGAAGTGGGAAATTAATCTAGGTTTCCAATATGGCAGGAACCCTATTACTTTAGCCATCACCACTACTTTCAGGGTCTGCATTTGCAGAAAGCTGTAGAAAAGAGCTCAGTTCAGGATCTGCTCTTTCGGGAAACTGGAGAAAGGAGCTGGAGCTGGGATCAAACCAGGCATTCCAATGTGGGAATGGGAATTTTAACCTAAATGCCCCCTCCCAAACATATTTGATAAAGCAGTGTGGAACAATAAGGAGCTATAAGCTATGGACGTTGCATATAAAGTTCTCTTTTTTAAGACATGGCAGTCATTCTGTAGTAAATACAAACAGGTAAGTACCACATATACTGTACAGTTGGTACTGGTTCTTTAATATTATATATCTTAAACAATACTCCAACTAACGTCACTATTTCCTGATTTCTCTTTGTAAATTTTGCTTTCTTTTGAACAGTCTCCTCAGTGCTCCTTTCACATCCTTGTTCCTCAGAGTGTATATGAGGGGGTTGAGGGTGGGAGTCACAACTGTATAGAAGAGTGTGAGGAACTTGCCTTGACTATGGCCGAGGGATCTCTTTGGTTGAATGTATATGACTGAGCTGGTCCCAAAATAGAGCGACACCACTAGTAGATGTGACCCACAGGTCCCTAGGGCCTTCCGCCAAGCTTGAGATGACTTAAGTTTTATCACAGTTTGAACAATGAATCCATAGGAGACCACTATCAATGCCATGGGAAGAAGGAGGAGAACTAAGGTAGCCACAAGAAGCTGAACTTCATTAGCATGGATGTCAACACAAGCCAGCTTAATCATGGCAGGCACCTCACACAGGAAATGGTGGAGATGGCGATGCCCACATCGAGGAAGCCGAAGAGTGATGGTACCTTGGATGAGAGTGTTTCCTACTCCACTGAGCCATGATATTCCTGCCAAGGTTTTGCAAAATGACGGGTGCATGATAGTGGTGTAATTGAGAGGTCTGCAGACAGCTACATAGCGGTCAAATGCCATGATAGTAAGGAGGACGCATTCGGTGGAGCCAAAGGAGAGGGACACATAGAGTTGTATGGCACAGCCCATGGGTGAGATGGTCTTGGCTGGTCCTTTAAGGTTCCACAGTAGCTGGGGGACAATGCTAGTGGTGAAGCAAAGATCAAGAAAGGAGAGATTTGTGAGAAAGAAGTACATAGGTGTGTGCAGTTTGAAGTCCAGGCAGGAAACCAGGATAATGGCTGTGTTGCCCACAAGGGTCAGAAGATAAGATATCAAAACTACCACAAAAAGCATGGCTTCCACTTGGGGCTGATCTGAGAATCCAAGCAAAATGAAGTCTCCCTCCAAAGTTTCATTGTTTTGTTCCATCAGTCTTCTAAGGCAAAATATAAAAATGGACATAGGTAATTCAATCTAGGGAAATATTATTATTATATATTACCATATTTGACACAGACTCTCGGGTGAGGATTTTAACTATTGAGGTTTCAAACAGATGGAAAAGGGTAATTATTAAAAGCTTTCTTGGGCAGGAATTTGGACAAGCTGGCATTTGGAACAGTGGTTGATGTCAGCTGAGACACCCACATTCCATACCACAATGTCAGATTTGAGTCCCAGCTCCAATTCTGATTCAACTTCCTGCTAATGTGCTTCCTGGGGGGTAGCAGATGATGGGTTGGGTATGTGGGTCCCAGCCACCCATGTGGCTTTTGCTTGGCCCATTCCCATATGTCATGGGTATTTGAAGAGTGAACCAGTAGATGGAAGAAACCTCTCTATCTCTCTGGCTTTCAAATACAATGAAAATAGATAAAAAATTAAAAGCATTCATAATAACTAAGGCACTCCCTCCTGTAATTATTTTTTGTTTCAATGAACATTTGATCCATTCTTCTTTTCCATGCGACCATCTCTTTCCCTTATTTGTTTTTAATTATTATCAGTGATAACCTATTGAGAGATGAGCATGAAAGCTTCCAGTCTGGATGGCTATACAGTCACTTATAAGGCAAATAATAAAATAGGGTACCACAAACTCCAAAAAATGGAACTAAAAGACAAGCTTTGAAATGTTCACATAGTTGCTTCATGATCACACATTCCGTGAAATTTTTGATGACCCCTTAGATAGACTGAGACCAATTTAAATATCCAGCATGGAATTCATTTTGTGTGACCACTGCTCATTCTAACAAATTAAAAAAAAGGACCTCAGCAAAATAAATGGGGTATATTTCACATCTATTTTGTGTCACTGACAAGAAGGTTATGCTGTTTTTACAATTAATTATTTAATTGGAGTGATTCAGGGACAGACATAGATGAGTCTATATATAGTTGGAAGCTAAGTAATTTTATGATTTCTTTAACAGATGACTTATGTGTATCTAACACAGACTATGATGTCTTTTCAAGTTTATGGAAAATACATTTGTGATATGTGGACATAAAACTCATGGACATACAATCACTGATGGGCATATATTTGTTCAGCCAAATAGCCACAAAATGTTGATAAATATGAAGGAAAATCTCACCTACACAAACTCACTTAAAAGCAAAGTAATACCATTTGATGGAAACATGAAAGGAGAACTTAAATTTTTGCCAGCCAATTGTAAAATTATTTTCATTGTTCCACCTAATTCTTCTTAAAAAGGTCTGTTTTACAATACACATTCCATAAGAATTCTACACTTACAATTTTTAAGCTGTCATTTGTACTCCAAAGTTTTCTGCTCTCAGGACAGTAACTTATCGAATCATTTTCTTTTAGGAATAATAGCAACTTGTCATTTTATTCAGATATGATATCTCGAAGAGTAAATTTATGTCTTAAATTGGTTGACTAAAACATAAAAAAATTAATATCTGAAGATAAATATCTAGATATCTATATACCTTATAAAGAATTCCAATCAGGGTCAGGTGTTTGGTCTAGCAGTTAAAATGTCAATTTGGAAGTCTGCTTCCTGTATAGAGTATCTGGGTTCAGTGGCCAACCCTGATTCCTGATTCAGCTTCCTCTCCCACACATTTCTTACTTTACTGTTTGTTCTGATAATTTTGAGGTGTAACTCTGTCCTCTCCAGTTCCCTGATAACCAGCTTATACATTGGGGCTATAGGTGTAGCTTTTTATCTTTTCCATGATTCAAGCCTGTTCCTTGATGGAGGTCCCTGAGCTGGATCTGACAACCAGGTAGATCAGATTTTTGTGGATCCATATGAGTGTATATAATTTTATCCCAAAATATAATTATGAGATGCTATCATTGCATATCTAAAATATGAATAAATGCAACAACTTTTCTTCCCCTCAGCCTTTTTTCCTGGATTTCTTCTTATACTGATGATTACTTTTTTTTTTTTTTTTGACAGGCAGAGTGGACAGTGAGAGAGAGAGAGACAGAGAGAAAGGTCTCCCTTTTTCCATTGGTTCAGCCCCCAGTGGCCGCTGTGGCTGGTGTGCTGTGGCCGGAGCACCGCGTTGATCTGAAGCCAGGAGCCAGGTGCTTCTCCTGGTCTTCCTTATGGATGCAGGGCCCAAGGACCTGGGCCATCCTCCACTGCACTCCCAGGCCACAGCAGATTGCTGGACAGGAAGAGGAGTGACCGGGACAGAATCCAGTGCCCTGATCGGGAATAGAACCCAGTGTGCCTGTGCCGCAGGCGGAGGATTAGCCTATTGAGCCATGGTGCCGGCCAATAATGATTACTTTTCATGAAGATTTATAATGGCCAGACCACATGAATGGATTCCTGAATGAGAATCTATAACACAGATAAAAAGCTTCAGTAGAAGGTCAGTTCTGTATAATGTGATTGGAGAAATTCAAGAAAGACAAGACATGATGCTATGAGACATTAAGACAGACATACCTCCTTAGGGTCACCTCTTTGTACATTTGCCAGAGTGTAGTGAATACTGCTGTCTACACTTCAGTTATGTTCGAGTTTCTCCCTGCAGTAACTATCACTGCCAAGGATCCATGAGCCTGGTGAAAGTAAATATTTACCGTGCAACAGACCCTGGAGAAAATCAATTTAGAAAAATGAAACATACATAAGATATAGATTTTTCCCAATACGCTGGGGACATGTATATCCAAATTACTAATTAACATGGAGTTATTTGTTGTCCAGAACAGTGTTTCTCAAGGGAGAAGCATGAAAAAAAGCATTTCTCAAGTGGACCTTGGCAGATCTTTAGTTAGAAAATATCATAGGCATATTCTCTTGTTTATATTCAGGCCTCTTGAGTGTATATCCTTTCATATTCATCGATGTGATGTAGTCAATGTTTTTCTCCATTTACTCCTTCATTAAACGCAATGTTTTCTGCACTTTATTATTTTATTTTATTATTGTGTAGTACTATAAAATAAATTCCACTAAAGTGGAATTATTGAGGTCAGTATTGTGGCTTAGCAGGTAAAGCTGCCGACTGCAATGCCAGCATTCCATATGGGCACCAATTCATGACCTGGCTGCTCCACTTCTGATCCAGCTCCCTGTTGATAGCCTGAGAAAAGCAGTGGAAGATGGTCCAAGTTCTTGGATCCTTGCTACCCCTATGGTAGACTTGGTGGACTTGGAAGAAGCTCCTGGCTCCTGGTTTTGGTCTGACTTAGATCTGGCCATTGTAATTACCTGGGGAGTAAACCAGTGGGTGAAAAAATCTCTCTCTCTTTCCTTCCCTCTCTCTCTCTCTTTGTAACTATTTTAACTAATTAAATAAATGAATATTATAAAAAGTGTTTGAAATTATTGCTTTAGGATGATCTGATCACCAACATTCTTATTGAAAATTTAAATGTCATATTTACCTGCCCACTTTTACACACAGTATGACTTTTCAAGCCCTACTCCCATCCATGGGAAATTGCAGCTTTTGCTTGATTGTTGGTGATTGCAATCTCACTAAATCTTTATCTGAGTCTTTTTTTCTTTCATTTTGCTACACAGTTACTTTCACTTTGAGTACACAGTTTTTTCAGCACTTTCTGTGTGGTAAAATTATTTTTGGAGGGTGAACCAATGGCAGAGGAAGACCTTTCTCTCTGTCTCTCTCTCTCTCACTGTCCACTCTGCCTGTCAAAAAATTATTTTTGGTAATAACTATAACATTTAATAATTATTATTTATAATAATATATTATAATAATATAATACAAGCATAATATACATTATAATGCATATCATAATCTAATATATAATATATTATGATATATTATGTATAATATAAATAATATAACATATTATATATAATATATACTATATTATGATATATATACTATAATATATATTATATTATCAAAAATAATAAGTGCAGTAAGAAAAGAAATGCATTAAGAAAATTTTTATTTTCAATGAACTTTGAATATATAATAGTGCTACTAGAAGAAACAAAACATAAATAATTAAACAAATACTACAATATCAAAAGCAAAGCATCGGCAAAAAGTATAATTGTGTCATTACTGTTAATTTTATCAATTTATTTTTAAGCATTAAAACAAGCAATCAATAATTAAAAAGAAAATTATCTCTACTTTTAGTGTAGTAGCTAAATATTGCTAAGTATTTCAGGTAGGATCAAAATCTACAGTTGTAAAGCAGAGATACTGTACCTTCAATTCACACATGACTTTGCTCTCTCATTTATTTACATTTCTTTTTTAAAATATTTATTTATTGATTTATTTGAAAGGCAGAACAATGGGGTGGAGAGAAAGAGAGAGAGAGAGAGAGACAGAGATCTTTCATCTGCATCTGCTGATTCCCTCTCCAATGGTGGAACAGCCAGGGCTGGGCCAGGTATAAGCCAGGAGCCTGAAACTTCATCTGGGTCTCTCACCTGGGTGGCAAGGACCCAAGTTCTTGAACCATCTTTTCCTGCTTTCCCAGGCACATTAGCAGAGAGCTGGATCATAAGTAGAGCAGCTAGGACTTGAACTGGCATTCATGTGGGATGCCAGTGTTGCAGGTGATGGCTTAACCCACGAGGCCACAGTGTTGGCCTCTGTTTAGTACTTTTACATTTTGTGCACAAAAACTCCAAGTGGTCATATCAAAAGACAGAATTAAAATATCTCAAGTTTTGCGCTCAATGTGGTATCATTGTTTACTTTATTTTTTAAATGTCAAACTATATTTTTTTTCAAAAAGATCCACACAGGAGTTGGGAAGAGAAGGATGTGAATTAGTATATATCTTACCAGACATAATTATATTAGTATATACAAAATTATAATTATATAATTAGTCTAAATCTTGCTTGACTTCTATACTTGACTACAGTGCCTTGCACACTTCTTTTCACAAGAAAGGAGGTAAACAAACAAAATAGGGGATGGCAGCGTGGCTCACTTGGCTAATCCTCAGCCTGTAGCGCCGGCATCCCATATGGGTGCTGGATTCTAGTCCCGGCTGCTCCTCTTCCAGTCCAGCTCTCTGCTATGGCTTGGGATGGCAGTGGAGGGTGTCCCAATGCTTGGGCGCCTGTACCCGCTTGGGAGACCAGGAGGAAGCACCTGGCTCCTGGCTTCGGAATGGCTTAGCTCCGGCAGTAGCGGCCATTTGAGGGGTAAACCGACGGAAGGAAGACTTTTCATTCTGTCTCTCTCACTGTCTAACTCTACCTGTCAAAAACAAACAAACAAACAAACAACACAACAGTTATTCTACCAGCATATTTGGGTAAAGCACAGGTGGAGTAGAAGGAGATGTCACAAAGATGTCATGGGCCATGGTTACTCATTTGACCTTATAAAAATGGGAACCCAGAACACAGTGTCTAATGTCTTGCCCATCCAGTTGAAATCAACCCAGAATCAAGAAGGTCTTTGCATGGCAGGGAAAAGGGAAAGCACCAGAATTATGGCAGTCTTCAGTAGTGCAACACACACCAGAAATATTTCCTGTTGTATAGGCCTTCAGTCCTTAGAAGGCATGGGCCCAGTTTGTCACATTGGCCCAGGGCATGTTTGTCCCTCCCTCACCTAAACTTCTGTTGTATTGATCTGTACTGAGATCCACACAGCTGGAGTCTCTTGAAAGAGCCAAAGAGCCACCTCCAGCCGCTTAGCCAATCTACTCAAGTGAACCAAGCAGATGCCCCTGCCCACCTAATTTCCATCTTGCACTCTGAGTCTCCTACGAGCAGCAAGCATGTTTCCTTTTTATCTTTAATCCTGGGAAGAAACTAAACAACCTGGCCTGAGTTATATCCTACTCAGATTCCTAGGAAGCAGTAAGTGGCCTCACAAAGAGTGCCATGGCCCCAGGAAGCAGAAGAATAGTCCTACTGATCTATGTGTGGTTCCAGGAAGCAGCTGGGCAGCCTTTCCTGAGAAGCCCTTTGAAGGAACTCACATAGATCTCAAGGACTGATGAATGCTGCTTCTAGACCCACTGGTGTTGCCTGGTCCCAGCATGGCCTTCAGATATTTGCAGGCATCCTGGCCTCATCATTAGCTACACAGTTCTATGCATACCCAGATCTACTGTAGCAGCCCCACCTCTGCTCAGACCTCAGAAACTGACAGGCTTACCATCCCAACAGGCTGCATGAGTGACCCAATGTGATCCTGTCTTCATGCCCAGAGTATAGTTTACCCACACCCACAGCTGAGCATCATTCACAAAGACACTTGCAAACTTGCCCCAGCTAACACAGCAGCATTATAGCAGATGGAGAAATCCTGAAAACCACTGCAACCCATAATACCGAGAAGGCTGCAATCATTACCGATGTTGATTATGGCTAAGAAAACTACACATATGCTATGCTAAAGACTACCTGGAACCAAAGCTAATGTCACCTACCTTATGGACATACTAGGAAATAGCTTTAACAGAAAGTCTTTCTATGAAAGCCACCCTATGAAGTTGGTAGTGGCAACTGACCCATGAGATGCACACATATCAACATTTGGACATGGCATGAGTAAAATTAACAAACTGTTACAATGCCTAAAGGAATGATGTAACTTTCTAGCAACAGATCCTGAGAAAAGGAAATAGAATAATAAATGTTTTATTGGTTGAATTTTAACATGAGAAATTAAGCAGGTGTGTTGTGAAGATGAAAAAAGAAGGAAGTAACAGTGTAACAGAGATAAATAGATGAAAGTGAATGTGATAATTAAAAAATATGGATAACTGTATAGGTGAAAATAGATCTCACTAAAGCAGCTTTTCAGGAGACTTTTGTCAATGAGGAGCTCACCTGATGTGTACATAGTAGGTGAATCCAGCTTGTATGGGGAGATAAGCTAGATGACTAAACGTGAGGTATGCTGCACAATGCTTGGATAAGGATATCTTGTTTAGAGTTTAAGTTTTGTGTTAGTATAAAGCATTCATTGTTCCTCCTACTCTGGGAGTGAAAAACCACAGAAATTGAAGCAAGAACAAAATATTCTGTTTTAGTCACAATCAGTAGTCACAATTGAGTCCATACTGATGCATCAAAGTGAACTCATTACTATTGGCTTATTAATAAGTGTGTGTTTACATGACAAACAGAATTGTCACATGTCCAAAGCATAACCTGCTTGACAATTGAGAGAAAATTTATGCTGGAAAACATTTGTGTATTTGCCACTGAAAATTCTCAATCTGATATCATGATTATCACTAAGAAAATCAATAGTTTATTACTAATAACTATAATATGTTACATATTCCTTACTATATGCTAACTACTTAATATGAAATACTTCTGAGGTTGTCGTACTATTAGAAATGAAGTGGGGGAGCCTCAGAGATATGAAATGATTTAGAGTTATGTGACAGGTAAATGAATGGTAGCAGCAGGATATAGATTCTGATCTCTCCAAGTTCAAATATCATTCTTTATTACCACCTACATGCTGTGTTCTTTTAGAAATTACAATTTCAACTCACCATTAAGATAAGTCTACACTTGCTAAACCTAAGAGAAGTAAATATATTTTCCCATGGTATAAAGATAAAATAAGGATTTCTTACTTTTCTCATTTTTTTAAAGACAGTTGTCTTCTCATTCAGACATCAATACTAATTACAGACTGGTAAGAATTTTTATTAGATTCAGTTGAAAGCAGTATCTATTAGGTGATCATGAATGAAATAGTGTAACCTGGAGAGTAAAAGGTCCAAAATATGTTAGCTGGTATTCATTGATTATTTGTTCTGCACAAGATAAAGAAAAGATATTTATTGAGACAAATGGGAAAATATTTTATTTTTTTTTAGCTTTTATTTAATGAATATAAATTTCCAAGGTACAGCTTATGGATTACAATGGCTTCCCCCCCAATAACGTCCCTCCCACCCGCAACCCTCCCCTTTCCCAATCCCTCCCCCCTTCCATTCACATCAAGATTCATTTTCAATTCTCTTTATATACAGAAGATCAGTTTAGCATATATTAAGTAAAGCTTTCAAGAGTTTGCACCCACACAGAAGCACAAAGTGTAAAATACTGTTTGAGTACTAGTTATAGCATTAAATCACAATGTACAGCACATTAAGGACAGAGATCCTACATCCTGTTGTTGACTTAAAAAACTGACACTCTTGTTTATGGCATCAGTAATCACCCAAGGCTCTTGTCATGAGTTGTTAATCCTTACAACCGCCATGGCTATGTGTCCATAGGATGTCAGTATCAGTGTTAAGGGCAAGAGCAGCAAGACCAATGAAGCAAAGGAGGCCTTTTGAGTTCACCGACTCTGATCTTATTTAGAAAAGGTCATAGTCAAAATGGAAGTTTTCTCCTCCCTTCAGAGAAAGGCACCTGCTTCTTTGATCACCCATTCTATGGAAAATATTTTAAAGATAATTGTTTTCAGCAATTATTAGAGTATGGATAGGAAGGAGCATTATCTAGAACCACCCAGGAAAATGATTATAAAGCAATCATAAAAATGGGGAGAAAAAAGGAATAAAAAGTGGAAATGAAAGAAAATAAGGAAGAGAAGGAGGAAAATTAAAGAAGGCAAGAAGAGAGGGACAGTGAGAAACCAGAGTGATATGAACAATAGGCACTTTGAGTATATGAGAGAACATTGCGTCACATATGGGCCAAAAGAAGCCTGGAAAAAGACAAGAGGACAGATGGTTCAGAGGACAAGGCAAATACAATAATGCAGACTGTAGAGTTTGCATCTCTTCTTTAAGGGTTGTGAAGTTAATGAGGGAAGGGTTATGTAAAGTGATCTTTTTGTCATAAAAATTGATCACTGTTTACTCTGCTTCATTTGTATGTTGTTGGGTCTCTGTGAAATAGTCTTACCAGTGCCCCTTTCACATCTTCATTCCTCAGTGTGTAGATGAGGGGATTGAGCATTGGGGTCATGACTGTGTAGAAGAGGGAGATGAATTTCCCATGAGTTTGGGAATAAGAACTGTTGGGCTGGATGTAGACAGCAGTGATGCTCCCATAAAAGAGGGTCACAACCATCAAGTGGGATCCACATGTCCCCAGGGTCTTGCGCCAGGCCTGCACTGACTTAATCCTTACAACCACCCTGGCTATGTGTCCATAGGATGTCAATATCAGTGCTAAGGGCAAGAGCAGCAAGACCAATGAAGCAAAGAAGAGCTGGACCTCATTGGCATGGATGTCCACACATGCAAGCTTAATCATGGAGGGTACCTCACAGAAGAAGTGATGGAGCAATCGGTGTCCACAGCGAGGCAGCCGGAGGGTGACAGTCCCCTGGATGAGAGCATTTCCTGTCCCACTCAACCACGCGACCCCTGCCAGAGCCTGGCACAGCTGTGGGTTCATCACAGTAGTGTAGTGGAGAGGTTTACAAACTGCAGCGTAGCGATCAAAAGCCATGACAGCCAGGAGAACACACTCGGTGGAGCCCGTTGCCAGGGAGACGTAGAGTTGAATGGCACAACCCAGGGAAGTGATGGTCTTGGCTCGTCCTTTTAGGTTCCACAGCAGTTGGGGGACAACACTGGTGGTAAAACAGATATCAACTAGGGATAGTTGAGTAAGAAAAAAGTACATGGGTGTTTTGAGTTTAGGGTCTACAGAGGAGATCAGAATAATCACTGTATTTCCTGCCAATGTAAGAAAATAGGCTATCAGGACGATCACAAAGAGTATCTTTTCCAGCTGGGGCTGGTCAGAGAAACCTACTAGTGTGAAGTCCCTTTTGACACTTACATTGGTCAGTCCCATGTTGCTGTTATAAAAAGGAAGAACACATTACAATTATTCAAACCTAAACTTTAAAATATAACTCTACAGAAAGTCACATGAAGTGGATTTTGGATGTGAAGTTTTTTCCTGAAAAGTTACTATTAGAGGTCAAGATAAAATTTATCACAGGAAAAACTAGACAGTAAGAAAAAGAATTTCAAAGGAGCACAATATGCCCTCTTCATTTATAGCTTACAACAACAAATCATTCATATGAAATGGGAAAATCAGTATTATTAATATTTGTTATTCATGTAAATGTAATATGAAAATTATTCTTTTAAATGAGATTTCCATTCTTCCACAGTAAATTCTGAGTTGGAAATATTTTTCCTTTTTCAAATATTTTTTACATACAAATGATAGCTAGTTTTTTTTATATTAAAGATGTTATTTTCATGTAGAAATGCAACATTTGGTTATTGAAATTTATATTAACCTTTATATCTAAGTATTTATTCATGTAGGAACATAATTCCAAAAACATATTTCCTTCAGACATTGAAGGAGTTAAATCATTTACTCAACCAGAGTATTAATGTTATAAAAGTATGCAGTGCATTCTGAAAAGCCCTCCTTCTCTTTGATGTGTGGTATTGGGGAATAGTATCATTTTTTTTGTTATTTATTGAATAAAAGGCAGTTGACTCTGAATGCAAATATAGCTACCAACATAATGAGAGTTCTTTATTTGAAAGAAAGAGGTTTTGTCAACATGTATCAAACCTATGTGGAATTTTTACCTTCTAGGAGACTAGAGGGCCAAGATGTTTAGTGAGATTTTAGAAAGTCTAAACAGTTATAAATAATAGTTTAAAATATATTCAGTTAAACATACAATGAAAGAGCATAATCATTTTTCATGTTTAGGAAAAATAGGCGCTTTTTACCTGGCACCAGTAAAATTCAACAGGCCTTAACATTCTTCCCTAATAGTACTTGCATAACCTGAAATTGTTTAATGCTTATTTGGGAAATTCATATGGAAGGAAAATGTATTAAGGAAGTATCAGTGATTAGCATCATATATTAATTTTACCTATTTTATAAAAATGATCCTAGAAGGATTCAGTAAAAATACATGAAGTCAAGAGACTGATATGGTGAAGGATCTGGATGGACATCAACATCAGAGTGAAGTCATTGAGTGATCCCTCAAGATAGGGAGAAAGAAGAGCAATGGTAAGAAGAGAAGAGAAAGACCCTTACTAATCAAGCTAGTTTATATCATTGTATTACATATATTTCTAATTCTAATAAATGTACTAATAGGTATGTATATCCATGCAAGCAAACATAAGTCGCACATAATGCCTAACTTCCCATTCTCTCATTCATGGCCGATTGCCATCTGATTCGTCACACTTTTTAAAAGTATTCATTTGTCTTCTATGAATAAATAAAATGGAACCAGACATATTCATGCTTGTTCTAATCTGTTGAATACATCTTTCTTGTTATCACACCACCCATTCCATTTAAATGACATTTTATACTATATTTTAACACTCCCAACATTATCTCAAATAGAATGATGAAAGATACATTTAAATTCATGAACTAGCTTCCCATTTACGTTTAGTTTAGGCTTGTAGAAGAATTGTATTTAACTATGATGCAAAATATAATAGAACATATGCACCATATTGTATCACCTAACCCAAATGGAATCTGAATCTCAGTTTAAATCTGAATCTCAATTTACCACTAAAAGTTAATCATCATGGACATGATGTGTCAATAAAATCAATACTTAAATAGAAGTGAACAAATTAAAAGAGGACATTTTCTACATTTTTACCCAAATAAATCACATTTCAATACAAAACAGGAATTTATGCCACAGATATCAAACCTGTATTACCTTGAAGTGACAAATCAGTGCTCAAGGTCCATGTATTGATTGTAGCAGCTGCTATTTGAGATTTAAGATCCCCAAAGACCATTAAATCAGGAGAGACTTAGAGAGGACACAGGTCACTGGATCCTAAAAGGTCCCAGGACATGACCTCCCCAGTGTGGTAATTAATACCTGGATCTGTAGTATCCAAAGATGCACTGTCCCAGGAGATCATTCAGACATACATTTGGCTCTCTGTTCTTTGCAATATTGCTTAAATCCAGGAAAAAATCACAAAGATGTTTAACTCCTGCATTTAGAGTCTCCCAATACTCAGTTTTCTGATTTCTGCTGCATTAATGTTGGATTTTTATCAATGGTCTAGTATGTATTTCAACCTTGATGTCAGTTCCACTGAGTTTTGCTAACTAACATTTTTGTTTAGAGACATAATATATCCTTCTGGCTGATAACTTCAAATTGTTATCATTGTAAATTTAAATTTTTATTACCTTGTCCCTTTTTCACATCACTATGGGAATTTCCAGTTCTCCAACATTTCAACTATGCTGTTTTCCTCATTTCATAAGGCACTTGAGTGCTACTGCAGATGTATATAAAAAATGTTGAATCTTGCCCTTAAGATCATGGTCTTTATTGACTTCAAACAGGCTCTTGCTCTATCCAGAAATCTTTTTCTGTGTGTCTTTGTTCATCTCTTCCTAGTCTCTAGTGAATGTTTGACAAAGTCTTAAATCTTCCCTCCCCACTCTCTTGTGCCACACATTACTACATACAATTCATATTTCTCTGACTTCTAAGATAAAACAGATGACCCAGGTGGGAATTTTTTAACATATTATATTATATTATACTATATTATATTATAGTATTACATATTTCTAATTCTAATGAATGCACTCATGGTTATTCATACCCATGCAACCAAACATGAATCACACATAAAGCATGACTCTTCTTAATCTCTTATGCATGTCTATCAGCTATCAGCTTATCCACATTCATATCCCCCCTTCACACTTTTCTTTAGTGTAAGTCTAATCTTATGTGTATAAAGTTAATTGAAATAGATCTTAGTAAAAAAATAAGAATGGGAATAGGAGAGGGAGGAGGAAGAGGGAGGGAGGGAGGGTAGGCATTGAAGAATAACTATGGTCCTAATTTTTTTTTTGAAAGGCAGATTTAGACAGTGAGAGAGAGACAGACAGAAAGGTCTTCCTTCCGTTGGTTCACCCCCAAAATGGCCACTACGGCTGGCGCATTGCACAGATCTGAAGCCAGGAGCCAGGTGCTTCCTCCTGGTCTCCCATGCGGGTGCAGGGCCCAAGCACTTGGCCATCCTCTACTGTGTTTCCAGGCCACAGCAGAGAGCTGGACTGGAAGAGGAGCAACCGGGACAGAACCAGCGCCCCTACCGGGAACAGTACCAGTGCCGCAGGCGGAAGATTAGCCTAGTGAGGCACGACGCCAGCCCTAAATTCGTATATAGGAAATGTGTAAAGTTTGTATAACTTAAATAAAAGATTTGTAGGTAAAAATAATTAAATAAGATTTATTTATTTATTTGAAAGACCAGGTGAAAGAGAGGAGAGAGATGGGTGACAGGGATCTAAGTACTTGGGCCATTATACACGGATTCCTAGGTTGCAATAGCAGGAAGCTGGAGTAGCAGGGATTCAACCAGAACCCTGATCTAGGATGTGGGTGTCCCAAGTGATGGCTTCATCCACTGCACCACAATGTTCACCCTTTTTTTTTTTTTTTAAAAAAATGTTTATTTGAAAGGAAGAGAGAGAGAGAGAGAGAGAGAGAGAGAGAGAGATTGATTGATTCTATCTGCTGGTTCACTCCCCAAAACCCTGCTACAGCCAAGACTGGGCCAGGCTGAAGCCAGGAGCCAGGGCCTCCATCTGGATATCTCATTTGGGTGACAAGGACTCATGTACTTGGTTCATCACCTATTACCTCCCTGGCTCCTCAGCAGGAAACTAGATCAGAAGTGGAGCAGCAAGGACTTGAGCCAGCACTCTGATATGGTATGTCAGTGTCCCAAGTGGAAGCTTAACCTGCTTTGCCGCAATGCTCACCTGCTTCATGCTTATCTTAAAGTCTCAAAAACAAAGTGTGTCTCTTTTTTTTGTTTTAGATTAATCCCTCTTCCAACATATTAGAGCCAAAGGAAAATCTCATGCACATTCAGGTCTGAGTCAGATGCAATTAATAATCACTGAGTGGATCAAGTCTAAGAAAAATAATTGCAGCAAATCGAGAACAAATGGTAGGGGTCGGTGCTGTGGGATAGCAGGTAAAGCCGCTGCCTGCAGTGCTGGCATCCCATATGGGCGCCGCCGGTTTGAGCCCCAGCTGCTCCCCCTGTGATCCAGCTCTCTGCTGTGGCTGGGAAAGCAATGGGAGATGGCCCAAGTTCTTGAGCCCCTGTACCTGCATGGGAGACCTGGAAGAAGCTCCTGGCTCCTGGCTCCTGGCCTCAGATTGGCGCAGCTCCAGCTGTTGCTGGGAAGTGAACGAGTGGATGGAAGACTCCTCCCCACCCCTCCCGCCTTTCCTTCTCTCTCTGTGTAACTTTGACTTTCAAGTAAATAAATAAATCTTTAAAAAATTGTAACTTAGGTAAGGTATGTACTTGGTAATAAAAGACTGTGGTGGCTAACTTCAGAGAACAGTTTCTTTCTGAACCTTAAATAACTGTTGAGCTCCACACAAACAATTTTCTATGAATTGAGTCCCAGGACTGCAAAATATACAGAATTATTAGTAAAACATGGATTTTTATGAAAGTCTATTGATTTTTAAAATAATTTTTACTACATAAAAGTGAAATAGTTCATAAGGATAATTTCCACAAACTATTAGAACATCCTTTGATCAAGATAAAGAACATAAGGAATATTCTATAAGAACTATCAAGCTCAATTCCATATCCTACTTGTACCTGCTCCCATGTAACCATTGTTATGTTTCTTTGAACTAAGCATAAATAAAATCATGCACCACCACACTTTCTTTGGTATTTGATTTCATTTACTTATCTTAAAATATTTGTTTATTTGGAAGGCAGAGTTACAGGGGAGGGAGAGAGAGAGAGAGAGAATGAATCTTCAATCCACTGTTCACTCCTCAAATGGCTGCAACAGCCAAGGCTTAGCCAGTCTGAAACCAGGAGACGGGAGCTTCTTCCAGGTCTCCTGTGTGGGTGGAAGGTGTTGAAACACCTGGGACATCTTCCACTGCTTTTCTCAGACCAATAGCAGGGAGCTGTATTGGAAGTGGGACATCGGTATAGGAACTGGTGCCCAAATGGAATGCTGGCATTGCAGGTGGTGACTTTACCCACTACGCTATTTGCCAGACCCTTAAAAAAGTTGCCTATTCTTTAAAAAGTGAGAATGAATAGATTGGAAGCATGGTCTCATGGTCAATAATTTTGATTCATCATCCCTTTCTGTTACAGATAATTTTACTACAAAATATTGATGTGCTTGCATGGGGCAGACAACGGTGTGCAATCAATTATCTTCCAGTGGAAATAGAGGCACACATCACTGTGGTGTGTTTTTCTCTCCAGAGACCTGTTTCCCTCTTTAGTGTGGTGATTATTGGAAGTTGCCCAGGAAGGAGAGCTCCAGAGATCTTCCTAAATAAATAATCTAAACATCCATTACTTGAAAATAGTTTGAGCCAATATTGTAGAAGAGAGACTCCACTAACAACTTAACCATCCATATCCACTGGTAGTCCTGGGACTGTGCCAGCGATTGAACTTTTCATTAAAACCACTAACAGCCTCTCCATATTGATTGTTATTCTTCATGGAAGGTGAGAGTTTCTTTCATACATTGTGAAATATATGAAGGGATGTTTATTTTTAAGAGTGAGGAAATCCCAGACAGGTTCCCTCTAGTAGTGAACAGAAGATTTTCATGTATAGCTCAACATTTAAAATATTCTTTTTTGTAAGATTTATTTATTTATTTGAAAGGTAAAGTTACAGAGAGGCAGAAGCAGAGAGAGAGAGTGGTCTTCCATCTGCTGGTTCACTCCCTAGATGGCTGCAATGGCTGAAGCTGACCTGATCTGAAGCCAGGAGCTAGGAGCTTCTTCTGGGTCTCCCACGTGAATGCAGGGGCCCAAGGACTTGGGCCATCTTTCACTGTTTTGCAAGACCATAGCAGAGAGCTGGATTGGAAGTGGAGCAGCAGGGACTTGAACTGGTGCCCATATGGGATGCCAGCACTGCAGGCTGTGGCTTTACCCACTATACCACAGTGTCAGCCCCATAGTATTCTTAGTCTTGGGAAATTGACTATTTTCTGTTTTGCAGACAGCATAACCTCCCATATTCATCTTGATTAATAATATGAAAATGGAAAGGAGTTTCATTGTGAAGCCTTCATGGAAAATGTTTATGGACTCATAAATACATAGGGAAAAATTGAGAGAATATGGAGTTATATCAAGTGCAATGAGGACACTCACCATTGTCTACCTTCTAGTAGGCACTGAATTCTACAAGAGAATGCTTTCATTGTTCTTTCAATCATGGGAATCATGCTGACCAAAGCTGATGTCAATTCTTTGGCATCGGAGCATTCAGAGTTATTATATTACCAACAAAATGTTTAGCCAGATACTTTAACTATTCACAATACTAAACATTGTGAATAGCTGTGTCAGTTTCCTCCTTTTGTAATTCTAAGATCATTCTCTACTCACAGCATGTAATAGTTTACAAAACTTTAGCATGCAGTTTATTTTATCATGATATTCTTTGAATATCATGATATCATGATATTCTTTGAATATCAAAGAAAACAAAGCACATATTCTCTCTAAACTGGACTATGTAGTAAGCAACTGAGTCTGGGAATAGTGGCCCAGAGTTCTTAGAGTTCTTTGTTTTCTAGTTAAGAAATATGGGGGGATGTCAGAAATTTTTATTAAGGAATTTTTCTCTTATTTTAAGGAATGCTTTTAAAGATTTGAATCCTATGGTAATCAGTCTGATTAGTC
This sequence comes from Oryctolagus cuniculus, assembly GCF_051225735.1. Classification (NCBI taxonomy): domain Eukaryota; kingdom Metazoa; phylum Chordata; class Mammalia; order Lagomorpha; family Leporidae; genus Oryctolagus; species Oryctolagus cuniculus. The sequence goes on from NC_142871.1 coordinate 141,136,320, forward strand.
ATTTTGCACAACCTAAAATTGGCCAGTTAGAAGTATGCATTTTTATAACAGCAATCTTAATTAATAGTTTGAATTATATTTACACATTCGACACAGCTGATTTCATAAAAGTTCAACAAATTGTATTAGGTGACTGAGTTCACCTACTCTTGTAATAAAAGCATCTTAAGGACAAACATTTTTATGCAGTAGTTAAGATGCTGCTTTCTATATTGGAGTGCCTAGTTCAAATCTTGGCTCTAGTGCTCCCAGCCCAGCTTCAGGTTAATGCATACCCTGGGAGGCAGCAGATGATGGCTCAAGTACATGGGCCTGCAACCCATATGGGAGAGTTAGATGGGGCTCTGGGATCTTGACTTCAGCCTTGTCCAAGATTGGTAGGATGGAGATGGAGGATCTCTGTGCAATTCTTTTCTTTTTGCCTTTCAAATGAAATGAAAATAAACAAGTATAATTATGCTCTTAAATTTATATATATGAAGCACTGCAATTTATTCACCTTATAAATCAAAGACAATAAAATAAATAAGTAATCAATTAAAAGAGTTAAAAGCATCTTAAAGTATGTGCACAGCGAATGCCACCAGGGAAATACCTTGCTTATTGAGAATTTAATTCTTCCAGAGAATAAATTAATGAAGATAGTAGTCCAACGGTCCTCAGAACCTTTCCTTAAGCCTATTACCTGATCTGCTTTCAGTGCAGTGACTGTTTATGGTAGTCATATCTAACTATTCCTGTTTAATATTCTAATCTGCCTTTGCGTGTTTCCAGTTCTGTATAACTTCTCTCTTAAAGTCTTGCCTAGCCTATGTATTTTTCACTTTAGTGTTTAACTCTCATGTATCTATATCTCTAACAATCATTTTATTTTCGACTTCTCTTTTTTTCCACAATATGTTAATGGCCTATTTATTTTATTTTCAGACAAACTGGTATATATCTCAAATCTGCATTAATATATGACTACAATGACTTTTCTATGCTTACATAATTCTTTTTTTAAAATATTTATTTATTTGAGATCAGAGTTACACACAGAGAGAAAGAGAGGCAGAGAAAGAGAGAGAGGTCTTCCATCTGCTGATTCACTCCCCAAATGGCCGCTATGGCCAGAGCTGTGCCGATTTGAAGCCAGGATCTTCTTGGTCTCCCATGCAGATGCAGGGGCCCAAGGACTTGGGCAATCTTCTACTGCTTTCCTAGGCCATAGCAGAAAGCTGGATTGGAAGTGGAGCAGCCAGTACTCGAACCAGAACCCACATGGGATGCCGGCACTGCAGGTGGTGGCTTTACCCGCTAAACCTCAGTGCTGGCCTCGATTACCTAGTTCTTTTACTGTGTTCATTGTTTTCATGATACTGTGCATTTGTCTCTTTTTCTATATAATAGGTCAGGTCAGCTTACATATTTTTAGCTTGTGTTATTTTATTGCTATCTTTTGTTTCTCTCCATATAATTCCAGTATCTAAATGATTATGTTTTACTTGGTTTGCTCCTTTTCCATTTTTTCTGATATTTTATTTTTCTTTTCACAGGGATAAAATAGAAATGCTCAGTAAAGTTGATTCACAAGAAATAATGAAAGGGAGTAATTTAAGTGCCCCAGCAGTTTTCATCTTACTGGGCTTTTCTGACTACCCACAGCTGGAGAAGGTCCTCCTTCTGGTGATCTCCATCATATATGCTCTGACACTGATGGGGAACACAGCCATAATATTTGTCTCATATTTGAGCCCCAAACTCCACACACCCATGTATTTCTTCCTCTCTAATCTCTCCTTCCTGGACCTCTGTTTCACAACCAGTGTTGTCCCACAGATGCTCTGGAACCTCAAGGGCCCTAGGAAGACCATTACTTATACTGGTTGTGTGATCCAGTTCTATATTGCTTTGGGCCTGGGCTCCACAGAGTGTATCCTCCTAACAGTTATGGCCTATGACCGCTTCAATGCTATCTGTAGACCTCTCCACTATGGTGTTATCATGAACCCAAAGCTTCTCAAACAGCTAGCAGCTGTGGCCTGGATCAGTGGTTTTGTGGAATCAACAATTCAGACCATTCTTATTTTCCATTTATCCCTCTGCAGCCACCACAGGGTGGATGACTTCATATGTGAGGAGCCTGCCCTGATTAAAATTGCCTCTGTGGATACAGCCTTCCTGGAAAATGAGCTCTCCATATTTACTGTCCTCTTTGTGGTTATACCTCTGGGGCTTATTGTGGTCTCCTATGGCTGCATTGTTAGGAGTGTGCTGAGGATGAACTCTGCTGAAGGCAGGAGAAGAGCATTTGGGACCTGTGGGTCTCACATGATTGTTGTGACTTTGTTCTTCGGAACTATCATGTCTGTCTACATCCAACCCAAAAGCCGGTACACACAGAATCACAGTAAATTCCTCACCCTCTTTTATACTGTGGTGACACCATCACTTAACCCTTTAATCTACACCTTGAGAAACAAGGAAGTCAAGTGGGCAATAAAAAAGTTGCTGACAACAGACCCAAATGTAAATGTTTTTAGGACAAAATTTAAAACATACTCAGGGAATTCCTAGGAATCTGAGGCTTTTTGCATGATCTAGTTTATCTTTTCATTTATAAGGAGCAAAGCTAAATTTGCTAAATAAAAGTGGATGGAAATTTCTTTCTGGTAACACCCTGAGGTTACCTACTGAGTCTTTCTCATCCTCCTTTCTGGAACCATTATGTTTCCTTTTAAAGTTATTTTCTGAAGAGTCTATGAACAGATAAATATTTGTGGATATGTGCATGTGTATATCATTATAGTTTTATTAACATCATGGTTATCGTTCTAATGTCTAATGACATGTTGACACAGTTATGGCAAACATTTCTCATTACAGAATTGAATCTTTTTTTTTTTTTTTGACAGGCAGAGTGGACAGTGAGAGAGAGACAGACAGACAGAAAGGTCTTCCTTTTGCCATTGGTTCACCCTCCAATGGCTGCCGTGGCCAGCGCGCTGCAGCCAGCGCACTGTACTGATCCAAAGCCAGGAGCCAGCTGCTTTTCCTGGTCTCCCATGGGGTGCAAGACCCAAGCACTTGGGCCATCCTGCACTGCACTCCCGGGCCACAGCAGAGAGCTGGCCTGGAAGGGGGGCAACCGGGACAGAATCCGGCGCCCCGATCGGGACTAGAACCCAGTGTTCCTGCACCGCTAGGTGGAGGATTAGCCTATTGAGCTGCGGCGCTGGCCCAGAATTGAATCTTATAAGTCATGGAGGTGCAGTTTGCATCACAACTACAGAAGTTTGAATTTACCTGAGAATGTTCATCTTCCTTTCCAGACCTCATATTCAATATTTCTCTGGGCAGTGGTGTTCTGTTCATAGTTTACATGAAAGTGTGAAGACCTTCTCGAAAGCCACAATCATCTAACAGTTTTCCTCCTTTGGGGGATGTTGATTTTTGTTCATTCAGAACAGGCATCTGAGATTAAGCACACCCAGGATTTTTTTCTGATTTCTCCCATCCACAAAACAAGCAGTCAAGGGAGATAAACCATGAGACTGAATTTTGATTGACCTGAAAACATTGATAAGGCTACATGGGTAACTCTGTAACTCTCTTAGGCATCCTGCAACAGCACAAAATAGCTCTCAATTCCTTTTGACACAGTTATGACAAACCTGTTAGCTCCAAACCTGGAATCTCAGACAAAGCATGCAAATATAATTTTAAGTATTGGCATTAATTCTGCATGTTAAATTTCACAGGTGAACATAACTTTCAAAAAGTTTTAAAGATTTATTTACTTCTATGAAAGGCAGAGAGAGAAAGAGAAAGAGAGAGAGAGAGAGCTTTCATCTGCTAGTTCATTCTACAAATGCCTCCAACAGCCAGAGCTTGGCCAGGCTAAAGCCAGAATCCATGAACTCTCATGTGAGTGGCATGGACCCAAGTACTTGGGTCATCACTGACTGCCTTTCCAGGAATAGTAGCATGAAGTTGGATCTGAAGCAGAGTATCTGGGGCTCAAACTGACACTTAGATAAAAGATGTGGACATGCCAAGTGGTAGTTCAAGCCCCTTTACCACAGTGCCCACCCCCTGAACATAGATTTAAAAATAATAAAAATATTAGCATCTGTCATTTATATGGTATTTATTTTTAATTGATATAATTTTGTAGAATTTATGAAAACATTTCTTCATGTTGAGCATAAAGGGTTTTTTTTTGTAGAAAGCTTTTATTTGATAAATATAAATTTCATAAGTACAACTTTTTGGATTATAGCAGTTCTTCTCCCCACACTCACTCCCCAACTCCCAAACCATCCCATCTCCTACTCCCTCTCCCATCCCATTCTTCATTAAGATTCGTTTTTAATTATCTTTATATACAGAAGATCAACTTACTATATACTAAGTAAACATTTCCAGAGATTGCATCCACACAGACACACAAAGTATAATGAACTGTTTGAAGACTAATTTTACCGTTAATTCTCATAGTACAACATATTAAGGACAGAGGTCCTTCATAGGGAGCAAGTGCACAGTGACTCCTACTGTTGATTTAACAATTGACACTCTTATTTATGACATCAGTGATCACCCGAGGCTCTTGTGATGAGCTCCAAAACTATGATGGAAGCCTCTTGAGTCCACAAACTCTGACATTATTTAGACAAGGCCATAATCAAAGTGGAAGGTCTCTCCTCCCTTCAGAAAAGATACCTCCTTAATTATATTTTCACTAACTTTTTGAAGTAACCAAATGATTATTTATAAAATATAATTTGACTGGCATTAATAATTATAGCTATTTCATATTCAAATTAAAGTTTCATTGCTGGATGAGGACAATCAAATGTCTAACAAGCAATATGATTACCAAAATAATTTAAAATCTATAATTTTAAACATACAATGGGTGAAGATACTAATGAAAGTGATATTCCCAAACTCACATAAATCTTGGTACTTCTATATATCCTTTACCTTTTTAACAAACAATTTAATTTTTAGCTAAATTTTAATTTAATATAGCATAAATATAGAGGACAAACTACAAATGTAGAGCTCAGTGCATTTTCATACAGAGAAAAGGCCCTTATTATCAACATTCACTTCATTACCCACAAATTAGAAGCTTGCCTTAAGCAGCTTTTCAAGAATTAAGCATTCTTAGTAATCATTTGGGCAATATTTTTATTGTTTATATGCTGTATTAAACTTGTATTTTAGAAATTATCCCAAATTTATAGTAAAATTTCATTTAACTGTAGCCAGCTTCCTTGATGTTAACACTACATGTCCCTAATAATAGTGATCAAAATGAGAAAATTTATGTGGGTACAATTATACATATAATATTATAATATGAAATAGCTATAATTATTAATGCCAGTTAAATTATATACAAATATACATAAACCAAAAACTTAATTAGAATTTCAATTTTTAAAAATATGGTGCTGTTTCTTTCTTTCTTTCTTTTCTTTTTTTTTTTGGCGGGCAGAGTGGACAGTGAGAGAGAGACAGAGAGAAAGGTCTTCCATTTGCCGTTGGTTCACCCTCCAATGGCCGCCGTGGGCAGCACGCTGCGGCTGGCTGGCGCATGGCGCTGATCCGAAGGCAGGAGCCAGGTGCTTCTCCTGGTCTCCCATGCAGGTGCAGGGCCCAAGCACTTGGGCCATCCTCCACTGCCTTCCTGGGCCACAGCAGAGAGCTGGCCTGGAAGGGGGGCAACTGGGACAGAATCCGGCGCCCCGACTGGGACTAGAACCCGGTGTGCCGGCGCCGCAATATGGTGCTGTTTCTATTCCAGGATTCAACCCAGTGGTCCAAATTGAATTCAATTATTACATCTCTTAAACTACTTCAATCTATACCATAGTGTTTCCTTGTCTTTTATGACTTTGACACTTTTGAAGAGTTCTGGTCAGTTGGTTTGCAAAAATCTTCTTAAAAATTGATACATAAGGACAGAGATCCTACATGAGGAGTAAGTGCACAGTGACTCCTGTTGTTGACTTTACCAATTGACACTCCTGTCTATGGCATCAGTAATCTCCCTATGCTCCAGTCATGAGTTTCCAAGGCTATGGAAGCCCCTTGAGTTCTCCGACTCTTATCTTGTTTAGACAAGGTCATAGTCAAAGTGGAGGTTCTCTCCTCCCTTCAGAGAAAGGTACCTCCTTCTTTGAAGACCTGTTCTTTCCACTGAGATCTCACTCACAGAGATCTTTTGCCAGAGTGTCTTGGCTTTCCATGCCTGAAATACTCTCATGGGCTTTTCAGCCAGATCTGAATGCCTTTAGGGCTGATTCTGAGAAAAAAAAAAAATTGATACATAATAATTGTACAAATTTGTAAATTATGGTATTTCTATGCATGCATATAAGATGTGATGACCAAATCAGGTTAATCAGCACATCTGTTACCTCAATAATTTTTGATTTTATTATGTTGGGAACATTCAAAACCCTATCTTCTATCTTGCAAATTATTGTTACCCATAGTCTGAATTTGATTTTGCCATGTTTTATCTCATTATTAGGTTGAAGTGCCCATATGTATTTATGGTAACAGAACGCAGATGTTATCCTTGTTCACTTGGTTAGGAAAGTATCTTAAGGGTGTTCTCAGTCTAAATTTACCAATTTTCCACTTGAAATTAAACAACTTAGGAGAAATACTTCATGTCTGAGGAAATACTCTGTGTCTCCTTAAATTGTCACCTTGTAATTTTAGCATTTGTTGGTGGATCTTACCTGCAACAGTTATTACTCTGGTATTTTGCCTACTGTTAATTCTGTTTCCTTCATTCTTTCCATATTTCTCAATTAAAATTGAGAAATTTCAATTCATCCCTTCCCCTTTTCCCTCATTCTTTCCTCATTTCCTTTAATTAAGGATTCATTTTCCAAGATGGATGAATAGGGAAAAGTTGTGCTGCTTTGGATAAGGGAAAAATAGCAGAAAAAAGTGGAGGGAGTGCATTCCCAGGGGAGAGCTGGAGAGAAATTTGCAATAGAAATTCTACTGAAGGAGGAGGGATGCCATGGATTAATGTGGAAGGTGTAGACATGCAGCAACAAGCCTTGACATAACCACTGCAGCTGAGAGCTGGATAATACACCAGATTTAGAGAGCAAGGGAAAGATAGACTGCAGCAGCCCAAGACACCAGTGATATTGCCAGAGGCAGAGCCTTGTGTACCACACTTAATGTGGGGCAAAGCATCTAACCAACCAAGAACAAGAAAAGCATGTTTCTTTTTCTGCAAATCCCCCACAAGGGCACCTGGAAACAGGCATGAATAGGTATCATTTTGACACCAGTAGTGGCTGCGGAACTTTATCAGAGAGAAATATATGAGTTCCTGATTGTTTTTTGAGTCTGGCAAGGAGGGTTGACAGAGGACTGGGCACCTACATAATACTGAGAAGTAGCCCCAGCCTCTCAATAAATCACAGGAGCTGGTACTGAAATGTCAAGGTGGTGAGTCCATAGGCACCTGGCTATGGGAATATCAACACTCTCACTGTGGACAATGCAGAAAAATTCAAAAAAGCTGAAATCATACCATGCATTTTCTCTGACCATAATGGGATGAAGCAGGAAATCAACATCTCAAAAAACAAGAATATATGCAAACACATGGAGACTGAAAAATACACCCCTGAATGAACAGGAGGCCATAGAAGAAATCAATAGGGAAATAAAAAAATTCTGGAAATGAAAGAAGATGACAATACAACATATTGAAACTTATGGGAGATAGAAAAACAGTTTTATGAGTGAAGTTTATAGCAATTGGTGCCTACATCTAAAAATTGGTAAGGCACCAGATAAATGAGCTGTCAACGCATCTCAAGACCCAGAAAAACAACAACCCAAACCCCAAATTAGTAGGAGGAAGAAAATAATTAAAATTGGAGTAGATATTAACAAAACTGAAACAAAAACAATACAAAAGATCAGTGAAATAAAAAGCTGGTTTTTGAAAAAGTAAAACTGATACAACATTGGAAAAACTATACAAAAAAGAGGGAGAAAACACAAATCAAGAAAATCAGAGATGAAAAAGGAAAGGTAACAACAGACACCAAAGAAGTAAAAAGAGTCATCAGGAATTACTACAAAGAGCTGTATGCCAACAAATTAGAAAATCTAGAAGAAATGATTAGATTCCTGAACACGTACAATCTACCAATGTTGAGTAATGAAGACATAGAATACCTAACCAGACAAATAAGCAAAATGGAAATTGAATCAGTAATAAAGACCTTCTTAAAAAAGAAAAACCCAGGACCAGATGGCTTTACTGCTGAATTCTTCCAGACATTTAAGGAAAAACTAACTCTAATTCTTTTCAAGCTATTCAAAACAATTGAAAGGAGGGAAAGCTCCCAAATTCCTTCCATGAATATAGCATCACTCTAATTCCTAAACCAGAACTTTTTAGAAAATACCCCAGAAGCATAGGCAAGCAAAGCTCAAATTGACAAACGGGATTACATCAAACCAAGAAGCTCTTGTACCATAAAAAAACATAAAACAGGGCTCCAAGATTGAAGAATAGGGAGGGAGCTCACTGATAGCCTGGGAAAACATAGTTTAATAAAAGTGGATATACATTAGTCTGAGGGAAGAGTTAGGGAAAAAACTGCAGAGGAAACTCTTCCAGAATTAGAGGGACACAGTGGATCTACGTGGAGGGCACAGGCGCCCACAGCTCAGGACCTCAGCTGCCAAGTCTATGCACCAGTGCTGGAAAGGGAGGTGAGGTAAAACTGCAGGAGCCTGAGAGACTGGCGGAAAAGTGGCAGGAAGAGCCTAGAGGGAACGAGGCTTGAATCCCCATGGGGGAAAGTACACCAGCCTAACTAGAGGAGAGGAAAAAAAAATCAAAGGGACTGGTATGGACACGATTCTCTCTCTCCACTCGCCTTATAAAGGCGAGCGAGATAATAGAGCAGGTGCCCTTTTTGGACATACATAACAGCTGTACCAGCTTGGTGCTGTGCCTGCCCTTAGCCAAGCAGGAAAAAACCGGACTCTGGTGGAGAGAAATAACAGGAGAATGAGACCTAGCGAATGTGTGGAGCTTATGAACTGGGACTGTGGAAAAAAAAAAAAACTGAGGGTGACTGAGAGAACTCACAGTGTGGCTAACGCACGAATAGTCTCTGTGGGAGATGGGACAAATTCGGGTGGCTTTGGCTACCAGGTGAGAGACATTGCAGAGGAATCTGAGGTTACACTGAGGACTGCACAGATCCTTTGTATGGTGCTTGGGACAGAGCAGATGGATATTTTATCCACTGGAGCTAGCCCTCAGGCACTGATTGCCATCGAGGAGAAGAGCTCAGCTAAGTGGAATTACTTCCCTTCTGAATGAAAAAAAAAGAGAGAGAGAGAAGATTTACCAAGCCAAACTTGGGTGTGTCACCTTTGGCACACCCTTAACCTTGAAGAACTGAACAGAACTCTCTGACCACACCCACCACAAGCCTCTAGAGATTCATCAAAAACAGTCCACTTAATCTAGGGTCATAGTATAATGAGAAAAGCCAACACAGCAAGGAAAAAAGAAGGATAACATAGAATATCTACACAATGCCAAACAACACATGCAGAAAATGAGGAAACAAGAACAAGGAAGACATTATGATGCTCCCAAATGAACATGACACTCTAATACAAGATTATGAAGATGATGAGATAGAAGAAATGCAAGAAATGGATCTCAAAAAATTTATGATAAGAACATTTAGAAGTTATCAAAAACAAATGCATGAACTACAGAAATCCGTACAGGACAGGACATAAAATCTCTCTCATGAAAACTAAATCTTAAGGAGGAATCAAAATGAAATGAGGAATTTAGTAAAACATGAAATTGAGATATTGAAGAGAAATCAAAATGAAATGAAGAACTCAATAGATCAAATGAAAAACACATTAGAGAGCCTTAAAAACAGAGTCAGTGAAGCAGAAGAGAGAATATCAGACTTAGAAGACAGAGCGCAGGGAAGTATACAGTCAAACCAAAGAAAAGAAGAGGAAATTAGAAATCTAAAAAATATTGTTGGAAATCTACAGGATACTATTAAAAAACCCAACATTCCGGTTCTAGGAGTTCCTGAAGGTATGGAGAGAGAGAGGATTAGAAGGCCTTTTTAGTGAGATACTAGCAGAAAATTTCCTAGTTAGGAGAAGGAAAGAGACATCCAAGTACAGGAAGCACATAGAACCCAGAATAAACATGACCAAAAGAGATCCTCACCACGACACGTTGTAATCAAACTCACCACAGTGAAACACAAAGAAAAGATTCTAAAATGTGCAAGAGAGAAATGCCAGATTGTTCTCAGAGGATTTTCAATTAGACTCATAGCAGACTTCTCATCAGAAACCCTACAGGCTAGGAGTGAATGGCAAGATATAGCCCAAGAACAAAGAGAGAAAAACTGCCATCCCAGAATATTATATCCTGCAAAGCTCTCATTTGTGAATGATGGTGAAATAAAGATCTTTATAGCAAACAGAAATTGAAAGAATTTGTGACCACTCATTTAGCCCTGCAAAAGTTACTTAAAGATGTGTTACACACAGAAACACAGAAACACTACCTCCAATATGAAAGTAGGTAAAGGAAGAAAATCTCCCAGTAAAAGATCACAGGAAGTTCAAAGCATATATAAGAAATATCTTTGCAAAAATGCAGGGCAAAGTCACTAATTATCAATAGTCACATTGATTGTTAATGGCCTGAACTGTCCAGTTAAAAGACACAGACTGGCTGAATGAATTAATAAAAAACAAAACCCATCTATGTGCTGCTTACAAGAAACATATCTTTCCAACAAAGATCCATGCAGACTGAAAGTGAAAGGTTGGAAAAGATATTCCATGCCAACAGACACCAAAAAGAGTTGCTGTAGCCATTTTAATATCAGACAAAATAAACTTTAACACAAAAATATTAAGAGAAAAAATTGGATGGTAAAGTCAACAACAGGAGTCACTGTGCACTTACTCCTCATGTAGGATCTCTGTCCTTAATGTTCTGTGCATTGAGATTTAATGCTATAACGAGTACTCAAACAGTATATTTCACTTTGTGTTTCTATGGGGGTGTAAACTGTTGAAATCTTTACTTAATGTATACTAAACTGATCTTCTGTAAAAAAGAAATTATCAATTCCCAACTTGACCTTCACTGGGATTAAACATGACAATAGGTCTGATGTGATTTCATCATCATTTAAAAAAAATCATCTATTATTTTCCACTTTATGTTTCTGTGTGGGAGCAAACTGTTGAAATCCTTACTTAATGTATACTCAGCTGATCTTCTGTATATTAAGATAATCGAAAATGAATCTTGATGTGAATGGAAGGGGAGAGGGAGTGGGGAAGGGGAGGGTTGTGGGTGGGAGGGACGGTATTGGGGGGAAGCCATTGTAATCCATAAGTCGTACTTTGGAAATTTATATTCATTAAATAAAAGTTAAAAAAAAATAAAAACCAAAAAAAAAGAGAAAAAATTGGGGCACTATATAATGATTAAGAGATAATTCAACAGGAAGATGTAACTATTAAAAACATATATGCACCTAATTACAGGGCATCAGTTTATTTAAAAGATATGTTAAAGATCTTAAAGGGAGACTTATACCGCATTACAATAGTATTGGGGGACTTCAATACTCCACTCTCAGAAATAGACAGATAACCAGACAGAAGATCAACAAGCAAACAGCAGATTTAATTGCCACTATAGCCCAAATGGATCTAACAGAGATCTATAGAAATCTTCATCCTACAATTAGAGAATACACATTCTTCTCATGGAACCTACTCTAGGATTGATCACATACTAGGCCATAAAGCAAGTCTCAGCAAATTCAAAAGAATTAAAATCAAACCATGCATCTTCTCATACCACAGTGGATTAGGCTGGAGTTGAGCAACTTAGGAATCCCTAGAGTATATGCAAACACGTGGAGACCGAAAAACATGCTACTGAATGAACACTGGGTCATAGAAGAAACCAAAAGAGAACTGAAAAACTTTCTGGAAGTAAATGTGGATAACAACACTACATACCAAAACTTATAGGATATAGCAAAAACAGTGTTAAGAGGAAAGTTTATAGCAATAGGTGCCTACATCAAGAAATTGGAAAGGTACCAAATAAATGAGCTTTCAAGACATCTCAAGGATCTAGAAAAACTGCAGCAAACCAGACCCAAAACTAGTAAGAGAAGAGAAATTATTAAAATCAGAGAAGAAATCAACAGGATTGAACCCAAAGAAACATTACAAAACATCAGTGAAGCGAAGAGCTGGTTTTTTGAAAAAAAACAAAAACAAAAACAAAAACAAAAAACCAAAAAAACAAAATTGACACCCCATTGGGCAAAGTAACTAAAATAAGAGGAGAAAAGACCCAAATCTATAAAATCAGTGATGAAAAAGGAAATGTAACAACAGACACCCCAGAAATGAAAAGAATCATCACAAATTACTATAAAGAGTTGTTTGCCAGCAAACAGGGTAATCTATAAGAAATAGATAGGTTCCAGGACACATCCAACCTACTGAAATTGAACCATGAAGACATAGAAAACCTAAACAGACCCGTAACTGAGATAGAAATTGAATAAGTAATAAAGTCCTCCCAACAAAGAAAAGCCCAGGACCGGATGGATTCACTGCTTAATTTTACCAGACATTGAAAGAAGAACTAACTCCAATTCTCAAACTATTCAGAACAATCGAATAAGCGGGAATCCTCCCAAAATCTTTCTATGAAGCCACCTTATTTCCTAAGCCGGAGAAAGATGCAGCATTGAAAGGGAATTACAGACCAATTTCCCTGATGAACATAGATGCAAAAATCCTCAATAAAATTATGGCCGATAGAATGCAACAATACATCAGAAAGATCATCCACCAAGGGCAAGTGTGATTTACCCTTGGTATTCAGTGATGTTTTAATGTCTCCAAATCATTCAACGTGATACACCACATTAACAGACTGCAGAAGAAAAACCATATGATTATCTCAATAGATGCTGAGAAAGCATTTGATAAAATACAACACCCGTTCATGATGAAAACTCTAAGCAAACTGGGTTTGGAAGGAACATTCCTCAATACAATCAAAGCAATTTATGAAAAACGCACAGCCAGCATTCTATTGAATGGGGAAAAGTTGGGAGCATTTCCACTGAGATCTGGTACCAGACAGGGATGCCCACTGTCACCATTGCTTTTCAATATAGTACTTCATGTCTTATCTAGAGCCTTTAGGCAAGAAAAAGAAATTAAAGAGATACAAATGGGGAAGGAAGAAGTAAAACTATCCCTCTTTGCAGATGACATGATTATTTAAGGGATCTAAGGAACTCTAGTAAGAGATTATAGGAACTCATAGAAGATTTTGGCAAAGTAGCAGGGTATGAAATCAATGCACAAAAATCAACAGCCTTTGTATACACAGGCAATGTCATTGATGAGAGAGAACTGCTAAGATCAATCCCATTCATGATCGTTACACAAACAGTCATATACCTTGGGATATACTTAACCAAAGACGTTAAAGATCTCTACAATGAAAATTACAAAGCCTTAAAGAAAGATATAGAAGAGGATACCAAAAAATGGAAAAATCTTCCATGTTCATGGATGAGAGAATCAATATCAACAAAATATCCATTTCCCAAGAGCAATTTATACATTCAATGCAATACCAATCAAAATACCAAAGACATTCTTCTCAGATCTGGAAAAAATGATTCTGAAATTCATATGGAGCCACAGGAAACCTTGAATAGCTAAAGCAATCTTGTACAACAAAAACAAAGCCGGAGGCATCACAATACCAGATTTCAGGACATACTACAGGGAAGTTGTTATCAAAACAGCATGGTAATGGTACAGAAACAGATGGATAGACCAATGGAACAGAATAGAAACACCAGAAATCAATCCAAATTTCTCCAGCCAACTTATATTTGATCAAAGATCTAAAACCAATTCCTGGAGCAAGGACTATCTATTCAATAAAAAGTGCCAGGAAAATTGGATTTCCACATGCAGAATCATGAAGCAAGACCCCTACCTTTCAGCTTACACAAAAATCCACTCAACATGGATTAAAGATCTAAATCTACGACCTGACATCATCAAATTATTAGAGAACATTGGAGAAACCCTGCAAGATATAGGCACTGGCAAAGACTTCTTGGAAAAGACCCTAGAAGCACAGGCAGTCAAAGCTAAAATTAACAATTGGGATTGCATCAAATTGAGAAGTTTCTGTACTGTAAAATAAACAGGAAAGTGAAGAGACAACCAACAGAATGGGAAAATATTTGCAAACTGTGCAACAAAGGATTAATAACCAAAATCTACAAAGAGATCAAGAAACTCAACAACAACAAAACAATCAACCCACTTAAGAGATGGGCCAAGGACCTCTATAGGCATTTTTCATGTGGAAACCCAAATGGCCAACTGACACATGAAAATATGTTCAGGATCACTAGCAATCAGCGAAATGCAAATCAAAACCACAATGATGTTTTATCTCACCCTGGTTAGAATGGCTCACATACAGAAATCTACGAACAACAGATGCTGGCGAAGATGTGGGGATAAAGCGACACTAACCCACTGTTGGTGGGAATGCAAACTTGTTAAGCCACTATGGAAGTTAATCTGGAGATTCCTCAGAAACCTGAATATAACCCTACCATTCAACCCAGCCATCCCACTCCTTGGAATTTACCCTAAGGAAAATAAATTTGCAAATAAAAGAGCTATCTGCTCCTCAGTGTTTATTGCAGCTCAATTCACAATAGCTAAGACCTGGAATCAACCCAAATGCCCATCAACAGAAGACTGGATAAAGAAATTATGGGATATGTACACTATGGAATATTATACAGCAGTAAAAATATGAAATCCGGTGATTTGCAAAAGAATGCAGGAATCTGGAAAACATCATTTTGAGTCAAATAAGCCAGTCCCTAAGGGACAAATATATGTTCTCCCTGATTGGTAACAACTAACTGAGCGCCATAAAGGAAACTTGTTGAGTTAAAATGGACACTATGAGAAACAATGACTTGATCAGCACTTGTCCTGACTATTGAGGAACAACTTACTACTTTATTCCTTTTAGTATTTTCTTTTTCTACTTTACTGTTGGATGGACTCTTTAATTAACACACAATTATTTTCAGGTGTTTAAATTTTTGTGAAAAGTGATTCCCGTTAAATATAATCGTGGGAATAAGAGAAGGAGGAGATGTACAGCCCCTAATGGTATAGTTAGAAACATGCCTGCTGCCCCTCCACAGAGGTGCGGGGTCGGCAGCTAATCCGGGGAGGACTGGGGAAAGAAACAACAGCAAATCCGGTGTTATTCCTCCACGAGTGGGGAGTGACAAATGGTGCCATGACTCGGATATGAAACCTAGGAGGGAAGAAGCGGGAAAATACCAGAGAGAGACTAGGGAGAGCCTAGGGAAAAGCCGGATGGATAAAGTGCCGGGAGAAGCTAGCGAAAGCCTAGGGATAAACTTGGATACGGACTGCGGGGAGAAGCTAGGAGAAATCTAAGATTGAAAGCGAAAGTGAAAGCTAGAAAAAACTTAGACTCGGATATGGACTGTGGGGAGAAGCTAACAGAAATGAGAGAGAAATACTGTTGGAAGAAATCTTAGAGAAAGATATAGAGAAATAGAATAGAGAGAAAAATACTGCTGGAAGAAAGCTAGGAAAAGTACTGGGGAGAGAAAAATATAAGCTAGGGGAAAGTGAAGCTGTGGGGGTAGGCTGAAGCAGAGACGTAAGCTAGGTTGGGATTCGTCAGCTGTAGATTTGTGGATTGATTTCTGGAGTTTCTAGTCTGTTCCACTGGTTTACATGTCTTTTTTTGTTTGACTATCAGGCTGTTTTGATTATAACTGCCCTGTAGTATGTCTGGAGATAGGCAATAGGATGCCTCTGGCATTGTTTTTGTTGTTTAGGATTGCTTTAGCTATTTGTGTTCTCTTGTGTTTCTTTGATTTGCCAATCCATGAACATGGAAGATTTTTCTATTTTTTGTGTCTTCTTCTATTTCTTTCTTCAACGTTTTATAATTTTCACTGTAGAGATCTTTGACCTATTTGGTTAAATCCAAATTGGAATTGATTTTAGAAGTTCTTTCTCAGCTATGGCATTGTGGGGTGTATATAAAGTTATTGATTTTTTTGTGTTAATTGTATATTCTGCCACTTTACCAAAGTGTTTTACAAGTTCCAATAGTCTGTTAGTCATCTATCTATCTATCAATCAATCTATCTATATGTCATTTACAAATAGGGATAATTTGACTTCCTCACTTACAATTTGTATTCTTTGATTATTTTTCTTGCCTAGTAACTCTGGATAAAACTTTCAGGATTATATTAAATAGAAATGGTGAAAGTGGCCATCATTGTCTGTTTCCAGATCTTAGTGGGAATGCTTTCAATTTTTCTCCATTCAGTGAAAGGCTGTCTTTGAGTTTGTCATAGATTGTCTTGATTGTGTAGAAGAATGTTCCTTCTGTACCCAACTTGCTTAAGATTTTCATCATGAAAGGAGGTTGTATTTTATCAAATCTTTTTGTTCCTCAGTTTGTTAATGTGATATATCATATTGATTGATTTTTGAAAGTTGAACCACCCCTGTATACCAGGAGTAAATCCTAGTTGGATCAGGTGAATGATCTTTTGATGTGTTGTTGGATTCAATTAGTTAATATTTTGTTGAGGATTTTTGCATCTATGTCCATCAGGGATATTGGTCGACCATTCACTTTGCTGTATCTTGTTTTGGGTTAGGGATTAAGGTAATGCTGTATTCGTAGAAGGAGTTTGGGAGAATTTCCTCCCTTTCAATTGTTTTGAATAGCTTGAAAAGAATTAGAGTTAGTTCTTTTTAAAGTATCTAGTAGACTTTCACTCTGTATCTCTCTCTCACTGTCCACTCTGCCTGTCAAAAAAATAAAATACCTGGTAGAATTCAGTGGTGAAGCCATCCAGTACTGGGCTTTCCTTTATTGGGAGGATTTTTACTAATGATTCAATCTCCATTTTGCTTATTGGTCTGTTTAGGTGTTCTATGGCTTCATTACTCAATTTTGGTAGATTGTGTGTGTCCAGAAATCTAACCATTTCTTCTAGATTTTCTGATTTGTTGGCATATAGATATTTTTTAAAAGATTTATTTATTTATTTGAAAGTCAGAGTTACACAATTACACACAGAGAGAAGGAAAGGCAGAGAGAGAGAGAGAGAGAGAGAGAGAGAGAGATCCATCTGACGGTCCACTGCCCAATTGGCTGAAATATCTGGAGCTGTGCCAATCCAAAGCCAGGAGTCAGGAGCTTCTTCTTTCGGGTGTCCTATGTGGGTGCAGGGTCTAAGGCCTTGGGCCATTTCTACTGCTTTACCAGGCCATAGCAGAGAGCTGGATCAGAAGTAGAGCAGCCAGGTCTCAAATCAGCGTCCATATGGGTTGCCAGAGGGGCAGGCCAGAGTGTTAACCCACTGCACCACAGTGCCGGCCCAAGCGTATAACTCTTTGTAGTAATTCCTGATGATTCTTTTTACTTCTGTAGTGTTTGTTGATACATTTCCTTTTTCATCTCTGATTTTCTTGATTCATGTCTTCCTCCTCTTTTTTGTATAATTTTTTCTAATGGTGTGTTAATTTTGTTTAATTTTTTTAAAAAGCTCTCCATTTCACTAAACTTTTGCATTTTTTGTTTAAATTTTGTTAATGTCTACTCCAATTTTAATTATTTCTTTCCTCCTACTAATTTTGGGTTATGTTTGTTGTTTGTCTAGGTCCTTGAGATGTATTGACATCTCATTTATCTGGTGTCTTTCCAATTTTTATATTTTTTAATGATTTATTTATTTATTTGAAAGTGAGAATTACACACAGAGAGAGGAGAGACAGAGTGAGAGACAGAGAGAGGTCTTCCATCTGATAGTTCACCCCCCAGATGGCCACAATGGCTGGAGCTGCACTGATTCAAAGCTAGGACCCAGAAGCTTCTTCTAGGTCTCCCACATGGGTGCAGGGGCCCAAGGACTTGGGCTATCTTCTACTGCTTTGCCATGCCATAGCTGACAGCTGGATTGGAAGTGGAACAGCTGGGTCCCAAACTGGCACTCATATGGGATGCTGGTACTTCAGGCAAGGTCATTAACCCACTGTGCCACAGTGATGGCCCCTCCAATTTTTAGATGTAGGCACCAATTGCAATAAACTTCACTCATTACACTGTTTTGCTACCTCCCATAAGTTTTGATATGTTGTATTGTTGCATCTTATTTCATTTCCAGAAATTTTTTTATTTCCTGATTGATTTCTTCTATGACCTACTGTTCATTCAGGAGTGTATTTTTCAGTCTTTATGTCTTTTCATATGTTCTAGAGTTTCTTGAGTTGTTGATTTCCAGCTTCATTCCATTGTGGTCAGAGAAGGTGCATGATATCATTTCAGGTTTTTGAATTTGATGAGTCTATTTCATGGCTTAGCATATAGTTTATCCTAGGAAAGCTCCATGCACTGATAAGAAGAATATGTCTTCTGCAACTGTTCAATGGAAAGTTCTATAGATATCAGTTATCCATTTGGTCTATAGTGTTGATTTGGTCTGTTTGTTCTTTCTTGATTTTCTGTCTGGTTCATCTGTCTATTGATGAATGTGGGTGTTGAAGTCCTCCATTACTGTATATTGGAATTCATCTTTCCCTTTAGATCAATTAACATTTCTTTTAAATACCCAGGAGCCCAGGAATTGGGTACATATACATTTATGATAGTCACATCTTCCTGTTAAATTAATCCCTTAATCATTTCATGGTGCCATTCTCTGACTCTTTTAACAGATTTTGTGTCCATTTTTTCCCTGATATTATGTTGGCTACACCAGCTGTTTTTTGGTTTCTATTACCATGGAACATCTTTTTCCATCCTGTCACTTTCAATCTGTATCTTTGTTGGTGAGGTACATTTTTTGTAGGCAAAAAAAATCAATGGGTCTTGTTTTGTAATACATTCAGCCAATCTGTATCTTGTCACTGGAGAGTTGAGGCAATTTACATTCAGGGTTAGTATTCATAAGTAGCAAGCTGACCTTGCCATTTTTTCCATAAATATTCCCTTGTTTACATTGGATTTCCTTTGTAATTCTGCTGGGGTATTTTCTGACTTCCTGTTCTTTCATAGTGTTGATAATGTTTCTGTGTTTCTGTGTGTTTCATTCCTTAAGCATCTTTTATAAGGCTGGATGAGTAGTGACAAATTCTTCAAATTTCTCTTTGTTATGGAAAGTCTTTATTTCACCTTAATTAATAAATGAGACTTTTGAAGGATACAGTATTCTGGATTGTCAGTATTTTTCTCTTAAGACTTGGACTGCGTCTATCCGTTCTCTCCTAGCATGTGGGGTTTCTGATGAAAAGTCAGCTATGAGCCTAATTGGAAATCCTCTGAAAGTAATCTGACATTTCTCTATGCATATTTTAGAATTTTATTCTGTATGTTTTACTGTTGAAAGGTTGTCTACAATGTGTCATGGTGAAGGTCTTTTTTGTTCATGTCTATTAGGAGTTCTATGTGCTCCTTGTACTTGGATGTCCCTTTCTTCAAATTGGGGAATTTTCTGTAATTGTTTCACTAAAAAGGCCTTCTAATCTATTCTGTCTTTCCTCCTTCCATGCTTTCAGTAACTCCTAAGACCCATGTGTTGGGTTCTTTGGTAGTATCTCATAAATCTCCACCATTATTTTTAATTTTTCTAATTACTTCTTCCTTTTTTTTTGGTCTTACTGAAAAATTTCCAATGATTTGTCTTCTATCTCAAATATTCTTTATTCTGCCTCACTGTTGTTAGGACTTTCCACAAATTTTTACTTGATCTATTGAATTATTCATTTCTAATATTTTGTTTTGATTTTTCTTTAAAATCTCAATTTCATTTGAGAATTTTTCATTTATATCATGGTTTTAATTCATGGATTTGTTTTTGATTGGTTCTGTGTATCCTATGATTAATCTTTTGAATTTGGTTTCTGGCATTTCATCATTCTACTCATCTTCATATTTTAGTATTATTGGAGAAACGTTTGAAATAGAGGTAAGATGGGGCTGTCATTGTGGTGTAATAAATCAAGCCATCGCCTGCAAACCCAGCATCGCATTTAGGTGCTGGTTCAAGTCCCAAGTCACCACTTCCAATCCAGATCCCTGCTAATGCTTCAGGGAAGGTAGTAGGAGAGGCCCCTGCACCAGTGCGAGAGATCCAAATGAAGCTCTCAGGTCTTGGCTTTGGCCTGACACATCCGTATTCATTGGAGCCATTTGGGAAGTGAACCAGAGAATGGTAGATCTCTCTCTCTCTATCTTTCCTTCTCTGTCTTTGTAACTCTCCCTTTTAAATAAATAAAATAATTCTTAAAAGACAGAAGAAAAATGCAATAACATGACTACCTAGAAAAACTACTGTTAGCATTTAATTTTTATCTTTCAAACTTATAAAGTTCTTGTAAAAACATAAAGGGATAATACCACAAAATTGTTTCAACTTTACCTTAATGACTAATAAATTACTCCTTTCTGGATTAATAAATACACTTTTATCTTGTTATCCCTAATGTATGCATATAATTCCTGCTCCCATTGTAGCATAATTGTAACATTCTTAAATGTTCACTTTATTTCCATTTTTAATTAACATACAGAAGCATAAATAAAAATAAAAACCACAAGATGTTACATTTAAATAAATTGGACAGCTTTTTGTTTTGTTCTATTATTGTAGAAAATGAGTATCTATGAAGACGCACATCTTGGTTGTTAACATTACTATATGCCTCATTATAAAAATATATTCTGAAAGAAAATTAAATCTCTTTATTTGGTGGAGAAACTTAAGTTATGATAGCAGTCATATTTGTCCACTGTTTGTCATAATTATTAGATGAGTAGTTATTAATTCCTCACAGGTGTAATGCTAACAGCCTTCCTGAGAAATAAACATCGAAGTCAAAGGCAATGCCTTCATAGATGCCTAGCACTACTGAATTTTGCTAGGACCATGATTGATGTCTTAAGAGTAAGGTTTTGGGGACTGGTGACGTGGCAGAGTTGGTTAAAGCTCCACCGTGCAGTATCGGCATTCTATTTGGGCTCCAGTTCAAGTCCTGGCTGCTCCACTTCTGATCCAGCTCTCTGATAATGTGCTTGAGAAAGCAGTGGAGGATAGTCCAAGTCCTTAGGCTGCTGCACTGAAGTGGGAGATCCAGAAGAAGCTACTGGCTCCTGGATTCAGATCAGCTTAGCTCTAGCAATTGCAGCCATTTGGGGAGTGAACTAACATATGGAAGACCTCCCTGCCTATACCTGTCTTTACTTTTCTCTGTAACTCTTTCTTTCAAATAAATGAAACAAATCTTTTTAAAAAAGTAAGATTCTGAATGTTCTCCAAATTGATTTAGTACACATCAAATATAAATATTGAAAATTAAATAAAAATATTAAGATGATTTCTGTTAATTGTTTTAGTTTATTTTTTCTATCCTTGAATTTTAATATTATTTCTATTTACTTAAAACATTTTACTATGGGAACTCTTGATTTTTTTTTTTTTTTGACAGGCAGATTAGACAGTGAGAAAGAGAGAGACAGAGATCTTCGTTTTTCCCTTGGTTCAACTCCCAAGTGGCCACTAAGGCCGGTGTGTTGCAGCCGGTGTGTTGCATTGATCTGAAGCCAGGAGCCAGATGCTTCCTCCTGGTCTCCCATGTGGGTGCAGGACCCAAGGACCTGGGCCATCCTCCACTGCACTCCCGGGGCCACAGCAGAGAGCTGGACTGGAAGAGGAACAACTGGGACAGAATCTGGTGCCCTAACCTGGAGTGCTGGCGCCACAGGCGGAGGATTAGCCTAGTGAGCAGTGGCGCCGGCCGGGAACTCTTGATTAACATTTCCCATAATTTTCCTTTAATATTTTTAACAAATCCTTTTGAAATTCAGAAGGTTGATTTCTGCTAGTAGTTACATATTTTGATACACACAGCTCACAAAATAGTTCCTTGATTCCATAGTATGTGTCAGTAATAATACTTTTATGTAAGAAAACATTATACTTCCTACAGTTATGATGGAATTAGGAGTCGTGGGGACAGGCAGCAGTGGAAACACACTATCTTGTGAGCAGAATGGAAGTCAGTTGAGTACAGGGGCTAGAAAATGCCCTTAATGTGAACAAAGAATGTTCCAGACTTATACAACCTGGTAATTTATATTCTGAGCCTAGGCCAAAATTTTTGGAAATTTGTTTAGTATTTGATTCACCTAGTAAAATTCTTTAGTAGACAACATCCTTTCAGAATGTGGAAATCAGAGAATTTTAGCTCTGCATATAGAGATGACTCCAAAATTACAGTGACAGTTAATAAAGAAGTTCCTTATAAAACAGATGGAAGGATGCACAGCTTTTTTCTCTGTTTACTCTGTTTTTTCTCTGCTTTCTCTGTGTGTACTTCTTTTCTTAACAGCAGATCTCAATTGTCCTCTGGAATCTATCCATGGATCAAAACATTTTTCTTGCCCAGGGTTCTCCGGAGAGCTGCTTTGACTTCCTTGTTCCGCAAACTGTAGATGATGGGATTGAGCATGGATGTTACTACTGTATAGAACAGGGCTAGGAGTTTATCAATACCTGGTGAATGGCTAGCTTTAGGCCTCAAGTAGGTTACGGATCCTGAGCCATAGAAAAGTGTTACTACAAGTAGATGGGAAGAACAGGTGGAAAGAGCTTTATGCCGGCCCTCAGGTGAGGGCATGACCAGCACTGAGGCTAAAATCCTGCCATAAGAAGCAATGATCAGTAAAAATGGGCTGGAAATGCAGAGAACTGCTACAACAAAAACTGCAGCCTCGTTATGGGATGTATCCCCACAGGCGAGTGCCAGGATAGGTGGGAGGTCACAGAAGAAGTGGTCTATTTCACAAGGGCCACAGAAATTCAAGGAGAAAATATAATTGGTCTGTCCCAAACCTACCAGGCATCCTACCCCCCAAGAAACCATTGCCAAATGGGCACACACCCCACGGTTCATTTGAGTTGCGTAGTGTAATGGGGAGCATATTGCCATATATCGGTCATAAGCCATGGCTGCCAAAAGACAGCACTCACTGATAGCAAAAAATGTGAAGAAAAACATCTGTGTGGCACAGCCCTCCCGAGTGATCCCTCGAGCTTCCGTCACAAGGCTCTGCAGCATCTTGGGTATGACAGAGCAAGTGTAGCCAATCTCCAGGAGAGACAGGTTAGCAAGGAAGAAGTACATGGGGGTGTGGAGAACTGGGTTGGTCCAGATAGCAAAGGCTATGAGAGCATTGCCCATCAATGACACTAAGAACATGAATAGGATGAGAGTAAATAGAAGGAAACACTGTTCAGTGATCTCAGAGAATTTGGCAAACGCAAAACTTTTGACAGACATACTGTTGTCCTGCCACAAGGTACAGTTGAGGCTCATTACCTGGAAAGCAGAATGGGAAATTTATCAGAAAGATTCATTAAATGAGGGAAATATCATTATATTACTTTTAACTATTGTTATTAAGAGATAAATTTCTTACCTGCAATTCTAAAATTCAAAGAATTCAGAAATAACACTTATCCTGATTAGTTTTCAAATGAAATCCCATTCTGTGTCCCCTATTTCTTTTTTCTTTTTCTTTTTTTTGGACAGGCAGAGTTAGACAGTGAGAGAGAGAGACAGAGAGAAAAGTCTTCCGTTGGTTCACCCCCCAAATGGCTGCTACGGTTGGTGCACTGTGCCGATATGAAGCCAGGATCCAGGTGCTTCCTCCTGGTCTCCCATGTGGGTGCAGGGCCCAAGGACCTGGGCCATCTTCCACTGCCTTCCCGGGCCACAGCAGAGAGCTGGACTGGAAGAGGAGCAGCCAGGACAGAATCCGGTGCCCCAGCCGGGACTAGAACCCAGAGTGCTGGTGCCGCAGGCGAATGATTAGCCTAGTGAGCCATGGCACCGGCCTGTGTCCACCACTTCTGTTGATTTGTACAAAGGTCACCAAGACACCAAGCATGAAAGAGTCAAATGAAAAAATGATAACTGCAGCTCAATTCTTCTTTCATCTCTGCCTTTAAATGATTGCCAAATGCTTCCCACAAAATGTCCCATGTATATACCCATTTCTCTCCATTTCTGTTACCACTGATTCTTCACCCATTGATTTCATGAGTATTAATCCCAGAGTAATTTACACATGCTTTTGTAGGTCTTGAGATTCAGCAATAAAGAAAAACACATTTATTCACAAATGTGGCTTAAAATTAGTGAAGGAAAGCATAAATTATACCATCAATCATTAAATAATTCTGCAATGCATAAAATTAAAACCATGGTATGTTCTGGTAACTGATCCATTCATATTGTGTGGTCAATGAAGGCTCTGACAAAGGAGCAATGGGAGCTTAGATATGGAAGACAAAAAGCATAGCCATGCTAAGACAGTCTCACAGCCATTTATATCATCTTTGTATTTTACTGTCGAGATAATTTCATCATCACAACTAATTTCAAATCAGCTTAAGATCTTTCATCTGTCATCTATTCTCCATCAAAGAATTCCTTAACAGGAGAAAATTGTCACTGACTCCATTTTTTTTTTTTAATTTTTAATGTAACTGATGAAAATCAGGTCCCCAACAATTGATGGAAATTTTTATGTTACCTCTTATCCAAATGGACCTCACAATGCAAATATATTAAATCACTTGCTTCTTGTAGTACATGCCTTACTTGCGCATGGTTACATAATTGTGTGCATAGATTTTTCAAAAACTGAGTGAAAATAAACTTTTAATTCTATTGTATAAAAGCTTGTTTTTAGTTTTTAATTTTTTTTTTGACAGGCAGAGTTAGACAGCAAGTGAGAGAGAGACAGAGAGAAAGGTCTTCCTTTCACCCCCCCGGATAGCTGCTATGGCCAGTGCGCTGCACTGATCCGAAGCCATGAGCCAGGTGCTTCCTCCTGGTCTCCTATGTAGGTGCAGGCGCCCAAGCATTTGGGCCATCCTCCACTGCCTTCCCAGGCCACAGCAGAGAGCTGGACTAGAATAGGAACAACTGGGATTAGAACCCGGCACCCATATAGGATGCCAGCGCCGCAGGCGGAGGATTAGCCAAGTGAGCCATGGCGCTGGCCTCTAGTTTTTAATTTTTTCAAATTTTTTGCTCCCCAATATAAGGGGGAATATATGGTATTTGTTTTCAAACTATTTGCTGAACTCTTTACTTAGTGTAAATTTTTGAAGTAACCTGATATTTTCTTTTGTTTGTGCCCAGTTTTCTCCAGGGCTTTCAATTTGCATCCCCAATTGTTTACCAAATACTACCTTCTCCAAGCTCAAGTTCCTGCACAGCTTTGTCTCTTGACTGTTGGCCTCACTTGTCCCCAGACTGGTCAGTTACACACCCCCTCCATAGTATACCCACTTGATAGCATTTATACCATGTGGATAACAAGTACTTGCTAATTTATTCCTGAAAGTAGATTCAGATGCAAACACACACCCAGGATGTGGAATTTTGCTTATTTATTTATTTATTTATTTAACTTTTGCTTGTTATTGTATTGTCTATTCTTAACAAGGAAGAAATTCTTATAAATGAGAAAAAATTTAATGCTAAGCTTTATTCTATCAGCTAACTCAAAAGTGATGTTTTTTTCCCTCAATTTAATCATCATCAACTCCTGAAAAAAATGCCTTTACTCTTTCTGTGTATTGAATGTTTGAATTATTAGGGAATTTTAAAAATTGTATTTAAAGAGATTCCAAGATGGTGGAATAGGAGGAACTTACTGCTGTAGTCTATGAGAAGATAGTTAAAAAAATGTGGAGAGAGTGCAATCTCAGGGAAGAGTTAGGGAAAAAACTGCAGTGGAAACTCCACAGAAGTTAGAGGGATGATATGGATCTACATGAAGGGTGTGGACCTGCAGCACAAGGATGGACATAGCACAGGACCCCAGCAGCCCAGAGCCTCAGCACCAGCTTTGGAGAGTGAAGTGAGACCAGACTACAGCAGCCCAAGCCAATGATGATAAAGCTGTGGGGAGAGCCTGGCATGAGTCTGGCCTGGAGCCCTGTGGGGGACAGTGTATCTGGCAACCTAGAGGAATAAAAGGGACATGTTTCTCTCTTCCCAACTCCTTGACAATGGCATCCTGCAATTAGCTGAGAGATGGTGGGTTCCATTTTGGACATATGTAACAACTGTGCCAGCTTGTGTCCATGCATGCAGTAACCAGCTGAGAGGGGACATCTGACTCTGGCTGAGAGGAATGAAGTGGGAATGGGTGCCTGCATAGGACTGTGAGGTGCCTCAGCCTCAAAGCATGTCACAGGTTCTGGGCCTTAGGCTGGCTGGGCGAAGTTCCCATAAGTGGCTGGCTCTGGGTGCATCTCCCCCTCTCTGTGGATGGGACAGACTAACAGGCAGAGTGGATGCTTGGTGCCTTTGACTGTGGGAACCTTGTATGCTTAGACTGTGGGAACTCTGTTGCTGTGTGGAAAGACACAATGTGTGTGGCTGGGACTCTGGGAATTCACTGTGGGTGTCTCCACACACTTGAGGTTCCATGATTGACTGGGATAGGTCATTTTGGTGGGATCGGTGCTCACACTGAGGATTGCATGGACCCTTTGTGTGGTTCTTGTGGCAGCGTGGATGAATATTGTGCCAACTGGAGATAGTGCCTGGCCATTGGCTGCCTTGGAGGTGGGGGTGAGACTATGCCAATCAAGCTGATCAAACATTCCTCCCCTGATGAAAAAAAAGAGGAGATCTATCATGCCCAACTTGGGTGTCAACTTGGATACTCCCTTCATCCTGGAGCAGTGGACAGAACTCTCTGGACACAGCCGCGTACATCTCTGGATTCTCAATGAAAGAGCAGACATTCCACTAAGCCAGAGAGGCACAGTCCAAAGATAAAAACCATCAAGAGAAAAAAAAAGTATCTCTACAAATGCCTAAAAATAAATGTAGAAATTCAAGAAACAAGTATAAGGAATATAACATGATGCTCCCAAAGGAACACAACAACACTTCAGTACTAAATATATGAAGATAAAGAAATTGATGAAATCCTGGAAATAGAGTTCAAAAAATTAGTCATAGTACTACTCAGAAGTAGTCAGAAACAAATTTATGAATTAAAGAAATCCATTCAAGACAGTGAATGAAAATTTTCCCATGAAATTTATATTTTTAAAGAGAAATAAAAATTAAATATTGAAATGAAGAATGCAATAGATTGAATAAAAAATGTAATGGAAAGCCTTAACAACAGACTTGGAAAGGCAAACTAAAGAATATCTATTAGCAGAAAAATCTCTGGAAATTTTAGTCAGACCAAAAAATTTTGAAAAATTAAAAACTGTTGAAGACTTATGGGATACTATTAAACAATCCAACACATGGGTCTTAGGAGATACTGAAGGCATGGAAAGAGAGAATGAATTAGAAGGAGGTTTCAGTGAAATAATTACAGAATACTTCCCCAGTTTGAAGAAAGGGATGTCCAAATACAGGAAGCACATAGAACCCCTAACAGACATGATCAGAAAAATCTTCACCCTGACAAATTGTCATCAAATTTTTCACAGTGAAACACAAAAAAAGATTCTAAAACATGCATAAATTCTGCACATTAGTATTATGTAATATAATAATTATTCTTGATTATTATGTAGTCATTGTTTCTAAGATGTTATAATAACACAACTTACACAAATTGACCATGAAAAGATTATTGAAGGGATTGCCATTGCTTTCAACAAATGCCCCTTAGTTACTTCAAGGAACTAATATTTAGCTGAGCAATACCATAACATAATGCAGTAAAAGTGTGTTATCACTTGACTGAATTACTATGTACAAGATAATCTAGATATTTCTATTCCCCAACAGGAAGAGGTACATTAATTTTCTATGAACAACTCTTAACAATTTTAGAAAATGGTACTGGAAGGCTCAGTACAGTGTGGTAGTCCTTAGAAAGGGAGAAACTAATTAAAATAATGACCAAAAGTGAAAAAAATTATTTTGGCATAGTACATTTTTGCACTTTAATTCACTGTCTTTCATAACTCTCTAATCTTAAGACATCAACAATGTCACATACCTTTAATCATAACATCTCAGAAGGAACAGTAGATGGTTATTGCTTCTGATAAGCCACTCTCTTATTTTCCCTACATACTCTTTATAACTGCCCAAAATTCAGAAGATGTAAAGATGCCCCATCCTCTCCTCTAACATTGTGCACTGAGGAGCTTTTGTTGCAATCAGGGACCATATCTGACCTGAGGAAGGTTTCTTTTATCCCATGAGAGAACATCACATTCCTCCTAACAATTCCCTCAGTGACACGTACACACACACACACACACACACACACACACACAGAGGCATAGAAGGCTGGTCTGATTAATGATGATTCTTTTGAGCCTTCTTGTTTACTGTAAAACAATGGGTTATAAATATACTTCAATTCTCTGTGTTCTGCATCCTTATCCTGCCACTCTCCCTAAGGAATGTATATTTTTTTCTCACTGGAGAGTTTCAGGAAAGAGTTAAATTCTATTTCTCTAGAATTGTAATGGACAGGTCTTTCCTGGTTTATGGACAATGGGAAGCAAAAGAAGTAAATGCAAAAGGCAGATGAATCAGTAGTTAAATATAACCTGTAGTACTGGCAACTACTCTCATGGGTTATTTATGTAGTATGATATGAATTAAAATGAAATGGATTTTGCAAACAATTCTATGAAGGCTTTAATCTATTAATATAAAATATTCATATTTGAATTATTGCCTGAATTAAGGATAATAGTGCTCAAAAATAGTTTTGAAAAACTAAGCAACTTTTATGCCATATTATGTTTAAATTAATATTTCCAGATTATTATAAAAATTCCAATTAATTATAAAGCTTTGTCACACATAACTTTGCCAAAGTCCCTACTTGTTTCTAGTAAAAGTAAACACAATAAAATGGAAAGTAAACAATTTATACTTGCTTAGTAAAAGAACCAGGTAAGGGACTGAATGCCTATTGTTATTTTAAAAAATGGCTGACATTGTTTGAGTGTCTTTTCCACATTAATGTGTTAGAAACTTAATTCCTCAATGCAGCAATGATGGAAAAAGGGGCCCAGTAGGGAATGTTTTGATGATGGAGTTGGAACCCTCATGAACAGTGAGTTTTCATGCACAAGCGAGTTCTCTCTCCCATGGGACTTGCTTAGTTATTACAGCAGTGGGTTATTGTAAAGCAAGGCTGCCCTTATGTTTTGTCTGTTACACAAACACCACTTATCCTCCCACCTTGCACCATGAATTGAAGCAGCATAAAATCCTTACCGGAAGCTGAATGGATGTTGGTGCCATGCTCTTATACTTCCCAGCTTCCAGAATTATGAAACCAAAAAGACCTTTATTCTTTACAAAAGACTCAGTCTCCAGGATTCTGTTAAATCAACAGAAAAGACACTGGATATGGTACTGAGTATGTGCTGTGTAGATAGTACACAGCAAAAGGGAAAAGGTCTAGAGGAAGAAATTTATTGGTATAGAAAATTCCTATTGCAGTTCCCTGAAATGAAATAAGCACAATGCATTTATGTAATTCCATGGTAAGCAACTATTGTCCAAATATCACCATTAAATAAGGTCATTCAGGCAGTGGGATTAGTGTGCTTATATAAGAGGAAGAGCATGATATCATCGGGATGGCAGGTAATCATATTCTAGTTGTCATCCTCCAACAATAACACCGATTTTTGCAACCACACACAGATAAGAATATTTTGTTGTTGTCGGGGAGAAGTATCAGAGTTTAGCTGAGGTTCCAGAAGACAGATGGAGCAAATGATCTAATAGTGGATGCATTGAAGGGGGAAAGAAGAAGATTTTCATTTTATGGGCATCAACCCTTCCCCCAAGGTGTTACAGTTTGGTGACATCAGGTCTTCTTGACCTAGATTTCTTCAAACAGAGATAGCAAGAATGAAGTGGTTGTCCGGCTTTGCAGCTTTGTGAAATGACACCCAGGATACCTCTTCCATTTTGTTTCACTTAGAACACCAAATAGATAGGCATGGCCAAGTCTTCTGGGTCCAGTAGAAATGGGAAGAAAGGGAGGGAATGCATAGCAACTGGTGTGCAGTTTTCAGTAACCTGTCACAGATGTTGCTAACCAGCTTATGGACTTCATTTTCATGGAGGCTAGGTTCAAGTTCTTGTTTCTGATGCAAGAAGGAACTTGAGGCTTAGATGTCGGTAGAGGTGGGCAGAGAAGCAATATTTACCCGCACTCTCAAGAAGTATGGGGATGCTCAAGAGAGCTGCACTAGAGAGAGTTTCAGGACCATCACTTTATATAAACTGCAGGCATACAGGGTAGTGTCTGGAGTGTGCTTTTATTTGAGTTTGGGTGGAACTTAAGTACCACTTATTTCTTTGTCCTTTTTCAAAAATCTTGGAAATGTCATGGCATCAGGTAGATGATGGGTATGCGAGTGTCAGCCATGGAAATTTTATTATGATCTTAAAATTAACTAAATTATATCACAGGGATATATCCAGCCACCATGTTGGTTATTTTTAATGGCATCAGGGAGTGGGAAACTGGAAGCTGGAAGCTGTGATTTTTCCACTGCACAAAAAGGGAGTGGGTAGGACAGAACAGGCAAGGCTGCAGGAAGGGGCTGATGACTTCAGTGCCTCCTTGCTGTTTACCTCTCTGCTTATAACACTACCAACATGCCAACTCATTAACCTTGCAGTATGATTTGTTTGAGGACTCCCCAAACCAGCTGGTATGTTCTATGTGCACCTTGTACCTCTTTGTAAACAGTGACTGGTCAGTTCCTGAGAAATTTTGCTGAATTTTAAAGGACCATAATTATGTTTCAATAATGTTCTTTATTTTTGTTCACACTAAATTTGCTGGTGCCTTGATCTTGGACATGCCAACCTTCAGAACTGTCACAAAAATTTCTGTTGTATATGCCATCTACTCTATGTTCTTTTGTTACAGTAGCCCAAGTGGAATAGCATAATAATGTTGCTGAAATATTCTACATTTTTCCAACTTTCTGTTTTCTTTTTGAAAGTTACTAACTAATAATGGAGTATGGAATCCCCCAAATGTAATTATGAATTTTATTCCTTATTTTCATTGTCATTTTTTGTTTTGTTTATTCAGAAGTGCTGATATTAAGAACATACATGATTAAGATGATTATATCTGATTAATAGTTACATATTTGAAAGGCAAGCTAGTGATAAGAAAGGCAGAGAGAAATCTTTCATCCAGTGGTTGGGTCTCCAAATGAACAAAACAGCTGAGGCTGAGGGAGGCAAAAGCCAGGAGCAGGGACCTCAGTTGGGTTTCTCACATAAGTGACACAGACTCAAGTACTTGACCCGTCATCTGATGTCTCATAGGTACATTGTCAGGGAACTGTATATGAAGCAGAGTAGCCAAAACAGGAACAAGCACTCCAATATAGGAGGTAGGTGTATGAACAGCAGCTTATGTTGCTGTGCCACAACATCCGCAACTGTTTCCAAATTTTGTGTATATTAACCACTTTCAGTTTGTTTTTAGTCAACTAAGTCAGTTTTATGCTCTTCTCAAACATAAATTTTAGAAGGATTTCCTGTGTCTAGTTAATTCCTACATAGTTTATGATTACTCTCCATAGAATACACATACTCCATAGGTTTATAACTAGTGACTTACAAATGATGTCGTTATAGTATATATACACATATATCACTCACAAGCACAAATATTTACTTGATGTAATAATTTTGCATATGTTTGGAGTACATTGTGACACTTCAATACATACACAAATTGTTATGATTACAGCAGGGTAGTTTTATGTCAATTACCTCAGACATTTATCATTTCTCTTTGCTAGGGACATTGAAAATCCTTGTTGCTAGATATTTTGAGATACTTAATTAATTGATCTCAACCATAGTTATCCTGTGTGCTACAGAACATTAGAAGTTATTCCTCATATCCTACTGCAATCCCGTAAGTATTAACCATCTTCTTTATTCTCATTGCCCATACTCTTCCCAGATTCTTGCTGATAACCACTAGTTTATTTTCTGTTTCTACAAGATAAATTTTAGCTTTCATATATAAGTAAGAACATGTGATGTTTTATTTTTCTATGCCTGACTTAACATAATGCACTTAACATATGCAATTAACATAATGTCCTAAAATTCCATCCATGTTCTTGCAAATTGTAGAATTTCATTCTTTCCTATTGCTAAAAATATTCCATTGTGGACATATGCCACATTTCCTTTATCTAGCCATCAATTTATAGACACTTAAAATGGTTCCATATCTTGGCTATTTTATGAATAGTACTATTTTTAATAGCAAAGTGCCTGTCTTATCATTTGTTTAATGAGAGAGAGAAAGAGAGAGAGAGAATGATTTCCCATCTGCTGATTCTCTCTTACAAATGCCTGCAACATATTTTCATGTGTCTATTGGCCGCTTGGATTTCATCTTCGGAAAAATATCTGTTGAGGTCCTTCACCCATCTTTTAAGTGGGTTTTTGTTTTGTTGTTGTGGAGTTTCTTGATCTCTTTGTAGATTCTGGTAAGTAATCCTTTATTAGTTCCATAATTTGCAGATATTTACCCCATTCTGTCTGTTGCTTCTTCACTTTCCTGACTGTTTCTTTTGCAGTACAGGAACTTCTCAATTTGATGCAATCCCAGTTGTTACTTTTGGCTTTGATTGCCTGTGCCTCTGGGGTCTTTTCCAGGAATTCTTTGCCTATGCCAATATCTTACAGGTTTTCCCCAATGTTTTCAATTAATTTGATGGTGTCAGGTCATAGATTTAGATCCTTAATCCAAGTTGAATGGATTTTTGTGTAAGGTGTAAGCTAGGGGTCTTGCATCATACTTCTGCATGTGGAAATCCAGTTTTTCTAGCACCATTTGTTGAATAGATAGTCCTTGCTCCAGAAATTGGTTTTAGATCCTTAATCAAATATAAATTGGTTGTAGATGTTTGGATTGATTTCTGGTGTTTCTATTTTGTTCCATTGGTCTATCCATCTGTTTCTGTACCATTACCATGCTGTCTTGATTATAACTGCCCTGTAGTGTGCTTGAAATCTGGTATTATGATGGCTCCTGCTATGTTTTTGTTGTACAAGATTGCTTTAGCTATTCGAGATCTCCTGTAGCTCCATATGAATTTCAGCATCATTTTTTCCAGATCTGAGAAGAATGTCTTTGGTATTTTGATTGGTATTGCATTGAATATACAAATTTCTTTTGGGAATATGGACATTTTGATGATATTCCAATTCAGAACATGCAAGATTTTTTCATTTTTTGGTATCCTCTTCTATTTATTTCTTTAAGATTTTGTAATTCTCATCGTAGAGATCTTTGATGTCCTTGGTTAAGGTTATTCCAAGGTATTTGATTTCCCAAATGGAAAACAGACACATGAAAATATGTTCAAGATCACTTGCCATCATGGAAATGCAAATAAAAGCCACAATGAGGTTTCACCTCATCCTGGTTAGAATGGCTTACATACAGAAATCAACTAACAACAGTTTCTGGAGAGGATGTGAAGAAAAGGCATGCTAATCCATTGTTGGTGGGAATGTAAACTGGTAAAGCCACTGTGGAAGACAGTTTGGAGATTCTTCATAAACCTAAAAATAGCCCTACCACACGACATAGCCATCCCACTCCTCAAAATCTACCCAAGGGAAATTAAATTGAGAAATTAAAGAGCTTTCTGCACCTCAATGTTTATTGTAGCTCAATTCACAATAGTTAAGGCATGGAATCACTCTAAATTCTCATCAACAGAAGACTAGATAAAGAAATTATGGGATATGTACACTATGGAATACCACACAGCTTAAAAAAATGAAATCCAGTCATTTACAACAGAATGCAGGAATCTGGAAAACATCATGCTGAGTGAAATAAGCCAGTCCCAAAAAGGAACAAATGTCATTTGCTCTCCCTGATCTGTGACAACTAACTGAGCACCTAAAAGGAAACCCGTAGAAGTGAAACTGACAATGACTTGATAAGCCCTTGTCCTGACTTGCAAGGAACAGCTTACTATTTTATTCTTTTCAGTATTTTTTTCTACTTAATACCATTGGCTGATCTCTTTAATTAACACACACTTATTCTTAGGTGTTTAAATTTAACAAAAAGTTGATCCCTGTTAAAAATAAAAGTGAAGAGAGGGAGGAGATGTATAGTTCGGCCCTCGCTCACTCAGACTTACCCTGATGGTAGAGTTAGAACCGTGCCATGGGTTTCCAAATTCCATTGGCAGGTACCAATGCCATCTAACTAATTAAAGTGATCAGTTTTAGTTCATAATTGATCATAAAGATAGGATTAAGTGTCAAAGGAATCACATAAATAAGACTAGTGTCTCTTAATAATAATTGATAGAATTAAAAAGGAGAGAACAACCTAACATAGGAAGCGGAATACACAGCAGACTCATAAAATGGTGAATGCCCTACACAGCACTCTGGCCTCAGAATAATCCCTTAAGACATTTGAATCTGGCTAAAAAGCCCATGAGAGTTAATCAGGCATAGAAAGCCAAGCCACTTTGGCAAAAAATGACCTAAATGAAGATCTCTGTGAGTGAGATCCCAGCGGAAAGAACGGGCCATCAAAGAAGGAGGTACCTTTCTCTGAAAGGAGGAGAGAACTTCCACTTTGACTATGGCCTTATCTAAATAAGATCGGAGTTGGTGAACTCAAGAGGATAGCCTTGGCAGCTCATGACAAGAGCCTCATGTGATTGCTGACGTCATAAATAAGAGTGTCAATTGTTAAATCAACAATGGGAGTTACTGTGCACCTACTCCCCATGTAGGATCTTTGTCCTTAATGTGTTGTACTATGCAAATTAACGGTAAAAGTAGTATTCAAATAGTATTTTATACTTTGTGTCTGTAGGTGCAATCTGTTGAAATCTTTACTTAATATATAATGAGTTGATCTTCTATATATATAAAGATAATAATAAAATGAATCTTATTGAAGAATGGAATGGGAGAGGGAGTAGGTGATGTGATGATTTGTGGGTGGGAGGGAGGTTATGGAGGGAAAAACTGCTATAATCCAAAGGTTGTACTTTTGAAATTTTACACCTATTAAATAAAAGTTTTCTGAAAAAAAAAAAAAAAAACAACAAATGCCTACAACAGCCAGAATTGTGCCAGGTTGAAGTTAGGAAGTTAGGAACATAAATCTCAATCTTTGTCTCCCAAAGAGTGGTGGGGAACCAACCACTTGAGCCATTACCTGCTGCTTCCCAGTGTGCAAACTGGCAGATAACTAAAATTGGCAGCAGAACTCAGACTCAAACTTAAGTATTCCAATGTGAGATGCAGGTGTCCCACGTAGTGTCTTAACTGCTATACAAAATGCCAAACACTATTCAATTTCCAACCATGTCTGTTCTTAGGCATGTTTCTATGACATGATCTCACAAATCTTACCCTACTATCTTGTTTACAAATATTTTCAACAAATGTTAGTCAATAAACTGTTTTGTGTCCAAATGATTTGAATATATTCTGGAATAAATCTAACTTAAGGATTCATAGTCTTTATTATACTGATGTACTTTGTTAATTTCTCAGAAATGTATGTTCTAAGTCTTTCACTTATGCATTCAGGGAACATTTTGAAAAGTTGGGAAATGCTGGACAAATTACAAAATATTCTGAAGCAGTCTCTGAAGCAGACTCATATGTAAAAACCTTATTGGCATATTTTGATTTGTGATAAACATCTTCAATTTATGAGGTCTTGATAATTAATATAAAGTATTATTGCACAGTATTTTAAGTTAAAAGTAACAGTGGCAATTCCATATAAATCATGCCTCCTCACATATACCTTGCTAAGGTTGGGAACTTTATTTTCACTGTATTAAGTGTTTATTTTAGTATGTGATTTGAGAGCCTGACAATGTTTTAGATGAAAGTTCTAAGTGTTCAGTTGTGGGGAGCAGCTCGGACTAGACTAAGTTACTGGAATTAAGACTTATTCTATGCATCTTCTCTCCTCTGTGGGGAGCAGCTCGGACTAGACTGTTACTGGAATTAAGACTTATTCTATGCATCTGCTCTCCTACAATATGGCGCTGGGAGAGGAGAAAACAGCTTCTACCCAGCTGCCTCCAGTTCAACCAATAAACTGTAGGACTTGCTCCTGATTGGAGAGCAGCGTACTCGGCGTGTGGGCAGCCGAGTTAGGATTGGCGGAGGAGGACTATAAAGGAGGAGAGAGACGGCATGCACGAGGAACATCTATGGGGAACATCTAAGGGAACCCGTGCAGCCCCCGAGAGAACCGGCCGGCGGTGTGCCGCTCCCCTGCGGAAGTGGGGAATGCGGCCAGGGGGAACTGCCCTTCCACGGAGGTGGAAGGGATAGTAGCCAACCCGGGAAGAACCAGCAGCAAACCCGGGGAGGGCCGAGCAGACGAAAGAACAGCGCAGGGTCCTGTGTCGTTCCTCCACGAAGAGGGGGAGCGACATAATGGTGCCGTGACTCGGATAGGAAACTTAGGACGGATAGGAAACTTAGGAGGGAAGAAATGACTCGGATTAGAAAACCTAGGACGGATAGGAAACCTAGGACGGATAGGAAACTTAGGAGGGAAGAAACGGGAAGAAGCAGGGAAATACCGGAGAGAGAGACTAGCAAAGAGCCTAGGTGCCGGAAGAAGCTACTGAAAGCCTAGGCATAGACTCGGATATGGACTGTGGGAAAGAAGTTAGGATTGAAAGCGAAAGTGAAAGCTTTCATAGACTCGGATGCGGACTATGGTGGGGAAGCTAGGAGACTGAAAGCGAAAGTGAAACCTGGAGGAGGCTTGGACTCGGATACGGACTGTGGGGAGTAGCCAGGAGAAATGAGAGGAATATTGTTGGAAGAAAACTTAAGGAAATGTACCGGGTAGAGAAAAATGTTAGGGAGGATGAAGCCACGAGTGCAGGCCGAGGCGAAGACTTAAGCCACCTTGGAATTCTTCAAGTCACCCCGGGGAGCAAGAGGCGAAGATCTGGAACCAGAGGCAGAGACGTGGGCCGCCAGGTTGGAATTCGCCAGGTTAGTCCGGGGAACTTGGACTGAATGCCAGTGGTGGCGGAAACATTCGCGGAAGCCGCCGCGTGCAGAGAGAGCACGGGGCGTGAATAGATGGGGAACGCCGGGGCTGGCGCGAGGCCGTGGTGCGGACGCGAAGTGCGTGGAGACCGCGGAGCGTGCGCGCAGAGCCGGGAACCCGCCGGCGGGGCGAGGCGCCGGGAAGCCGCGCAGAGCCGTGAAGCTGCCGCGGGGCGAGGTGCCGAGAAGCAGCCTCGGGGCGAGCGCTGCCGGAAAGCCGCAGGGATAAGAGAAACAGAAGTTTAGAAGTAAAGTGAGAAAAATAGGAATGCTGGAAGATAGAAGTAAAATGGGAGAAATAGGAATGCCCGGAGATAGAGAAATAGAGAAATAAAAAGGCCTCCCTACAACACTGCAATGTGAGAGCTTGGATTCGGTCTGCCTAATCAAGTGAGGCGATGAGCACCTGCGGGCAGCTAGCAGCTTATGCGCCGCAGGTCACCGAAGACAGGCACGAATTAACATCAGTAAGGCCTCCCCACAAAAAGGCAATGAGAAGGCTTGGATTCGGTCTGCCTGATTTAAGGCGGTAAGCGCCAGCAAGCAGCTCGACCAGAGTATGAGCTGCAGGTCACCGAAGATAGGCACGAACCAACACTAATAAGTCTCCCCCACAATAAGGCAATGAGAAGGCTTGGATTCGGTTTGCCTGATAGGTCTTGTAAGTCCCCTGCAGGCAGAGCAGAGCATGCGCTGCAGGGCACCGAACACAGGCACGCATCAGCGCCTAAAAACCTCCTCACAATGGCGAAGAGAGGACCCGGATTCGGTTTTCCTGATTGATAGGACTTGTAAGAGCCTGTGGCAACTCTAGCAAGTAGAGCAGAGTGTGTGCTGCGGGACACCGAAGACAGGCGCGTATCAACGCCAAAAAAAAATAAAAAGAAAGGGGGATCTGTGGGGAGCAGCTCGGACTAGACTAAGTTACTGGAATTAAGACTTATTCTATGCATCTTCTCTCCTCTGTGGGGAGCAGCTCGGACTAGACTGTTACTGGAATTAAGACTTATTCTATGCATCTGCTCTCCTACAATATGGCGCTGGGAGAGGAGAAAACAGCTTCTACCCAGCTGCCTCCAGTTCAACCAATAAACTGTAGGACTTGCTCCTGATTGGAGAGCAGCGTACTCGGCGTGTGGGCAGCCGAGTTAGGATTGGCGGAGGAGGACTATAAAGGAGGAGAGAGACGGCATGCACGAGGAACATCTATGGGGAACATCTAAGGGAACCCGTGCAGCCCCCGAGAGAACCGGCCGGCGGTGTGCCGCTCCCCTGCGGAAGTGGGGAATGCGGCCAGGGGGAACTGCCCTTCCACGGAGGTGGAAGGGATAGTAGCCAACCCGGGAAGAACCAGCAGCAAACCCGGGGAGGGCCGAGCAGACGAAAGAACAGCGCAGGGTCCTGTGTCGTTCCTCCACGAAGAGGGGGAGCGACATTCAGTGATCCTTCCCATACAATTTCCATGGGAGTCCATTACTCTTGGTCACTTTTGTGCTTGGTACTAATTGCCCCGTGAGGAATATAGGGTTCCCAAAGCTCCAGTCTGGACCTATTATCACTTGCTGCTACAGTGGTGAATTTCAAACGATTTCAAGCTCTAGAAATAGTACTTTGTTCCAAATTTGTCTTAGAATCAGAGATTAATTTTCAGAAAGTTGTGATGTGGGAAAGCACCATCTTCTCGACTCACAAAATTAATTATAAGAGCAAAAGAACAGAATTTTCAGAGGTGAGGAAATGGTGAGAACTATACCTTTTCTCTTTCCTATCTACCCTAGTATACATACTTTCTGTAGAGAAAATATAATTATTATTTTCTTCAGTTGCTTGTGTCAGCCTTCCTCATTCCAGCCAATAAGTCACTGAGCCTCCATGTCTACTTGTACTAAATGTTTTTCTTTCTGGATGAAGTAGGGTATTTATTCTTATTATTTTAGAAGAGAGTTTTATTTGATAAAAAAGAAGAGAGTTTTATTTGAGGTAGGGAATATTTTTATAGCTGCTTTTACTTTGAATAGTGTACTTTCAGGAAAAGAGAAATGCAGAAAGAAATAAAGAAGAAGAAAAAAGGGTAGTTTTGACTTTGACTACCCTTTGGGGGAATTTCATTGTCATTCTTAATTTATAAAATTTGTATACAATTTCATGAATATAAAACCTAAAAGCATAAAATTCTTTTTTTTAAACTTTTATTTAATGAATATAAATTTCCAAAGTACAGCTTATGGGTTACAATGGCTTCCCCCACATAACGTCCCTCCTATCAGCAACCCTCCCCTTTCCCACTCCCTCTCCCCTTCCATTCACATCAAGATTTATTTTCAATTATCTTTATATACAGAAGATCAGTTTAGCATACATTAAGTAAAGATTTCAACAGTTTGCTCCCACACAGAAACATAAAGTGAAAAATACTGTTTGAGTACTAGTTATAGCATTAAATCTCAATGTACAGCACACTAAGGACAAAGATCCTACATGAGGAGTAAGTGCACAGTGACTCCTGTTGTTGACTTAACAAATTGACACTATTGTTTATGGCATCAGTAATCACCCTAGGCTCTTGTCATGAGTTGCCAAGGCTATGGAAGCCCCCTGAGTTCACCGACTCTGATCATATTTAGACAAGGCCATGGTCAAAGTGGAATTCTCTCCTCCCTTCAGAGAAAGGTACCTCCTTCTTTGATGACCCATTCTTTCCACTGGGATCTCACTCGCGGAGATCTTTCATTTAGGTTTTTTTTTTTTTTTTTTCTCCCAGAGTATCTTGGCTTTCCATGCCTGAAAATACTCTCATGTGCTTTTCAGCTGGATCCGCATGCCTTAAGGGCTGATTCTGAGGCCAGAGTGCTGTTAGGACATTTGCCATTCTATGTGTCTGCTGTGTATCTCACTTCCCATGTTGGATTGTTCTCTCCCTTTTTGATTCTATCAGCTAGTATTAGCAGACACTATTCTTGTTTATGTGATCCCTTTGGTTCTTAGTCCTATCATTATGATCAATTGTGAACAGAAATTGATCACTGGGACTAGTGAGATGGCATTGGTACATGCCACCTTGATGGGATTGAATTGGAATCCCCTGGTATGTTTCTAACTCTACTGTTTGAGGTAAGTCAGCTTGAGCATGTCCCGAATTGCACATCTCTTCCCTCTCTTATTCCCACTCTTATATTTAACAGCGATCACTTTTCAGTTAAGTTTCAGCACTTAAGAATAATTGTGTATTAATTACAGTATTCAAACAAAAGTATTAAGTAGAACAAACAAAAAAAATACTAAGAGGGATAACATATTAAGTTACACATCAACAGTCAGGGCAAGGGCTGACCAAGTCACCGTTTCTCATAGTGTTCATTTCACTTTAACAGGTTTCCAATTCTTACACAAATCCTGAAATTGTAAAATTTGTTAAGAGCCTGAAGATATGAATTTTTTCTGATAAGTCATAGTTTTGGCTTCACATGTTACTAAGCCAGGTTATTTATGTTTGTATATGTACAGGGGACTTCAAAATAGTTATATAACATGGAATTAAACTATATTTATTTTACTCTGAAATTTGGAAAGGAATTGTTCTCTCATAATAAGAATTTTCATGAAAGTTTTGAAGACCGTGTGTGTATATGGTATATGCTATTGCTTCCATAACTCTCCTAATTATTCCACTTATTCAAAAATGCTGTAGATAATCCACTTGTATTGCTTTAAATGTAAGATGCAGTCAATTATGATGTTTATGAGTTCAAAAGATTGAATGGAACTGGGCTGATTAATACATAGGGACGTGATGACTATATTTGACTAAAACTAGGAGATACATAATTGTTACCTTAAGAAAAATTCCTAACATTTCCGGGAAGGATACTTTGCAACACTATATGCTTAAAAACAAGCCGATATAATTGCTAAATACATTGACATTGCTTGATCAAGTAATTGGAGGGGCACACAGTGAGGGAATAATGCATGTTCTTTCAAACAGAAATGTGTGCTTTAATGAGTATTATAATATGTATATCAAACAGTTATATGTTTAATATATCTTGTAAACAACTTTTGCTAATTAAGAGGGCTATTTAAGAAGCAAAGCAGTTTAATAGAAGGAGTGAGGCGCTAGTTTACTCAAAATATGTTTATTTGTTGCCTACTTTGTTAAAAACTAGGCTTGCAGTAGTGAATATGAGAGACATTGAGGAGAAATATTGTAGCTTGTGAAGAGATTCCTTTACATCTTAGGATACAGGCATGCCCAGTGGAATAGGCCCTCCTGCAAATTGACAACTCTTTTTCATTTACATTTATTTATTTATTTGCAAGGTAGAGTTACAGAGAGGCAGAGTGAGAGAGAGAGAGAGAGGTCTTCCATCCGCTGGTTCATCCCCCACATGGCTGCAATGGCCGGAGCTGTGCCAACCTGAAGCCAGGAACCAGGAGCTTCTTCCAGGTCTCCCACATGTGTGCAGGGGCCGAAAGACCTGGGCCATATTCCACTGATTTCCCAGCCTATAGCAGAGACCTGGATTAGAAGTGAAGCAGCCGGAACTCAGACCGGTGCCCAAATGAGATCCAGGCATGCAGGCAGTGGCTTTACCTGTTTTGCCACAGTGATAGCCCTGACACACTCTTAAAACAAGGTGATTGAGGATTTCAGAAGAGAATTATTTTGTACGTGGTAATGGAGTTCTTGTAAAATGTTGATCCAAAATGAATGTCACTGAGTGAGTAGACTTTGATAAAGTGGAGGAAATTGTACATAGAAAGAATGAGATAGGATTGCCAGAGACTTGTTACTCTGCTACTTTATAATATTAAGTGTTATACAGTTTATACCCCAAATACAAACCCATCAAAAATGAATTGTTCAAAAAACTCTAATAACTTTAATTAGTATATGAATGAGAAATTCTAAACATGTTTTTAATAAGGCAGAAAAAATTATCTTCAACTAGCAAGAATTTTTCTTTCTGTAGACTTTGTAAACACACTCTAACTAGATTGCCAACTGATTAATGGGTACTAAGATATAGATAGGAGTAAGAAGCTCTAGTGTTTATGGCACAGTAAGGTGGTGACAAATAATGTAAATGTACCATATATTTTCCTATTAGAAATTAGAAGATAGAATTGTGGATTCTTTCACTATAAAGAAGTGTTAAATACTTGAATTGAAATATATATTTACCTTGATTGGATATTATACAATGTATATATGTATCAAGCCATCACCATAGTACCTACCTAACAAATATGTACAAATTTTTTCAAAAATTTTTTTTAATCTTTTCTTTCCTTTTTTTTTTCTGACAGGCAGAGTGGATAGTGAGAGAGAGAGACAGAGAGAAAGGTCTTCCTTTTTGCCGTTGGTTCACCCTCCAATGGCCGCCGCGGCTGGCGCGCTGTGGCCGGTGCACTGCTCCAATCCGAAGGCAGGAGCCAGGTGCCTCTCCTGGTCTCCCATGGGGTACAGGGCCCAAGCACTTGGGCCATCCTCCACTGCCTTCCGGCCACAGCAGAGAGCTGGCCTGGAAGAGGGGCAACCGGGACAGAATCCGGCGCCCCGACCAGAACTAGAACCCGGTGTGCTGGTGCCGCTAGGTGGAGGATTAGCCTATTGAGCCATGGCGCCGGCCAAATTTTTTCAAAATTAAAAAAAAAAAAAAAGAAATTATCAACTCCCAACTTGACTCTCACTGGGATTAAACATGACAATAGGTCTGATCTGATTTCATCATCATGTAAAGAATCATCTATTATTTTTCACTTTATGTTTCTGTGTGGGAGCAAACTGTTGAAATCCTTACTTAATGTATACTCAGCTGATCTTCTGTATATTAAGATAATCGAAAATGAATCTTGATGTGAATGGAAGGGGAGAGGGAGTGGGAAAGGGGAGGGTTGTGGGTGGGAGGGACGGTATGGGGGGAAGCCATTGTAATCCATAAGTCGTACTTTGGAAATTTATATTCATTAAATAAAAGATAAAAAAATTTTTTAAAGTTTTTAAAAAATAAAAAAATAAAGTACATAAAAGGAAAATTAAGACAAAGCTGTAACTTTAAATTAAAATATAAATAGATGCCCAATTTTTACATTAGAAGAAAAATGCTGAGGAGCTAACATTGTGTTGTAGTGGTTAAAGCCACTCCCTATGACACCAATGTCAACATATCATTGGGCACCAGTTCCTGTCCTGGCTGCTCAACTTCTGATCCAGTTGAGAAAGGTGGTGGAACATAGCCCAAGTGCTTGGGCCCCAGTCACCCACATAGGAGACAGGGAAGTAGCTCCTGGCTCCTGGCTTCAGCTTGGTTTCAGCTCTTGGCTATTGAGGCCATCTGTGGAGAGAACCAGCATATGGAAGAGCTCTTTGTGTGTCTTTGCTTCACCATAACTCTGACTTTCCAATAAATAAATAAATCTTAAAAGAAAAAGAAAAAATGTTTAAAGGAAACTATTTAATATATAGATGGAATCAAATAAGTAATTAAAGTATGATGATTTGGTATCTCATATTTCATCCTCAGCTTGTTTTTGAAAACTGTGTGCGTCATGGTAGGGTATTGGAATAAACATGTTAAACTTTTCTCAAAAATATATCTGATATTTATTTGCTAGTTTATTACTGACAACAGATAAAATAGCTATAAATTTGTTTCTTGATTTGACAATACCTCTTTAAAGATGCTGCTGATGAAGAAGAGGGTGTAGGTCCAGAAAAAAAGAATTTGGAAACAATGAGAAATTATTAATTATTGATAACTTCTTGCATTGTTTGTTTGATGTAACTATATCATTTAACAGTTCTTTTTAAGTTTTACATACTTTTACTTTCCTCATGGAAACTTACAAGAACTCTCTCATGTCTCTCTCCCCTTTCCTTCACCCCTCCTTCCAACATCTCTTCCCCTCTACCTTGTCCCTCATATTCAACACACACCCATTCTCCACCTTGAGCATCAGTTTCTCTTCAGTGTATTTCTGATTCCAGTCACATAACACTAACACTCCTATATATATTTTTTCTCCATTCCTCTCATGAGTAGGGTGATGAAGACAATTAATCAGAGCTTGGGAGATGATTTCATACTGGTCGGCTTCTCTGATCAGCCACGGCTTGAGAAGATCCTCTTTGTTGTTGTGCTGATCTCTTATCTGCTGACACTGATAGGCAACACAGCAATTATCCTGGTCTCC
Organism: Oryctolagus cuniculus; assembly: GCF_051225735.1. Classification (NCBI taxonomy): domain Eukaryota; kingdom Metazoa; phylum Chordata; class Mammalia; order Lagomorpha; family Leporidae; genus Oryctolagus; species Oryctolagus cuniculus. The sequence continues at coordinate 141,180,891 of NC_142871.1, forward strand.
TGTTTGGATTCTGTGCTCCACACCCCCATGTATTACTTTCTCACCAATCTCTCCTTTGTTGACCTCTGCTTTACCACCAGCATCGTTCCCCAGCTTTTGTGGAACCTCCAGGGCCCAGCCAAGACAATTAGTCCTATAGGCTGTGCCATTCAACTCTATGTGTCCCTGGCACTGGGATCCACTGAATGTGTTCTCCTTGCAGTAATGGCATTTGATCGCTATGCTGCTGTTTGCCAACCACTACATTATGCCAAAGTCATGCACCCACGACTTTGCCAGTGTCTTGCAGGAATGGCGTGGTTGAGTGGCATAGGCAACACTCTGATTCAAGGCACCATCACCCTTCAGCTACCTCGTTGTGGGAACCATATGATCTATCACTTTATCTGTGAAGTACCTGCCATGATCAATTTGGCCTGTGTAGATGTTCATGCCAATGAGGTCCAACTCTTCATGGCTTCCTTGATACTGCTCCTCCTCCCCTTGGGACTCATCTTGGTCTCCTATGGGCACATCGTTCAAGCAGTGATGAGGATCAGATCAGCTCAAGCCTGGCATAAAGCACTTGGAACATGTGGGTCCCACCTGTTGGTAGTTTCTCTTTTCTATGGGACTATCACCGCTGTCTACATCCAGCCCAACAGCTCCTATGCACACAATAAAGGAAAATTCATAACCCTTTTGTACACTGTAGTTACACCCACTCTCAACCCTCTCATTTACACTTTGAGAAACAAAGATGTGAAGGGAGCTTTGAAGAGGCTGGTGAAAAAATATAAGAGTACAGTAGACTGATACATTCTCATGGGGTAAAGGTTCAGCCTGGCCAAAGGTGGAGGTGCTATTGAAAGCATAACAGAAGACATTGCTCACAGACAGCCTAACATCAGTGCTGCAAAACTAAACTCACAAGACATCTGGAGAATCCATAAGCAACTAAAATTGTTTTTTTCATGTCTGTAAGGAATCCTATCTAGACTGACATCTTTGTTATCTGCAAGGCAATCAGTCTGCCCAATAAAATGCAAACAAGGCTTGCTGTTCTCATAATCTTTGCAGCTAATTTTTTCTCTTTCTCTAACTTCTATAAATCATGGTTCTGCCTCATTTGATGAAATAAACCTGTTGATTGATCTTTTTGTGTATAAAAATAAACAGTGGGCTTCTAATCATCCAGGTGTCTTTGAGTTATTCTTGAACAGTTTATTCTTGCCTGCCCAGGAAGATATCACCCATCTGGAGTCTTTTGGACTAACAGAGACATGTAGCCTGGGGCACATCATCTGTCCTGGATTCCTTGACGATACCCACTTGATTCCTCCCTTGGTTCTCTGGTAAATCACCTGATGGAGCCTTTTTGGGTTTTATATTCTACATTTGACTGCTGACAAAATTACCTTTTTACTGAGATTTTGATTGTCCACAGACAATTGTATCTACTCTGGAGGTGGATTTAAAATTTTGTTTTGTACATTTAGATTATTAAGTGATTTCTGCCAGGTGACAGATTACAGGAATCCAGAGCCTGCCAGGTGAAAAATGAAAAGGAAATTGACTCTAATTCACGTGGTGAGTATATGTATCTGTGTGTGTTTGCGCATATTTACTTGTTTGAAGTTTCTAATATTTCTAGTAATTATATTTCTCATTACAGAAGATGCAAAGTTGAAAGATTTTAGTGTTTTGTTTTTCTGCTTTTGATAAAATATTCTGTGTGCCTTTTGTATTGTCCCAGTATGAGATCCCCAGCTCTAAAGATCAACACAGTCTTCCTCCTTTCCACAGGAGGATCTAATGGCATTTAGTTATCTATTTCACTTAATGCATACAGATGTTTTTGTTTCTATTTTAAATAATAGTCAGTTGCATTACTTCTCCAATTTGCTCCAGAGTAGAAAATTTCTAATTTTAATAAATCATTAATAATCAATATTCATGCAGAGGGAATTAATTAATTAAGATATAACTTCCCTTAAAATGCAAAAGACCTCTGATTTACAAAGACTAAGTGCTTATATGAAACTGAAATAAAAGAATTAGATGTCCAGTAGAATAAACCTTTATGCTCCAAGTGATGTGTTGCTTCTTGAAGATTTTACTTATTGCTCAAAGTGAAAATGACTTAGAAAGAAATATTCTGGATTTAGTGGCTTTGGTCATGTGTGTCATAATAAACACAACAAAATATTTTAAAGTTTTTTATTTTCTAGTTGACACATAACAAGTATGTATGTATATTGGGCACAATATGATACTTCAACACATTTCTGCAATGTATAATAATCATAGAGCAATTAATATTTCTGTCTCCCTATCATTTCTTTGTGTTTGGAATCTTCAAATTCCTTTCTTCTAGTTCATCCTAAATATATATAATAGTTTTTTATAAGCTATCGTCACATTACTAGGGTATTGAATTTGAGAACTTAGTTCCTAACTGTATTTTGATACTTTTTGTCCAACTGCTTTCTTTCTGCCATCCCTCTAAAGCTCTGGTAATCAGTATTCCCTTCTCTTTGAGACCAATTTCTTTAGCATCCACATGTAAGTGAGAACATATGGTTCTTGTCTTCTGTGTCTGGCTTATTTCACTTAACATAGTCTCCTCCAATCACACCCAATTAAAATCACATTATTTTGAGGAGTCGGGAAGATGGCGGAATAGGGAAGGAGCACACTGATGGTCTGGGAAGGGAGGGTTCAAAGAGGGGTGAGAATTTGTATTTTCAGGGAAAGGGAAGCTCTTCTGAAACTGGGGAGACAGGGTGGATCTGTGAGGAGGACACAGATGCCTGAAGTGCAGGACACCAACAGGAGTGAGTGTGTACGCACTAGCGCTGGAAGCTGAGGTGAGACAGGGTGCTCGCCCAGCACCACTGCAACAGCCGCCACTGCCCCTCCCCCAACCCACCCTGGGACGGACACTGAGACACGCACGACTAAGTGGGGGAGGAAATAGAAAACAGAACAGAGTGAGTAGTGCCTGTGGAAAGAGTGCACGATTCAGGTGGACTAACTGAGGGACTAAACAAGCCAGGATCCCTAGCTGCCTCCACCCTCCCCTAAGTCGGAGCTGCAGTGGGCGGGAAGCAGCCATCTTGTTTGTTTACATCTGGGCTTAAAGGAGAAGTGCCTCTGCCTCTGCACTAACCTTTGGAGGAAGAGCCCAAAGGTGGAGTGGAGCTACAGGACACTCCTTGCGCAGGGGCAGGCAGCAAGGGTGGGCAGCTCTAAGCCCTGACAGAAGTCTACTCAAGTTACCAGAAAAAAAACTGAATAGTGCCCACGGGAAGAGGGCAGAATCCAGGGGGACGAACTGAGGGATCAAAAACGCCAGGATCCTTAGGAGCCGCCCAACCCACCATCAGAGCTGCAGTGGGCAGAGTGCAGCCATCCTGTTTGTTTACATTCAGGCTTAAAGGAGGCTGGCCTCTGCTCTGAAGGAGGAAGCAGCATGGGCAGAGTCCAAAGGTGGTCTGGAGCTACTTGACACTCGTCACACAGGAGGTGCAGTGAGAGAGAGCGGCTGACCAACGAATCCCAGGCACAGACACGTAAGGGCGAACATAGGAACAAGGAAACTGGCCCCCAAGGGGTGGAGATTGGCACCTCAAAGCCCCGACACCATCCCACTCAAGTTATAAATAAATAAATAAATAAATAAATAAGTAAGTAAAAAATAAATAAACAAGCTCTAGAAGGCAGAGCAGCCTGCTTACCCTGGATATTGGTACAGACTCACAGCAGCCTATAGCAGAGGGAAATCAACCTGAAAAACCTCCCAGGTGGAATGCCAAAAAAAAAAAAAAAAAAAAAAAACAAACAAAAACAAAAACCAAAAACCCACAGTAAGAATATAGAAGAACATATAAACTCACCAATGGAGCAGGTTAAACCAACCATAACAGAGGCTGAAGAAGAAGAATCATTTGAAACCATGCCAGAAAAAGAATTCTGAAAATTAATAATCAGATTACTTAGAAATAATGAGAAACAGTGTCGAGAGCTGAACAAAAAACAAGCCCAAGGATTAGAGATCCTATAGAGAAGCCAGAATGAAATACTGGAAATGAAAAACTCAATTGACCATATAAAAAACACCGTGGAATCCCTCGGAAATAGAACAGATGAAATAGAAGACCGAATATCAGAATTGGAAGACAAACTTCCAGAAATAATACAGTCAGTTCAAACGCAGGAAGAAGAAATTAAAAAATTAAAAAATATGGTCGGAGACCTACAAATTTCAATCAAACGGTGTAATGTTCGGATAATAGGAGTCCCTGAGGGGGTGGAAAGAGAGAATGGATTGGAAGGTGTTTTCAATGAAATAATATCAGGAAACTTCAAACAAAGGCAGCTGGATAACAACAGGCAAATTCAACAGATAGCCAGGACTCTGAACAGGGTAGACCAGAAGAGAAATTCACCGCGACACAATGTGGCGACACTCAGCTCAGTGACACACAAAGAACAAATCCTAAAATGTGCCAGAGAGAAATGACAAATCACATTCAGGGGTAAGTTAATCAGACTCACCCCAGACTTCTCATCGCAAACACTACAGGCAAGGAGACAATGGCATGATATATTTCAAGTTTTAAAACACAAACAATGCCAACCTGGAATACTATACCCTGCAAAGCTATCATTTATGAATGAAGGGGAAATAAAGATCTTCCAAGACAAACAGAAACTGAAAGAATTTGTATCCATGTGTCCAACCCTACAACACTTGCTCAAAGACGTGCTGCACACAGAAATACAAAAACAAGAAATTCACTACAAAAAAAAGTGAATGTAGAGTAACCTACAAACAAAGTTCAAAATACATAAACAGCTCGTTTCAGAGAACATGAATGGGAAAAGACAGTACTTAACAATAATCACACTGAATGTGAATGGTCTTAATTCTACTACAAAGAGACATAGACTAGCTGATTGGATCAAGAAAGAGAATCCATCTATATGCTGCCTTCAGGAGACACACCTTATCAGCAAAGATGCACGCAGACTGAAAGTGAAAGGATGGAAAAAGCTACTCCAAGCTAACAGAAATCAAAAAAGAGCTGGTGTGGCCATCCTAATATCAGACAAAATAGACTTTAACATAAAAACTATTAAAAGAGACAGAGAAGGGCACTATATAATGATTAAAGGATCCATCCAACAGGAAGACATTACTATTATAAATGTATGTGCACCTAATTACAGGGCGCCTGGCTACCTGAAAGAATTACTAAAGAATTTAAAGGGAGATATAGATTCAAATACAATAGTAACAGGGGACTTCAACACCCCACTCTCACCAATGGACAGATCAACCAGACAGAAATTCAACAAGGAAACAACAGAGCTAATTGACGCTATAGACCAAATAGACCTAATAGATATCTTCAGAACCTTCCACCCACAGCCACAAAGTTCACGTATTTCTCCCCAGTACATGGAACATTCTCTAGGATTGATCATATGCTAGGCCATAAAGGGAGCCTCAACAAATTCAAAAAATTTGAAACTATACCATGCAGCTTCTCAGACCATAGCACAGTGAAACTTGAAATCAACAACCCAATAATCTCTACACCATATGCAAACATATGGAGAGTGGACAACATGATCCTAAATGAACAGTGGGTCATCGAATAAATTAAAAGAGAAATCAAAAGATTTCTAGAAACAAATGAAAATGATAACACAAACTATCAAAACCTGTGGGACACAGCAAAAGCAGTGCTAAGAGGAAAGTTTATAGCAACTGGTGCTTACATCAAGAAGCTGGAAAGGAACCAAATGAACTCTCCATGCACCTCAAGGATTTAGAAAAACAGCAGCAAATCAAGCCCAAATCCAGAAGGACCTCTGTAATCAATGCCCAATCATTCTTAGGTGTTTAAAATTAACAGAAAAGTGATCTCTGTTAAACATAGGAGTGGGAATAAGAGAGGGAGGAGATATATAGGTCGGCACATGCTCACTCGGACTTACCTCCAATGGTGGAACTAGAAATGTGCCAGGGGATTTCAACTCAATCTTACCAAGGAGGCAGGTACTAATGCCAGTGCACTTGATAAAGTGATAAGCACAAATACACAACCGATCAAAAAGATAGGGTAAGTGTCGAAGAGATTTCACAAATAAGACCAGTGTAAGCAAATAATGAAGGATAGAATTAAAAGGGAGAGAATGATCCTGCGGGGGAAGCAGGACACACAGCTGACTCATAGAATGGCAAATGCCCAAAACAGCATTCTTGCCTCAGAATCAACCCTTGGGACATTTGGATCTGGCTAAAAGGTCCATGAGAGTCTCACAGGGATGGAAAGCCATGACACGGTGGCAAAAAACAATCTAAATGAAAGATCCAGCAGAAGGAACAGGCCATCAAGGAGGGAGGCACCTTTCTCTGAAGGGAGGAAGAAACCTCCACTGTGATACAGCCTTGACTAAACAACTTCAGAGTCGGTGAACTCAAGGGGCTTCCATAGCCTAGACAGCTCATGGCAAGAGTCTAGGGTGATTGCTGATGTCATAAATAAGAGTGCCAATTGTTAAATCAACAACAGGAGTCACTGGGTACAGGCTCCCCACGTAAGATCTCTGTCCTTAATGTGTTTTACTATGAAACTTAAAGACAACACTACTAGTTGAACAATACCCTATACCTTGTGAGGTTGTGTGAGTGCAGCCTGTTGAAATCCTTGCTTAGTGTACTAAGTTGATCTTCTGTATATGAAGGTGATTGAAAATGAAACTTGATGAAGGGCGGGATGGGAGAAGGAGTGGGAGAGGGGAGGGCCACAGGAGGGAGGGAGGTTGGGGGGGGAGCCACAACAATGCAAAAGTTGCACTTTGTAAATTCACATTTATTAAATAAAAAAAGAAAAAAAATCACATTAGTTTTAAAACATGTTGCCATTTTTACTTATGATATACAATTGTATAGATAAACATTTATGTATTATTACTTAAAGTGATTCTTTAGAAATAGTCTACTGTTGAATAATTTTTTATGTCAAAACTGTGCTATATCAACCTTTTTATAAACATATTAGCATTATGTTCAAGTTTATATAATCTTTGGCTTATTTCTTTATAAAAAGCCTACAAAATTTGAATTTATAAATATCATCTACTGTTTTTATTCAGTTTAATGTAACACCACTTTATTTAACATTATGAAATTATACGTTCAAGTAACATAAATTGTTATAGGTAATTTAAAAAATCATTTGGTGTCACTCCCCCATTCGCGGAGGAACGACACTGGACCCTGCGCTGTTCTTTTGTCTGCTCGGCCCTTCCCGGGTTAGCTGCTGTTCCCTCACTCACAGAGGAACGACGCCATCCCATGTTAGCTGCCAGCCCCCCACCTCCGTGGAGGGGCGGCACCCCCTGCCACTTTCCCAGCTTCCGCAGAGGAGCGGCACACCGCCGGCCGGCTCTCTCTGGGGCTGCTCAGATGTTCCTCAGGTGTTCCTGGTGCATATTGTCTCTCTCCTCCTTTATAGTCCTCTTCCACCAATCCCAACTCTGCTGCCCACACGCCGAGCACGCTGCTCTCCTCCAATCAGGAGCAGGATTAGCTCCTGCAGCTTATCAGTCAAACTGATGAGGCAGCTGCGTAGAAGTTGTTTGCTCCTCCCCAGCGCCATATTGTGGGAGAGCAGATGCATAGAATTAGTCTTAGTTCCAGTAATTTAGTCTAGTCTCAGTTGCTCCCCACAATTTGGTGTTTTCAATTATATCATAGGTAATTTAAAAAATGAATTAGTTTATCAGCTTGATTGATAATTTGAAGACCTTCACTTAGCTTTAAAGACTTGAATTAATGTTGATACATTTTTGTATACCTGAGCAAACTCAAAATAGAGAATTCAGGGGCCAGGGTTGTGGCATAGCAGATTAAGCTGCAGGCTGTGATGCCATAATCCTATATGAGCACAGTTTCCGGTCCCAACTGCTACACTTCCGATCCATCTCCCTGCTAATGCACTTGGGAAAGCAGCAGGGAATGGCCCAAGCACTTGAGCCCCTGCCACCCTTGTGGGAAATTCAGATGAAGTTCCTGACTCCTGGTTTCAGCCTGACACAACCAGGGCTGCTGCAGCCATTGGAGGATTGAACTAGCAGATGGAAGATCTCTCTCTCTCTTCCTCCCTCTCTATGTGTATCTCCCTCTCACTGTAATCTGCCTTTAAAATAAAAAAAGAAAGGAGAAAGGAAGAAAAAAAGAAAGAAAGAAAAATAAAGAGAAAAAGAAAAAGACAAAACACTTGTAATTAATAGTTTTCTTTTATATGGATACTTGATAGAATTGCCACTGGTTAACAGAATTAAGAAACGTTTTTGGATGACGTTAATGTGCAAGGTTTCCTTTCTTTTTATTTGCATACTTTGAAAGAGATACAATGCATACTTGGGAGTAGAAAACAAGGAGCTTATTTTTGGTCTGTTAGCTTCTGTTGATTTTCCTTACAACTGTAATAGCGCAAAAATGAGTTCTTGATGAAAGGCTTTCATTTATGTATATCACTGGTATGGGTGGGAAACATCTAGACAATGGACAACATAAACCCGTGAAATGACTTGCACTGGCCCTGCTAAAGCAACTGCAGGTGGGAATTGAGTCAGTAAATCTACAGTAGGCTGATTTTAAGGTGACAATTTTGTATGGCACTGCCCTAATCAAGGGGAAGATAGTTTAAAGAAAAACAACACGGAGAGAGTCCAATTTCTGGGAAGAGTTAGGCAGAAAACAGCACAGGAAACTCCACCCAAATTAGAGGGACACTGTGGACCTATGTGGAGAGTGTGGATGCGCACAACTCAGGACCTCAGCAGCCGAGAACCTCAGCACTAGCTTTGGTGGGTGAGGTGAGACCAGATTGCAGCAGCCCAAGACACTGGCAATAAAGCTGCATGAAAAGCCTGACATGAGTACAGCTTGGATCCCTGTGGGGGACAGTGTACCTGCCAACCTAGAGGGGAAAAAAGGAGGTATATTTCTCTCTCCCCAACCACCCAGCACCAGTATCCTGTAACTAGCTGAGAGAGCGGATGCAATTTTGGACATACATAACAACTGTACCAGCTTGTGTCCATGAGCCCAGTAACCAGCCAAGAAGAGACTCCTGACTCTAGCTGGGAGAATTGACAGGGGCCTATTAGCTTGTGGGGATCTTGTGTGCTGGGACTGTGAAAAAACACTGTGGCTGTGTGTGGAGGCACATAGTATGGCTGGGTCTTTGGGTGGTCACTGTGAATAGCTTCACATTTTCAGGGCTCCCTGATTCCCTAGTCAGGGTCTTGCTGTCTGAGATGTGCTCACACTAAAGGCTGTATGGATCCTTTGTGTGGTTGTTGTGGCAGTGCGAATGAATAGTATACCCAGTGAGGTTGGTGACCAGTCATTTGTCTCCTTGGTGGTGAGGAGGTGAGCACGAGACTACACGAACAGAGCAGATTAATCCTCCCCTCTGATAAAATAAAAACTAAAGAAAAGATTTACCATGCCCAATTTGGGTGTCACCTTGGACATGCCCCTCACCCTAGAGCAGTGAACAGAGCTCCTTGACCACACCCAGTATTCACTGAGAGAAAAGTAATCCTATGATCAATTTTTTGGATTCTGTTTCTGGCATTTCTTCAATCTCTTCATTTTCACAATCTAGCACTGAAGTGTTGTTGTGTTCTTTTGGAGGTATCATGCTGTCTTCCTTATTCTTGTTTCTTGAGTTTCTGTGTTTATTTTTGGGCATTTGTGGAGATACTTGGTGGATTTTTTTCCTATGATGGCTTTTATCTTTGTGGATTAGTGGAGTGTCTTCTCTCTCAGTGAATACTGGGTGTAAATCTTGATGTGAATGGAATGGGAGAGGGAGTGGGAGATGCCAGGGTTGCGGGTGGGAGGGAAGTTATGGGGGGGAAGCCATTGTAATCGATAAACTGTACTTTGGAAATTTATATTTATCAAATAAAAGTTTAAAAAAAGGTTGGAAACAGTGATAGTGCTTATAAAACACAGATGTTGAATTTTTTTTTTTTTTTTTTGCCAAGGGCCATTTGTATATTTATAACATCATTGGTGGACCATACAAATTTTTTAATTCCTTTTTTATTGTGACAACCAATTTTTATTTACAGAATACAAATTTGTTCAAAAAATACTTTCCTTCCTTTAGCCGATGGTAAAAGGCTTATTAAACTGAAACAAAGCCTAAACATCATTTATATTCAAACAAAGATACAGATCATTACAAGTGTTTGACAATAAAACACAAACTTAAGTAGTTACATGAATGAACAGCTTAGACTAGAACTGGTGCCCATATGAAATCCTATAGCTTTACCAGTTAGGAAACATATATTTTGAAAAATACTTGCAATGTCATTTTTTGTTAATATTTTACCCACTAATGACATTTTAGATTCCTTTAATGATTTTAATAAGGTGTCTATAAAAATTTAAGACATTGCATATTTCATTTGAACTACTTAATGAAGAGTAAGAAAAAAAACTTACTGAGACTATAGATGTTCCATTAGTTAAATTTCAAAAATTTTAATAAAGGAACTTTCAGAGATAGGTTGAGAACCGACTGTATCCATTAAACTAGCTCCTGTGACATGGAAAGAAAACTCGGGAAACAGTGGAGGGCATGTGAGGGCATTACTTGCCATGGTTGTGGTTGTGGTGTGCTCGTACTTAAATATATATTATGACACACTGACATCTTTGTTGCCCAGTAATCTGGAGTGGTGGTCTTCATCTGTACTAAAATAACCTTATGACTGTACTATATTTGGGAGCCTTTGTATAGCTAGACAAAGTTTCCATGATACAAAGTATTTGGATTTTAAAATTTATTATTATAAGGAAGAAGACATGGTATTATTTCATGTGCTTAAATAATAACTTGCTTAATGAGTTTCAGAAGAAAAAATATGAAATGAATAATTGTGACTTCATTAGCTATACTGTTAAATTGGTAAGATGTAGCTTAATGCTTAAAGCTTAAGTCTGGTTCTCAAATGTGAACCATAATAGTCTAATGTTGCTTTGTATATACTGTAAGTGTTACAAATAGTCTGGGCATTGAACATGTGCTGATACTTCTCAAATGAATGCATCCTTGGATGCAGGCATGTTGATAAGCCTCAGAAAGTGAGTGTCTGTGAATTTGTTTATCTGGCAATGAAGATACGCCCTGTTCTTTTTGGTTGTTACATATTTTCATGCTTAAATTTGAATTTTTACATTTTAATGCTGTTAATTTAACTACAGTTTGTTCAATGGTTAAATGTAATTGTTAGTGAAGAAACTTTAAAACAGCCTTATTCATGTAACTGCTTAAGTTTGCATTTTATTGTCAAACACTTGTAACGATGTGTATCTTTGTTTAAATATAAATGATGATGTTTAGGTTTTGTTGCTGTTTAATAAGGCTTTTTACCATTGGCTAAAGGAAGGAATATATTTCTTGAAGAAATTTATATTCCGTAAATAAAAATTGGTTGAAACAATACAATAAGGAGTTAAAAATGTTCTATGGCCCACCGATGATGTTATAAATATACAAATGGCCCTTGGCAGAAAAAAAATCCCCATCTGTGCTTGCATTTAATAATCATTTAAATAATTTTAGTAAAATTATTTATTCTCATTCTCACTTAAAATATTTTCACTTAGTTTGACACTGTCATCTGCTGCTTTATCTATTTTAAATACATGCAAATGAAGGACTGCAATATTTTCTTCTCTTTAGACAGTCTCATATCCTAATGTAATATCAAGCTTTTGTCTCTGTCAGAAATAGTTAGGTATCTTCTATATCTAGGTTATCTTCGAGATTTCTTATATAACTATCAAGTATCCAAAATATTTATTCCTTCATGCTATAAAAACCAGAATGCTACAATAATTATATATGATGTTCTCTCTATTAGTACTTATATATTTTATTTTCAGCTTCTATTGATAAAGGGAAATATAGTCTTTCTAAAAGCTATTAAAACTATAAACATTGCATATTCTACCTTGACTTACTTTTAAACCTATGCCAAATCTAGTAGCTAACTACTTATATGTTGTAGCTTCTAAATATTCCATATCACTACTATTTTATTCTATTTTCAAAAAAAAGATGTTTATTTTATTTATTTGAGAGGCAGAATCACAGAGAGAGGAAAAGATAAGAGATGTTCCACCCATGGGTCCATTCCCAATATTGCTGCAACAGCCGTGGCTGGGCTAGCTCAAAGCAATGAGCCAGGAGCTTCATCTGGTTCCCCCACATGGGTGCAGGGACTCAAAGACTTTGGCCATCTTCACTGCTTTCCCAGGCATTTGCAGGGAGCTGGATCAGAAGTAAGCAACCAGGACTCCAGCATGTGTCTGTACGGGATGATGGTACTGCAGGTGGTGGCTTAACTTATACCACAGCACCAGCCAATTGCTCTGATAGGCCTTTGCCTTTGTGGTAGAGATTTAAAAGCTAACATTTATACTGATAATTCATAGGAAGCAGGATTTGTTCATGATTTCCATATGCTATGAAAAATGAACTATGAATCTGAGGTCTTGCTAAAAATTTTTAACATAAGGGCAGATGTTGTTCCACAGCAGATTAATTTGCTGGTTGGGATGCTCATTTGGGATATGTGACTTCTCCATTTCTGATCCAGTTGCTTGCTAATGTGCCTGGGAAGCAGTGGGTGATTACTCAGGTTCTTGTGTTCTTGTAAGTCATGTGGGAGAGTCAACTGGAATTCCTGGATCCTTGCTTCAGACTAGCCCAGTCCCAGGTTATTGGCTAAGAGAAAACTTACAAAGAAAAAATTCATTTATTAACCTTAAAGTATATGTTAAATTAAATAGAGTGTTAAATAAGTAAGTGGTCTTAATATTAAATCTGATTTCAAAGTACAAAATTTTATTCAAATAAAGAAATGGTTCCGTGAAAAATATAATGTTTATCTCAAAAGACATATACAGCTTGGAGATACTTGAACACAACTTCCAGCCATTTTATAAATGGAACAACATAGTTCCAATATCAATATCAATTTTGTTCAAAGTTTACAAAAGAATTGCTGAGATTTTCTTTTACTAACTCATGTCAATGACTTACTAAATTTTTCTTTGACATTATCATAAGCTGAGAATTGAAACTAATTGAAAGCTCAAGTACATAGAAGATGCAATTGTTTCTAAAAGGACATGCACAATATTTCTGATGGAGAACTGAAAGACAACATTCACTAAAATCTCTAGCAACAAAGGTTAGGCTTGAAATCACAAAGGGAAGAATCATTTCTGGTCCTATTCATCACAAATATGGTTCTTAAGTTCCAAGATATGTGCACACGTGATTCTAACTATAACTGCATTTAGTGTCTTACAACCTAGACCTCTCATATCAAAGGTAATCTGATTTTTGAAAGATTGATTTATTTATTTGAAAGGCAGACTTACAGCAAGGCAAAGACAGAGAGAGAGGTCTTCCATCCACTGCTTCACTCCCCAGATGGCCTCAAAGGTTGGAGCTGTGCTGATCCAAAGCCAGGAGCCAGGAGCTTTTTCTGGATTTTGCACATGGGTGCAAGGGCCCAAGGACTTGGGCCAACTTCTATGGCTTTCCCAGGCTATAGCAGAAGTGGAACAGCCAGGACTTGAACCAGCACCACTGCAGGTGGCAGCTTTACCTGCTATACCACAGAGCCAGCCCCGTTAATGTGATCTTGACACTGAAAGGCTTTTTAAAAAATTAAATTTAAAAAATTTATTTAATATATACAAGTTTCATATATTTCATATACACAGATTTACTCAGTGATACTTCCCATCCTACCCTCCCTCCTGCTTGTGCCCCAACCCCTTTTCCTCCTCTATCTCCCATTCTTAGTTGTAATTTTTAAAAGGATCTATTTTCAGTTTACTAATGATCATTAAGTTAGCCCTACATCAAGTAACAGAGTTTAAAAAATAGTATGAAGAAAAAGAATATTGTTCCTCAATGGAAGAGACTATGGCTGTGAAAAATCATCAAATCTCAAAATGTCCATTTCACTCCAATAGGTTACATTTTAGGTACTCTATTTGTTGTCTTGGACTTTACACAGCACCTTTTTAAAAAATTGCTCTTTCCACATTTCCCTTCACTATCATTTAAAAATATTTATTTATTTATTTGAAAGGTAAAAGCATCAGAGAGAGGGAAAGAGAGACCTTCCATCCACTGATTACTGCCCAGATGGTCACAACAGTCAGGGCTGGGCCAGCCCAAAGAAAGCAATCCAGAAATCTTCTGGGCCTTTGACACAGATGGCAGGAACCCAGGAAGTTGGACCATTATCTGCTGTATTCCCAGGCACTTCATCAGGAAGCTGGAGTGGAAGCAGAGCAGCTGGGACTCAGGTATTTTGATATGGGATGCCAGCATTACAAGAAGCAATTTAACCTGCTGTTTCATAATGCTGGTCCCTGTTCACTATCCTATTTTAAAAACAAATATTGTTTCCCTATTCATATAGATCTTTTTACTAATTCTCTGTTGTATGGTGTGTGAAAGATGGTAGACATTTTATCATATCTTAAAGCAACCATTTTCTATGTTCTTTGGGAGGAAATTAATTATACATATCAAATAACAAAGCATATCTGGAAAGTGCAAGAGTTTGTTACCATTAGTAAAATGATCCATTCCAATGTAATCTTTAAGGTTGGATGCTTTTTCATAAGTTTTAATGTAAATTCATAATATGGGTACTGGATCTATTTTTCCCTCTATTTCCAATATGATCATTGTAATCTATACACAAAGATAAGAAAACAAATGACAAGAGGTCCAGACCTTTTTGCCTAGAGGTAAGTCTTTCATTAAACAACAGGTCCTATGAAAAGATATATGGGATTACCTATCCTATTTTCAGGAAGAATCTCAGAAACTATTGGATTTCTTGCCTTTTAGTTTGGAGACAAATTTCTGTTTTGCCATTTGGCCTGCTTACGATAGCTGTTATAATGCTGATAAAAATGAATGAAATTTATACTGATTGGGCAATAAGATGTTTCAAATCAAGGTTATGAAAGAGATAAGTGTTCTTCATATGTTAACTGTGGAAAGAAACTTCTGTAGAATGAGATGTAGAATTAAAGAAAGATGTTAAGAATGGCTGCCAGATGTGAACAAATAGGCAGAGGCATTACAGAGAGTCTTCTATATGTACACTCATTTTTCTCCAGAACAGAGCAGATGAACTCTTAGCTTGCTGAGAACATACTATCCTAATATTGGAAAAATCGAGTTCAGATATGAATCAGTTATATTTATAATATCCAAGAAAGTTTTCAAATAAGATGTGAAGTTTTTCCTTAATTATCTGTGGGCATATTCTAATTCTCTGACATAATTTAATCATCACAAGCAGTCATTTTACTGCTTCATGACTAAGTCTCAAGATTATTCTCTTAATTATTAATTTTAACGTTATTCTTGGTAAGAAATTGTTTGGATGTTAAGTTTAAAAATTCATTACAGAAGAGAATATATATATATATATATATATAAACAGATACACAATATTTTGTTAAACCTAGTACTGTTCATTAATTTGGAGTCATTTTATATTTCTTGGAGATACTAATCAATATTTTATTTTATGTGAAATGCATACATAGTAATAGTGAATGAAAATTAAGGGGTAGAAGGAATGATGACAGTTGGCAATAGGCATTCTGGGAGTGTGAACTTTGAATTGTGAGACCATGCTCTCCTAAGTCATGTTCCATATTTGCTCTTGTTCTCTTCCTAATAGCTTCTTTACCACTCCCTTAACATCTTTATTTCTCAGTGTGTAGATGAGGGGGTTGAGCATTGGAGTTACAAGTCCATAGAAGAGTGCAAGAAGCTTGCCTTTCAGTTTGGCTGAGTTGCTCTTTGGCACCATATATGCGTAACCATTAATGGCAGAGCCATAAAACATAATTACCAGCAGCAGATGAGACCCACAAGTGTTGAAGGCCTTCTTGTAACCCTCAGAAGATTGGATCCTTATGACTGCTCTGACAATGTTTATGTAAGAGAATAGGATTAATCCAACTGGGATAACCTTTATGACCACCACAGCTGCATACATTTCCACTTCATTGATCCATGTGTTGACACATGCTAACTGAAGCATAGCAGGTACCTCACAGAAGAAATTCACCTAGTACTGACCACAGCAAGGTAGCAGGAAAGTCAACACTGTCTGCACCAAGGAGTTGCAGAAACCTGTTGCCCAAGCTACTGCTGCCAGCTGTTGGCATAGACAAGAATGCATAATAACGGTGTAATGGAGAGGCTGGCAGATAGCGATGTAACGATCTAAGGCCATTATTGAAAGAAGTACACATTCAGTGGACCCTAGACCAAGGAACAAGAAAAGTTGAGCTATGCATCCAGTGTAGCTGATGGTTCTCTGATGTCTCTGTATATTTATCAGCATCTGAGGGAGAGTAGAGGTGGTATAGCAGAGGTCCAGAAAGGAGAGATTAGCCAGAAAGAAATACATGGGTGTGTGGAGTCTGGGTTCAAGGCGAGACAAGATAATGATGGCTGAATTTCCAAACAGTGTCATTATATAAAAGATACAGATGGCTACAAAAAGAAACATTTTGAGTCTGGGCCATTTGGAGAAGCCTACCAGAACAAAGCCTTTGGGCTGATGGAAGGTGTCATTGAATCTTCTCATTGCTAGGACTCTGGAAACACCAATGCTAGAATTTTGAAAGACTGATTATCCCATGCTTATACTTTAATGTTATCTCATTAACAAAATGCCATGGATAAACTGGGTAGGTGATGCTGAAACAAATAAAATCATTAATATAGTTTCTTTTGTTACCTCAGTAAGAAAAATTAACATTAATAATTATGTATCCGCATTTTAGCAGCCATATTCTAATTATGATTTTTCCTTAATAACAGTTTACTCAGAAAAGTATTTACAAAAGTACAGACAGTAAGGATGCATATATGTGTATCAAAATATTTGTCATTAAAGGGTGTGAGATCTGATAAGACTGAAGAAAATGGATGCTTACTTGGAGCTTCATCAAATTTGTATTTAGAGAAGTTTTCTTATAATGTTCATTCTATTCAATTTACCTTATTGCTGCTTTGTATTGGAAATTATCACCCACAAAAGACACTGTTATTTAGCAAAGGTAAATTATCCTTTTTGTTGGTTTTATTTCTACATTAAGATTTTATTGTAATTAAATTATTAAGAATAAATCTCCATGGACCTAAGGCATACACTCCTGGAATTAATTTATTATGATATTTAACCAAGAGATAATTAGTAGGAGCTAAAATGAATAGAACTGATGGCACAAAAAATTTTGCTTATTTTGCTTAAGTCAAAACACATTCATATCAATTAACATATATTGGTATCAATTAACATGAACCTCAAAAATGTTTTATTGGTGTGACTAGTGTCACTGTTCTCCATTTACTCATAACAGCTAGTAGAAAAATTCTCAAAACATACTTTCTTGTAATTTAGATTAATTATTATATAATTCGCTGTTTCCTGAAAAAATATAATTATTGAATAGATTTTGTATGGAAACATGGAACAAAATAAAAATTTAAAAGAAAATCTCTGGTATTTGTCTTGAATGTGACAGTTACTAAATATATGGTCATGTACACAACCACATCCAAAATTCACACATATTCATTATTTATTTATTTATTTATTTAACTTATGCATAAAACAAATATATAATCCAGTGGAGAATGTTTTATTCAAATTTTGAAATATGTACAATGCATCAATTGAATATAAACATTAATATGAAAATATCAGTAAACAGAATGATTTGGAGTAAAGTTTTAATGAGTATATTCTACATAGCATTTAATATTAGAAATAATTTTCTTTTTTTAAAGACATATTTATTTATTTTAAAGGCAGAGTCATAGAGACACAGAGACAGAGACAGTGACAGAGAGTGACATCTTCCATCCACTGCTTCACTCCCACCAATGGCTGCAACAACTGGGCCTCGGCCAGGCCAGAACCAAGAGCCAGGATCTTCTTCCTGGTCTCCCAAATGGATACAGGAGCCTAAGCACTTAGACTGCTCTCCACTGCTTTCCCAAGTGCATTACAGGGAGCTGCATCAAAAGTAGAAAATCTGGGACTCAAACCAGCACCCATATTGCTACACCACAGTGCCTGCCCCTAATAATTTTATTTTCAAGATAAAATCTTATGTAACACATTTCATTCATCATTTTCTACAGAATTTTGGATAGTTCTAAGTTCACATAACATTGAGTGTATTTGTGTATTGCATGATCTTTTGAAGTGTATACACAGTGGGGAATGGCTAGGTATAGAGAATCATTGTTTTACCTCATGTAGCTACCATTTTTCTGGTAAGAACACCAATCATGCACTTACAAGTATTTTTCAAGAATATGAAAAATATTCACTTGTTCCTTTTAATTAAAATTGTGTCTTTTAATCACCATCTTCCCCTCACCTTTCCTCAACCACTGCTTCCCTTGGTAACAGACCTTTTGCTCTCTAGTTTTATCTGATCAAATTTTGGCTTCACATATTAGAGAGATAATATGGTATTTATCATTCTGTGCCATATCTATTCCACTAAATCCTCAAAATTTACTAATCATATGTGTTTTGTAGACAAAGACATTGTATTTCAGAAAGGTTAAATACCATGCCTAATTGCATAAGTAGTAAACAGCAGTCAAGTCAAACACTCCTAGTTTGCCTCATAAAAATGCTGTTCTTTTGAACTACTACTTAATATAGCCACTAGGATTAATGAATACACCTAAGATGTATAAATAAACATTCAATTAATAACATATTTTGTTTATAACATTAGATATTACTAGATAAAGATAAAATTCGTCATGGCCAGTTATCTGCATGACTTGATTTAAGCACATTCTTCTTTCTGTACTTAGGAATGACAAAAAACATAAATAGCAAAGCAGAGTTGTGCCCTGGAAACAACAGGAAGCTGATTAGCTGGTAGAACAATGAAACAGTGAAATTAAATAAAAAGTAGAAATGCTGGGATCAATGAAACATTTTAACAAAATTCACAGAAAATTATTACCCTTACATCTAATTATTTAAAAATTGTATTTTGTTCCAAAACTGCAGCTACTAAACTATGATATCTGAGTATTTCTAAATAGATAAAATATTTTATAACAAAAAAGTTAAGCAGCTTCTAGAATTAAACTAATTATGGTATTTTTAAATAATATTATTTTGTCTAGAAATTTCTCCCAAAGAAATTATTCTAGGTATATTCATATAATTGGATGAACATAAATATTTTCATGCTAGGGATGTAGCAGAGGCATATTATAGTATTGAAAAATTAGAACACATCCTCTTACTATTTCACAATACTGAACTGTTGAACATTCATTGATTAGATTGTTATGTAGTCAATAAAATTTATTTTACATACACAAAGACTCTACATGGTTCTCACAATATTTTGGTATATTAAATAGGTATAATTTAAAATGTGAAGTATTTTACTAATATTGTTGAAATATATACATTCAAAAGCATGTGAAAACATGGGACAATAATTGTAATTGGGATTATTTCTCAAGTTGAAATGAGCAGAAAGACAGAGAGAAAGGTCTTCCTTTTGTTGGTATACCCCCCAAATGGCTGCTACAGCCAGCGCTGTGCTGTTCCAAAGCCAGGAGCCAGGTGCTTCCTTCTGATCTCCCATGTGGGTACAGGTGCCCAAGCACTTGGGCCATCCTCCACTGCCTTCCCGGGCCACAGCAGAGAGCTGAACTGGAAGAGGAGCAGCTGGGACTAGAACCCAGTGCCCATATGGAATGCCGGCACTGCAGGCAGAGGATTAGCCAAGTGAGCCACAGCGCCAGCCCCATGAGCAATGATTTTTATTGTATAGTATATTTTTGCTTCTCTAAATTTTAATTAATAATTAAAACTTCACTTTCTGACAGCAAATATGTATGTTTTAATAAGGCACTTCCTTTAAGGAGTTATAGTTATTGAATTGTTTTTAAAATATTTCCATTGCCTGATATATGATTTTTTTGTTTTAAACCTTTCTTCATGGGATTCATGAATAAAGCATTCAAACAGGCAG
The DNA here is from genome assembly GCF_051225735.1 of Oryctolagus cuniculus. NCBI lineage: Eukaryota > Metazoa > Chordata > Mammalia > Lagomorpha > Leporidae > Oryctolagus > Oryctolagus cuniculus. The sequence goes on from NC_142871.1 coordinate 141,201,070, forward strand.
TTACTGATAGTCAAAGCTGCAAATATTCAATTTATATTACATCAGTCTTATGTCCTTAGGAAATTGTCTCAAGTAACTGTTGGAGGTTATTATTGAGACTCAGTGAATTCATGTAAAACAGCACAGAGTTGGATAAAATAAAGTATTTCAATTCCAATTGATTGCCGTGTTAAACTGACTGTCTTTTCAGAGTGGCTAAAGTATTTTAGTTTATTTTAAATATTTTAGATAATAATTTATTTATGGTTATTCATATTCCATGTAGAAATTTGTAGAGTTATTTGAGGAGCAATAAAAATTAAAAATTGAATTCCTTTTGGTTAACATAATATCCTGCTAAGATTTATACTGTCACCTTGTTACATCAGCGTTCACACTGAAATTTGTTTGATACAAATATGAAGATAATTCTTTATGGAAAGAAGAGGTAATTTCACAGAATATGTTAACTTCCCCTTACAGATGGTCATTTGGACAGTGTGGAAGGACATCCAGAGAAAAGACCATAAAGGCGAGAAAGACAAGGAAAATAGAAATGAAGTCATCAAAAACAGAATTCATCTAATTAAAAACTTTTCCATGGCGAAGTGTAACTTATTTCTCTCGTAGATGTTCTTCATTACTAATTTCAGGGAAAAAGGAAAACAGAAAGAAGCATTCTTATTTTAATGATATTTTCTGAAGATAAAAAGACTTCAGAATGACATTTATTATTCGGGGACAGATTTCAAAGACTAACCATCATGTAGTAAGTCCAAGCTAAAGATATGTTTAGAAAACAAACTTCACATCTTACTTCATCTAAACAAATACTCATAACAATAATTGAAAATAGTTTTCCTTATATTTTCTTTAGTAGCATAAAATGTCTTTTTTCTTTATTATGATAAAGATGTAATTATAAACATGATGCCTATTCATATTGCTCTTGGAATGTCTGTTTGTAGCACGTAATTTATCTAACTTGCATAAAAACAAACTGATCAAACATTTGCGAAGTATGTGTCAGAAAAGGTATATCCTTGTGTTGTCAAATTAATTTGTAGTATTCTTATATCCACTGATAATCCTTTCCCAATTAAAAATTAATTATACAGGGGTATTTCAAAAGGTTCATGGGATAAGGGAATTGAAACATTATTCTGCCGCACAAAAATTTGAAACCCATGCATAGTTTTTTACATAATATTTATTTTTCATGAAAGATTGAAAACCCTACATATGAATAAATATGATTCCATAGTAAATAAAGACTCATACACTTGATTATTTAAGTCATTTCCCAGATCTCTTATTTCTTAGTCGATCTACAAAGATTTTGAGGGAAGAACTGTTCATGCCATTATAGCATACCCAACATAATTTCCTTTTTCTGTCAGTTAGCTATCCTCACAAGCAATCCTAGAAATAAAAGTAAAATATTAGGCCTGGTATTGGGGCAAAGAGAGTTAAGCCATTGCTCGTGATGCGATGTCGCCATCCCAAATTCCCATATCAGAATGTGTGCCTGAGGGCCTGGCTGCTCTGTATCCTAATCAACTTCTTATGTACCTGTGAAGACAGCGGAAGATTGCACATGTGTCTGTGCTTCTGCCACCCATGTGGGAGACCTAGATATAGTTCATGGATCCTGGCTTCAGCCTGGTCCAGAGCTAGCTGTTGCAGCCATCTGGGTAGTGAATCAGTTGATGAATGATCTCACTCTCTCCCTTCACTGCTTTTCAAATAAATAAATCTAAAACACATTTTAAAAACCCATAAAAAATTAAAAATTACCTAACCTAAACTCAATACATTACTCAGTCTTGCTGTTCAAATTTAATCATCACTATTATTTTTATTTATGATGAAATAAATTTTATTTTTTCTAAATTTATTTTATATTCACATGTTATAATTTTAACTCTTTCTTCTGCTGTTGTCTTTAGTTCCACTCTTCCAATTGAATTGCCAAATGATAGGACCTGAAGCAGAATTTTGTCTTGGAAATCTAGAAAAACACAAAAAGTTAAGTGAACCTCCTCTCTTTGCAATTGTCCTCTGAAAGAAATATCTCAGAAGTTCTGTTGCATAGTTTTGCTCTTTGTTCTATTACTGAGGTAATGAATCACTCTCTGCAGTTCCTCCTAGGTTTATTTAACCTCGTGTCTGAATCTGAATACTTGTTTCTTTATATAATATTTGAAACAAATGCAAAGACACATTTTCCTTTACTCCTCAGGGGACAGAGTGATTTTTGGATGGGATGTCCTAGAAAGTTTGGCCTTGGGAATCCACTCTCCCACTCGCAATTAAGCAGAACCCATGAAAATGGGAACATGGACTATGGGGAAAATATGAAATACAGCATTTTAAATTGCTTATAGGCAAATACATTCTAAATACATTCTATATAATTCTTGCAATTGGTTTTTCTTCATATATGATAAGGCTGAATTTCATGTTTGATCTCCTGTAGATTATTTACTCTCCTGTTATTTGTAAATAAACACTTAAAGGATTGGACATGTTGACGCAGCTGGTTAGTTAAGCTGTTGCCTGGGACACACATATCCCATTGGAGCGCCAATTTGAGTCCTGTCTATAATGCTTCCGATTCAACTTCCAATCATTGCATCATGAAAAGCAGCAGATGACTACTTCAGTGCTTGGGACCTAGATGGAATTTGAAGCTTCCAGTGTGACCTGGCTCATCTTGGCTATTGTGGGCATTCAAGGCATGAACCAGAGGGAGGAAGATGGATCTCTGTCTCTCTCTCTCTCTCTCTCTCTCCTTCTCTCTCTCTCAGTTTGTATCTCTCTCTTGATCTGCCTTTTAAGTATATGCAAAATAAACTTTTTAAAAAGTAGGTACTTGAATTTACAACTTCAAGATACTTAAAAACCAATAATAATATTCTCAGGGACCTTTTAGTGAAATATTTTTCTAAGGAATAAATATTTCTTTTACAATTTAAAGAAAATTGTTGGAAAATCCATTCTTTGAATTTGAATCTATAGCCACTTTGAGAAAATATAACTTACCCACAAATCTTTTTTTAACTTTTATTTAATTAATATAAATTTCCGAAGTACATTTTATGGATTACAATGGCTTCCCCCCATAACTTCCCTGCCACCCGCAACCCTCCCCATTCCCACTCCCTCTCCACTTCCATTCACATCAAGATTCATTTTTGATTCTCTTTATATACAGAAGATCAGTTTAACATACATTAAGTAAAGATTTCAACAGTTTGCACCCACATAGAAACACAAAGTGAAAAATACTGTTTGAGTACTAGTTATAGCATTAAATCACAATGCACAGCTCATTAAGGACACAGATCCTACATGAGGAGTAGTGACTCCTGTTGTTGACTTAACAAATTGACACTCTTGTTTATGGCATCAGTAATCACCCTAGGCTCTTGTCATGAGTTGCCCAGGATATGGAAACCTTTTGACTTCACTGACTCTGATCATATTTAGGCAAGGTCGTAGTCAAAGTGGAAGTTCTCTCCTCCCTTCAGAGAAAGGTACCTCCTTCTTTGATGACCCATTCTTTCCACTGGGATCTCACTCTCAGAGATCTTTCATTTAGGTCATTTTTTTTCCAGAGTGTCTTGGCTTTCCATGACTGAAATACTCTCATGGGCTTTTCAGCCATATCCGCATGCCTTAAGGGCTGATTCTGAGGCCAGAGTACTGTTTAGGACATCTGCCATTCTATGAGTCTGCTGTGTATCTCGCTTCCCATGCTGGATCATGCTCTCCCTTTTTTATTCTATCAGTTAGTATTTGCAGACACTAGTCTTGTTTATGTGATCCCTTTGGCTCTTAAAATGAGCATTTAATCTTTATTTCTTGTTAGATACTTTGTATTAAAGCTTACTATGAATTGCATCATTTAATTCTCCTTAGAGTTTCACAGAAGTAATATGTTTTCTTTATTTTTATTTTCTCCCAATCTAATAGTTTATAAATGGTGTCAATATCATTTTATGTTGCATTTCAGTTATTATGAATGAAGTAGATATTCTTTTAGTATTCTTCAAAATTGCTATCTATAAAATATCTGCTCATACTTGAGGATTCCTTTGTTGTTTCACTTTGCTGTTGGCTTATAAATCTTGTGTCTTGATTTCTGGAAGTCCTTTTAGGGAGTTGGTCTTTTCAATGATTTTCCAATTATGAGTAGAAGTAGTTTAGTTGTCATTTATGATTTGGTTTTGCATAATATATTAATTTATTGAAGTACTATAAATACAAAAGTGTAAATGCCCTGAAAGCATAGCTCAGTGAATATTCAGTAACCTGCACATAGAGCCAAAGGAATAAATATGCCAAGACTAGATAGTTATCTGGTCTTCCCTTTGTGCCTTTCCAGTCAGTTTATTCCCAAATTCGATGGAATCCATATTTGCTTGCTTTTGAAATTGGGTATCTTGAGTCTTACAATGTTTACTATCTTGTGTCTTGTTTCTTTTACTCAATATTATATCTAGGTGATACATCTACTTTTTTTGCACATACCATTTGTTCCACCAACAAATACTTCTATATTTATGACTATAATAAAATGCATCATTAGGCCAGCGCCATGGTTCAATAGGCCAATCCTCTGTCTGCGGTGCCGGCACACCATGTTCCAGTCCCAATTGGGGCACTGGATTCTGTCCCGGATGTCCCTCTTCCAGTCCAGCTCTCTGCTGTGGCCGGGAAGGCAGTGGAGGATGGCCCAAGTGCTTGGGCCCTGCACCCGCATGGAAGACCAGGAGAAGCATCTGGCTCCTGGCTTTGGATCAGTGCAGTGCACTGGTCGCAGCAGCCATTGGAGGGTGAACCAACAGTAAAGGAAGACCTTTCTCTCTGTCTCTCTCTCTCACTGTCCACTCTGCCTGTCAAAAAAAAAAAAGAAAGAAAAGAAAAGAAAAAAAATTCATCATTAATCATACATTTGGAAATTTTAACCCGGAGGTTATTTCATATAGTATTGATGTATGGATTGTTGCACATGTCTTTCAACAAAATTTCTGGTCTAAATGGTATAGAGCATATTCAGTTTAGTAACAACTGCCAATAAATTTCAAAAGGGTTTGAAGAAATTTATACTTCCACCAACAAATATGGGCATTCATTTCCTTAAAAGCTTCCTCACTTGCTTATTTTTGAAAAAAAAAAATCCTTTTGATTGAAATAAGAGTTGTTATGATATTACTTTCATTTTCATGATGATTATTAGGATGAACAATTTTCCTTTATTTGTACTTTTTATGATGAACAATTTTCTAAATAAACAATTTGTTGTCCTCTTTTAAAATATTTGTTCAAATATTTTATTCATTTGTATTAGATTTTTGTGATTGTCTTATCAGTTTTTTAAAAAAATATTTATTTGGCCAGGACTGCAGCTCACTAGGCTAATCCTCTGCTTGCAGCGCTGGAACCCTGGGTTCTAGTCCCGGTTGGGGCGCCAGATTCTGTCCCGGTTGCTCCTCTTCCAGTCCAGCTCTCTGCTGTGGCCCAAGAAGGCAGTGGAGGATGGCCCAAGTGCTTGGGCCCTGTACCTGCATGGAAGACTGGGAGGAAGCACCAGGCTCCTGGCATTGGATTGGTTCAGTGCACCTGCTGTAGTGGCCATTTGAGGGGTGAACTCATGGAAAAGGAAAACCTTTCTCTCTGTCTCTCTCTCTCTGTCTCTCTCTCTCTCTCTCACACTAACTCTTCCTGTAAAAAAATTAATGAAAAAATAAAAAATAACTTATTTATTAGAGAGGTGGATTTACAGACAGAGAGAGGGGGAGACAAAGTCTTCCATCTGATAGTTCATTCCCCCAAATAGCTGCAATGGGAAGAGCTGGGTTGATCTGAAGCCAGGAGCCAGGAGCTTGTTCCAAGTTTCCCACACAAATGCAGGGGCCCAAGTATTTGGGCCATCTTCTACTGCTTTCCCAGGCCGTAATCAGAGAGCTTGAAGAGAAGAGGAGCAGCCAGAATATGAACTGGCACCTATATGGGATGCTAGCACTACAGGAGGAGCTTAGTCCACTATACCACAGTGCTGACTCTTGTCTTACTGGATTTTAAGAGCTCTTTAAATATTTTTTATGAGTACTTATAAAGTAGATGTACTCTATTTTGTGACTCTTTTCTCAATGATGTCTTAATTTTTTTTTAGTAAATAGAAAAACCACTGTTCCTTAAGACTATAGACAAGGGCCTTTTACAATAATCAGTTCTCAAAGTGTCAATTTTGCTTGTATAAATTACTTTTTATTGTTCTTTGTGTATTGGTTACCACAAATCAGGAATAGGATATGATATTTGTCTTTTTGGGTCTGGCATATTTCACTAAGCATAATGATCTCCAGTTGCATCTATTTTGTTGCAAAAGACAGGATTTAATTCTTTTTTTTGGCTGAGTAGTATTCCTTAATGTATATATACCACAATTTCTTTATCCAGTCATCAGTTGATGGACATTCGGGTTGATTCCATAACTCAGCTACTATGAGTTGAGTTGTAAACATGGGAATAGAGATAGATCTTTCATATGCTGATTTCATTTCATTTGGAAAAATTCCCAGGAGTGGGATGGCTGGGTCATATGGTAGATCTATTTTCAGATTTCTGAGAAATCTCTATACTGTTTCCCATAATGCTTGTACTAGTTTATGTTCATACCAATAGCGTATTAGAGTCCCTTTCGCCAACATCCTCAGCATTTGTTATTTTTGATTTTTGGATGATAACCATTTTAACATGAGTGAGTTAACACCTCATTGTGATTTTTATTTGTGTTGTCCTGTTGGCTAGTTGTCCTGAGCATTTTTTCATATGTCTGTTGGCCATTTGAATTTCATCTTTTGAAAAATGCCTGTTCATATCCTTAGCCCATTTCTTAGCTAGATTGTTTGCATTGTTGTTGAGTTTCCTGAACTCCTTATACATGCTGTATATTAATACTTTATCAGATACATAGTTCACAAATATTTTCTCCCATTATGTCACCTCTTTACTTTGTTGAGTGTTTCCTTTGCTGTGCAGAAACTTCTTAGTCTGATGTAATCCCATTTGTCTATTTTTGCCTTTATTGTTTGTGCTTATCAGGTCTTATGCAAGGAGTCTTTGCCTATGCTTAGCAGTGTTTCCCCCATGTTTTCCTGTAGGAATTTGATGATTTCAGGTCTTATATTTAGATTTGTGATCAATTATGAGATGATTTTTGTATAGGGTGTAACATAGGGGTCTTGCTTCATAGTTCCACATACAGAGAATCAATTTTCCCAACAGTATTTGTTGAAGAGACTGTCCTTTCTCCAGGAAATAGCGCTAGCTCATTTGTCAAATATTAATTGATCATTGATGTATGGATTAATTTCTGGGGTTTCCAATCACTTCCATTGGTCTATATGTCTATTATTGTGCTAGTACCAGGCTGTTTTTTTAAAAGATTTATTTATTTATTTAAAAGTCAGAGTTACACAGAGAGAGGAGAGGCAGAGAGAGAGACAGCTCTTCCATCCACTGGTTCACTCCCCAGTTGGCCTCAAAGGCCAAGCTGTGCTGATCTGAAGCCAGGAGCCAGGTGCCTCTTCCGGGTCTCCCACATGAGTGCAGGAGTCCAAGGAATTGGGCCATATCCTACTGCTTTCCCAGGCCATAGCAGAAAGCTGTATCGAAAGCAGAGCAGCTAGATCTCAAACCGGCACTCACATGGGGTGCCGGCACTTCACCTGGCATCCTAACCCACTACGCCACAGCACCAGCACCAGGCTGTTTTGGCTATAACTGCCCTGTGATATGTCTTGAAATCTGTTATTGTGACGCCACCAGTTGTATTTTTATTGCTAATTTTTAATTAATAATTTAGATATACGCAAATATAAAGATCACTATAACTGATGAATCCACTTCAAAACTTATAACAGTAATTAATATTTGGCCCATTTGTCTAATCTACCCTCCATACTATCCTTTAAATAATTACTTTCAAGTCCCAAATATCATTTATTTCATCAATGTTTGTATATGTGTGTGTATTATTATAAAAATTTTCAAAATATTTAGCAATACCCTCACAGTATTTAATAATTCCTTTCTGTGGGGAGCAACTCAGACTAGACTAAGTCACTGGAATTAAGACTTATTCTATGCATCTGCTCTCCCACAATATGGCGCTGGGAGAGGAGTAAACAGCTTCTACACAGCTGCCTCTCAACAACTTGACAAGCTACAGGAGCTGCTCCTGATTGGAGGAGAGCAGCGTACTCGGCATGCGGGTAGCAGAGTTGGGATTGGTGGAAGAGGACTATAAAGGAGGAGAGAGACAACATGCACCAGAAAAATCTGAGGAACATCTGAGCAGCCACCGAGAGAGCCGGCTGGCAGTGTGCCGCTCCCCCGCGGACGTGGGGAAAGTGGCAGGGGGGCCCACCCCTCCATGGAGGTGGAGGGACTGCAGCCAACCCGGGAAGAACCAGCAGCAAACCTGGGAAGGGCCGAGCAGACAAAAGAACAGCGCAGGGTCCTGTGTCGTTCCTTTGCGAAGAGGGGGAGTGACATAATGGTGCCGTGACTCGGATATGAAGCCTAGGCAGGGTTTAGTGTCGTTCCTCCATGAAGAGGGGGAGCGACATAATGGTGCCGTGACTCGGATAGGAAACCTAGGAGGGAAGAAGTGGGAAGAAGTGGGAAAATACCGGAGAGAGAGACTAGCAGAGCCTAGGGAAAAGCCGGATAGAAAAAGTCCCAGAAGAAGTTAGGATTGAAAGCGAAAGTGAAAGCTGGAAGAAACATAGACTCTGATACGGACTATGGCGGGGAAGTTAGGAGAAATCTATGGTTGAAAGTGAAAGTGAAAGCTAGAAGAAACTTAGACTCGGATACGGACTGTGGGGAGAAGCCAGGAGAAATGAGAGGGGAATATTGTTGGAAGAAAAGTTAGGAAACATACCGGGTAGAGAAAAATATGTTAGGGAAAGTGAAGCCGCGGGGGCAGGCTGAAGCGGAGACGTTGGGATTCGTCAAGTCAGCCCAGGGAGCAAAAGGTGAGAAACTAAAACCAGAAGTGGACATGTAAGCTAGGTTGGAATCTGTCAGATTAGCCCCGGGGAGCAAAAGACGGGAAGCCAAACCGAAAGGCGGAGACGTAAGCTAGGTTGGATTTCGTCAGGTTACCCCGGGGGAACTTAGACTGAAAACCAAGAAGTGGAAACGTGAGCTAGGCCCTGATTCGCGGAAGCCTCTGCGCACAGAGAAAGCGTGCGGGGCACAAGCGGAGAGAGCGCACGGGGCGCGAGTAGACAGGAAGCACGGGGCTGGCGCAGAGGCCGTGGGGCGGGCGCAAAGGGCGCAGAGACCGCGGAGCGCGTGCGAAGCCGGGAAGCCGTGCAGATAAGAGAAGTGCGGGCTGAAGCCACGCAGAGCTGGGAAGCCGCCACGGAGTGAGGCGTCGAGAAGCCACCTCGGGGCGGGTGCTGGGAAGCCGCGGGGATAAGAGAAGCAGAAGTTTAGAAGTAAAATGAGAGAAATAGGAATGCTGGCAGATAGAAGTAAAATAGGAGATAGGAATGCCCGGAGATAGAGAAATAGAGAAAAATAAGGCCTCCCCACAACATGGCAATGAGAGAGCTCGGATTCGGTCTGCCTGATTAGTAAGACAATAAGCACCTGTGGGCGGCTGCAGGTCACCGAAGACAGGCACGTTATCAACACCAATAAGTCTCCCCACAATACGGCAATGAGAGAGTTTGGATTCGGTCTGCCTGATTAAGGCGATAAGCACTTGCAGGCAGCTCGAGCAAAGCATGCACTTCAGGGCACCGAACACAGGCACACATCAGCGCCTAAAAACCTCCTCACAACATGGTGAAGAGAGGACCCGGATTCGGTTTGCCTGATTGGTAGGGCTTGTAAGCACCTGTGGGCAACTCCATCAAGCAGAGCAGAGTGTGTGCCACGGGGCACCGAAGACAGGCGAGTATCAATGCCAAAAATAAAAAGAAAGGGGGAATTGTGGGGAGCAACTCGGACTAGACTAAGTTACTGGAATTAAGACTTATTCTATGCATCTGCTCTCCCACAATATGGCGCTGGGAGAGGAGTAAACAGCTTCTACACAGCTGCCTCTCACCAACTTGACAAGCTACAGGAGCTGCTCCTGATTGGAGGAGAGCAGCGTACTTGGCGTGTGGGTAGCAGAGTTGGGATTGGTGGAAGAGGACTATAAAGGAGGAGAGAGACAACATGCACCAGAAAAATCTGAGGAACATCTGAGCAGCCCCCGAGAGAGCCGGCTGGCAGTGTGCCGCTCCCCCATGGAAGTGGGGAAAGTGGCAGGGGGGCCCGCCCCTCCACGGAGGTGGAGGGATGGCAGCCAACCCGGGAAGGGCCGAGCAGACAAAAGAACAGCGCAGGGTCCTGTGTCGTTCCTCCGTGAAGTGGGGGAGCGACACTTTCTATTTTCAAGTTACAAAATAGTGTTTATATTAATTATATTTCTTGAGGAAAATAATTTCTGAAATAAAATGTATGTTTGTTAATTTTTTTCTTATTTGATTGGTGCTTTCCTTGTCTGATTAATGCAGTCTTCCTCTACCTCAAAGCCAAGAGCTGATAGCCTCTGTTTTGTCCCAGAGCAACTATGATTCAGACTTTCACCCACCCCCGGACCCACACATCATTCATTAGCAATTTACTTTTTATGTATTTTGTGTGTGATAAAGATAAAGATTGACTTTTAACTGAATATCCATTTTCCCCAAATCATACTGTGTTGCAATGTTTCTTTTATCAAAAACCACATAAATTTTACTCATAAAATTGTGGGCCTGTTTCTTAGGACTCTACACAAGTTTTCTATCATGACAATGCTACCCAACAATCTGTGATTTTAATTGCTATAGTTTAGGGAATGTTGTTGTGGCACAGTGGGTTAAGCTGCTACCTTTGATGCCAGCATCCCATATGAGTGCCTGTTCAAGGCTAGCTGCTCTACTTCTGATCAAGCTCCCTGCTAATGCACCTGGCAAAAGCAGGAGAAGATGGCCCAAATGCTTTGGCCCCTACTACGCACAAAAGAGTCCTGGGTGGAGTTTTAGACTCCTGGCTTCAGGCTGACTCAGCCCTAGCCCGATAGGGCCATTTGGGGAATGAACCAGTGAATGGAAGACTCTTTCTCTCTGTGTCTACCTCCCTCTGTGACTCTGCTTTTCAAATGAATAAATCTTAAAAAAATTAACATAGTCTGATTGTACATGACAGTGTATACATATGTTGAAATATCAAAAAAGTCCCATAAATATATAGAATTTTAAGTCTACTAAGGTTTTTAAAATTTGTATTTGAATAGAGTTAAATTCAGTAAACAAAAGTTGTGAAGTAAAATAAAGCATTCCCACATACTTCTTATCCATTTTTGTCTTTTATTAATGCCTTACATTAATGTGGCATATTTGTCAGAATTAATAAAACATACTAAGATTCCTCTACTATTAACATCTAATTTAATGATATATTTGTGACAATTAAAGAACCACACACAGCTTCCATTATTTTTTAACCCAAACTCTCCCTGTCCTTCCCAGCCTGTACTGATAATTATTTTCTCTTCATAATGAGGTTTTTTTTTAGCTTCCACATGTAAGGGAGGACATGCAGTATGATGTCATCTAATTAATACAATGAAATAATTGTATCAAAGAGATATCTACACTACCATATTTATTGCAAAATTGTTCACAAGAACCAAGACATGGTATCAACCAAGGTGTCCACTAAATGACAAACGAATAAAGAAAATGTGATTATATTATATATACACCTAATGGAATATTATTTGGCTATGCAAAGGAATGAATTCTATCACTTACAGCAAAATGAATATATGACATCAACAAATCTCCATAATCTGATGATGATTATTTATACAGCAGACATCTTTTTCTTTTTTTAAACTTTTATTCATTAAATATAAATTTCGAGAGTACAACTTTTGGATTATAGTGGTTTTTCCCCCCATAACCACCCTCCAACCCGCAAACCATTCCATCTCCTACTCTCTCTCTCATCCCATTCTTGGTTAAGATTCATTTTTAATTCCCTTTATATACAGAAGATCAACTTAGTATATACCAAGTAAAGATTTCAACAGTTTGCACCCACACAGATACACAAAGGATAAAGTACTGTTTGAATACTAGTTTTACTGTTAATTGAAATAGTACAACACATTAAGGACAGAGATCCTACATGGGGAGTGAGGGCATAGTGACTCCCATTGTTGATTTAATAATTGACACTCTTATTTATGACGTCAGTGATCACCTGAGGCTCTGGAAGATGCCCTAAACAGCACTCTGGCCTCAGAATCAGTCCTTAAGGCATTCACATCTGGTTTCTCAGGCATGGAAAGTGAAGACACTGTGGCAAAAAATGACCTAAATGAAAGATATCTGTGAGTGAGGTCTCAGCGGAAAGAACAGGCAGACATATTTTTCAATGATAAAAAATTGATCAATAGAACAGTACAGACACCTGAAGCAGATCTGATGCATATATGATCAGGTGATTCGTGACAAACAAGACACTTCAATGCAGTAAGGAGAGTGTCAGCTTTTCATTACTACAGTAAATACCCAGGGGCAGATGTTGTGTCATAGTGGGTTAAGATACTGCTTGGGATATCCACATATCAAATCAGAGGGCTCTGGTCAGAATCCTGCCTCCCACTGTGGTTCAACTTCTTTCTCGGGCACACCCTGTGAGGCAACTGGTGCTAGCTCATGGACTTGGGTCCCTGCTATTTATGTGCAACAACTAGCACACTTCCACACCTGCTATTGTTGCATCTGGGGAATGAACCAGCCAATAGATTCTCTCTCCTATCGAATTTTCCTTAAAATAAATACAAATAAAAAGTAAATATGAAAATAACCTGAGGCAATTTAGTTACTAATTACAAAGTTTATCTAGCTCATAGTTTTGGAGTTTCAAGTCCAAAATTGTTTAGTCCCATTGGTTTGACTTCTGGTGAGAGCAATGGAAGCCAATAGCAGCAACACATGTTGGAGTGAGAGATTACCTCTCAAGTCACAAAGTAAACAGAGATAGTGGGGCTCAAATTCAGGCTTTTGTAGAAAGCTTCTGAAAACTCAAGGGACTACATGAAAATGACATTTCAATTATCTAAGGGCCATTCAGTAGGCCCCATCGCCTAGAAATTTCACAACCTCCCAATAGCACCACACTGAGGACCAAGTCTTCAACACATAGACCTTTGTAAAATACCTAAACTGATGTCCAAACCACAGCAGAAAGGATAGCTCTATCAATAGACTATTACAGGTCAAATATGTAGCTCCATAGGAGGCAAAAAAGCATTCTATCTCAAACATGAAAATTGATTTTCAATCTCAAACACAAAAATTGATTTCAAGTTGATTACAGATACAAATGTAGAAGGGAAAATTAAGTTTTCTAAAAAAGATTTACTTTATCTATTTGAAAGGTAGAGTTACAGAAACAGGAGAGAGAGAGAGAGAGAGAGAGAGAGAAAATATCTTCCATCTGTTGATTCACTCACCAAATGGCTGAAACAGCCACATCCTGGCCAGGCTGAAACAAGGAACAAGAATCTTCTTACTGGTCTCCAAAGTGGGTAGAGGGGCTCAAGTACTTGGGCCATCCTCGGCTGATGACTGAGGCATATTAGAAGAGAGCTGGATCTGAAGCGGAACAGCTGGGACTTGAACTGGAGCACATATAGGCTGTCAGTGTAGCAGATGATGGCTTAACCAGTTATGCCACAGCAGCAACCCTAGAAAAGTTATGTTTTATAAAAGTATTTCCTTATTTATTTGAAAGGCATGGATACACACATACATACACACAGAGAGAGAGGGAGGGAGGGAGGGAAGGAGGGAGCAAGATAGGGAAGAAGGGGGAAAGAGAGAGAGTGAGAGAGAGAGGGAAGGAGGGAGAGAGGGAGGAGAAAGGGAGAGTCAGGGAGAGGGAGAATCTTCTGTCCACTGGTTCACTTCTTAAGTAGCTGCAATGTCCAGGGCTGGGCCAAGATCTAGGAGCTTCATTTAGGTCTCCCACGTAGGTGGCAATGGTCTAAGTACTTGAGCCATCCTCTGCCACCTTTCCCAGGCCACTAGCAAGGAGCTAGATTGGAAGTAGAGTAACCAGGACAGGAGCCAATGCCCATATGGGGATGCTGGCATCACAGTGGTGGCCTGACCTACAATGACACAATGCTGGCCCCAACAACCCAGGTTGTATTGATGTCCTGTATGAATTTTGAAAAGTAAAATACTTACAGTAATCATACTAGAAGCTGATTAAGCTAGTACACAGAAAAATCACAATATATGTTTACTGGCAGGTCTATTAAAAGAGATGATATTTATCCCATTGCGACTGGCTTATTTCACTTAGCATGATGTACTCCAGATTCCTTCATTTTGTTGCAAATGACCAGATTTCATTGTTTTTTTTTACTGCTGGATAGTATTCTATAGAGTACATGTCCCATAATTTCTTTATCCAGTCTATTGTTGATAGGCATTGGGGTTGATTCCAGTTATTAGCTATTGTGAATTGAGCTGCAATAAACATTGAGGTGCAGAGAGCTTTTTTGTTTGCCAAAATTAATTTCCTTTGGGTAAATTCCAAGGAGTGTGATGCCTGGGTTGTATAGTAGGGTTATATTCAGGTTTCTGAGAAATCTCCAGACTGACTTCGATAGTGACTTTACCAGTTTGCATAAATATCATTTATTCTCCCAGATCGGTAACAACTAACTGAGCACCAAAAAGGAAACCTGTTGAAATGAAATGGACACTGTGAGAAAGAGTGACTTGATCAGCTCTTGTCCTGACTGTTGATGTACAATGTAATACTTTACCCTTTTAGTATTTTTTTGTTCTACTTAATACTATTGGTTGAACTCTGTATAACACACAATTATTCTTAGGTGTTTAAATTTAACTGAAAAGTGATTTCTGTTAAATATGAGTGGTAATAAGAGAGGGAGGATATGTACAATTTGGGAAATGCTCAAGCTGACTTGCCCCAAATGGTAGAGTTAGAAACATGCCAGGGGATTCCAATTCAATCCCATCAAGGTGGCATGTACCAATGTCATCTCACTAGTCCAAGTGATCAATTTCAGTTCATAATTGATCATAAGGATAGGTCTAAGAGTCAAAGGGATCACATAAACAAGACTAGTGTCTGCTAATACTAACTGATAGAATTAAAAAGGGAGAGAATGATCCAACATGGGAAATGGGATACACAGTAGACTCATAGAATGGCAGATGTCCTAAACAGCACTCTGGCCTGAGAATCAGCCCTTAAGGCATTCTACTCTGACTGAAGAGCCCATGAGAGTATTTCAGGCATGGAAAGCCAAGACACTCTGGCAAAGAAAAAAAAAAAAAAAAAAAAAAAACCTAAATGAAAGATCTCTGCGAGTGAGATCCCAGTAGAAAGAATGGGGCCATCAAAGAAGGAGGTACCTTTCTCTGAAGGGAGGAGAGAACTTCCACTTTGACTATGACCTTGTCTAAATAAGATCGAAGTCAGCGAACTGAAAAGGCTTCCATAGCCTTGGCAACTCATGACAAGAGCCTAGGGTGATTACTGATGCCATAAACAAGAGTGTCAATTTGTTAAGTCAACAACAGGAGTCACAGTGCACTTATTCCTCATGTAGGATCTCTTTCCTTAATGTGTTGTTCAATGTGAATTAATGCTATAATTAGTACTCCAACAGTATTTTACACTTTGTGTTTCTGTGCGGGTGCAAACTGTTGAAATCTCTACTTAATGTATGCTAAATTGATCTTCTTTATATAAAGATAATTGAAAATAAATCTTGATGTGAATGGAATGGGAGAGGGAGCAGGAGTTGGGAGGGTTGCAGGCGGGAAGGAAGTTATGCAGGGGAAAAAGTCATTGTAATCCATTAGCTGTACTTTGGAAATTTATATTTGTTAAATAAAAGTTCAAAAAAGAGAGATAAAATGTGTATGTACATGTGTGTATGTAATATAGTAATCCTCCTCAGAATATGTAAAGAATTCCTACAAATCAATAAGAAAAAGACAATATAAAAGAACAATTACCTCATCAAAACAGGACACTCATTTTCCAGTATTAAAAAATGTGCTCAGTTTGACCAATCAGAAGCCGGCACTGTGGCACAGTGGGTTTACGTCCTGGCTTGAAGCACCGGCATCCCATATGGGTGCCGGTATGAGACCCAGCTGTTCAACTTCCAATCTCTGGTATGGCCTGGCAAAGCAGTAGAAGATGGTCCAAGTCCTTGGGCCCCTACACCCGTGTGAGAGACCTGGAAGAATCTCCAGGCTCCTGGCTTTGGATCAGCACAGCTCTGGCCATTGTGGCCAATTGGGGAGTGAATGGAAGGGCTCTCTCTCTGTCTCTCTTTGTCTCTCTCTCTGCCTCTACTCTCTCTGTGTAACTCTGACTTTCAAGTACATAAATAAATATTTAAACAAATTACACCAATATTCAGAGGAAAGTATAAAAACAAAATATAAGAATTTATATATACATGTATTTATATAATACCTTTATATATATGTGTATATATATATATATATATATATATATATATATTACACCAGGAGAATATAATGTATTTCTACAAATGTGATGTAGTTACTTCCAATTTGTTAGAACTTTTTCAGCACTTATGAGGGCACATATTAAGAAATACCATGTAAATCTTGAATGGCATGAATTTAGAGACATGACTCCTATAACCCAGAGAACAACATGCAATGGATTGTTTCAAGATCCTGAGAAGGTCATTAGTATTTCTTCACATTAGCTAAGTGGAACTTAAACTCAATAATAGTTACTAATTAATGAAGTTGCAGAGTTGGGACTTCCCTGGTACCTTGCTGAATATGAACACATATACAAGGTAGAGGTAGTTACTACAGTTAAGCCACATTGACTGGGGTGTTTTTGACATACAGTGATCTTCGGTGATGTATAATTTATAACAAAGAACTTAAAATAACTTATTTGGGTACTCCATTTCTATAGTGTATTTGTGTCCCTCACCCTTCATATTTTGAAACCTAATCATCAATATATCTAGTGTTGGACACTTAGATATTAAATTATGAGGACAGAATTCTCATGGATGAGATTCTTTGTAAAAGGAGTCTTTGATGGCTGTTTTGCCTCTTTGACTATCTGAGGACTTTATGAGAAGATGTCATCTATGAACCAGAAAGACGCCCTCATCACAATTGCTTAATCTGTTTGACTTCTCGCTTCTAGAATTGTGAGAAATGTATTTGTATTCATTATAAGCTTTTCAGTTTATGATATTTTGTTGTAGCTGCCTCAGTAGAGTAAGAAACTTACTAAGATGTTAGTTGGAATATATTCATAGAAAAATTCTATATCTGGGGGAAGAAACATAACTTGAACCAACAAAATAGGGGTTAATGGCCTCTTAATCAATTTCCAGTTTTCAGCCAGTTTACAGAGCAGATCTTCTCAACCTAGAGAGAGAAATATCCCTTTAAAGAAAGTTCCTCTAATGCAGCAAAATAATATTCCAGATTCTTCCTCATTTTTTTCCCAAAGTGACATTTCATTTAAGAACTTCGCCATCCACTGCGGAAGTTACTAGATATTTGCTCCAAATGGTTGCCAGTCCCTGGTGATCTGGTAACTCCTTAATGCTTCTGTGATGACTTCATGGCAGCTGAAAATGATGGAAGATATGTGGTTGAATTTTCACTGATTCTCTTTCATTCTCAGTAATCAAGTAATTACTTAGTTGCTTTCATCCTCAAAGAAAGGTAATTGCACTCTATGAACCACAATGAAATTCATTTGAAACTTTTTAATAGCTTCAAATAACACTGGGAGAAATAAAAATCCAAAGTGACAGAATCCCTAGAGATATGAAGAAAGTGAGATCATAAACACTGGTAACTCCTTTCTACTTTATAATTAGCCCCCTTGGGTTGTGTCCTTCCCTCTTTTAAATAACTGCTTAAGTTAAAAGCTCTCTAGCTCTTTTCTTGACTTTATACATCAAAAATGAGTATGCTATTCATAATCCTTGATTATGTTCCCCAGCTACACAGAAGGATAGAAAGAACACACACAGTATCTTGTTAATTCCTCGGGAATAAAAGAGAATAGTACTAGACAGAAGCACAATCTAATACTTTCACAATCCCAATGTGTGCTTCCCTTTTTTCTGTTCCATATATCTAAAATATAATCCAATAATTCATTGAAAAACAGGTTGAATTGTCCTCAGAATTTACTTGGAAATGTGGGAAGAATGTAATAAATATATAGCCAAGAAAAAGAGGTGGTGAGAGACTGACTGGTTCACTTTTCAGTGGTCACAGTGGTCAGGATTGGGTCAAACTGAAGACAGGAGCCAGGAACTCTGTTCAGGTCTCCCATATGGGTTTCAGGGGTCCAAGTACTTGGGCCATCTTTGGATGCCTTCCCAGGTACATTAAAGTGGAGCTGCATTGGAAGTGGAGCAGTGAGGACTCAAACTGGTGTTCATGTGGGCCAACAATGTTGCAAGCTGTGGCTTAACCCATTGTACAACCATGCCTGCTCCCAACTAGATTTCTTTTGATGGTAAGCTATGTTTCCAGTTTTTCATGTGAAACAATGCTGCACACATATTTTGGGAAGCTAAGTAAATAGGCATGAAGGACAGTTCTCTAGAATTGAAATTAGTAGGAGTTAATTAAAAATATTTTTGCAATTTTAAAAATATTTAATCAATATTTATAAATGTGCATATTTATGTTTTTCAGTGTGATATTTCAGCACATGCATGAAGTACATGGTGATCAAATCAAAGTAATTACCATTTCAGTCTCCTTATCATTTATTCACATTTGGAGCCTTCAAGCTCCTCCTTTCTTCTAGTTCTTCATAAAAGATATACTGATTAATTATGAACTATAATCATTCCACTGTGTAGAACATTAGACCTTATTCCTTCAGTATTTTGGGACTCATTACACAACCTTCCTTTATCATCCCACTCACCATTCCCTACTCTCCATTATCTCTATCACTCATTATTCAGATTGACTATCTAGATTTTTAAATCTAGAAACATTTTATTTAAGGTATACAAACATCATATATTTCATGTATGCAAATTTAGAAACATAGTTATTCTTCCCACCTGACCCTCCCTCCTGGCCTACACTCCCACCCTTCTTCCTCCTCTCTCTCCTATTCCAATTCTTATTTTTTACCAAAGATCTATTTTCAGTTTACTTTATACTCATAAGATTAACCCTATACTAAGTAAAGAGTTCAACAAATACTATGAAAAAAAAAAACTGTTCTTCAACAGTGGAGACAAGGGCTATTCAAAATCATCACATCTCAAAGTATCAATTTCACTTCTATAGAATACCTCATAGGTGCTCTATTAGTTACCACAGATCACTTAGAACATATGGTATTTGTCTTTTAGGGACTACCTTATTTCACTAAATATAATGTTTTCCAGTTGCATGCATTTTGTTGCAAATGGCAGGATTTCCTTTTTATTTTACTGCTGTGTAGTATTCCATTGTGTACTTATACCATAGTTTCATTATCCAATCTTCAGATGATGGACATCTGGGTTGATTCCACATCTAGATTTTGTGAATTGAGCTGCAATAAACATGGGGGTACAGATCACTCTTTCATATTCTGATTTTGTTTCATTTGGGTAAATTCTCAGGAGTGGGATGGCAGGTTCATATGGTAGTACCTATATTCAGATTTCTGAGGTATCTCCATACTATCTTCCACAGTGGCTTTACCAGTTTACATTCGCAACAACAGTGGATTAGGGTACCTTTCCCCCCATATCTTTGCTAGCATTTGTTCTTTGTTATTTTCTGTATAAAAGCCTTGCTAACTGGGGTGATGCAAAACCTCATTGTGAATTATATTTGCATTTCTCTGAAGGCTAGAGATCCTGGACTTTTTTTTTCATGTGTCTAATGGGTATTTGATTTTCCTCTTTTGAAAAATGTTTATTCAAGTCCTTTGCCCATTTCTTAGTTGGATTGCTGGTTTTGTTGTTGTTGAGTTTCTTGAACTCTTTATAAATTCTGGAGATTAACCCTTTATCAATTGCATAGTTTGTAAATATTTTCTCACATTCTATTGGTTGCCTCTTCACTTTGCTGAGTGTTTCTTTTATAATGTAGATGCATCTCCATTTGATGTAATCCCATTTGTCAATTTTTGGCTTTGATGACTTGTGTTTTTTTTCCAAGAAGTCTTCACTTCTGCCAATGTCTTGTGGAGTTTCCCCAATGTTCTCTATTAATTTGATGATGTTGGGTCATAGATTTAGTTCTTTTTTCCATTTTGAGTGGATTTTTTGTAAGGTGTAAGGGGGGGTGTTGCTCCATACTTCTGCAAGTGAAGATTCAATTTTCCCAGCACCATTTGTTGAAGACTGTGTGACTACGTTTTACTTCCACAGGAGAGAACACATGGGATTTTTCTGTCTTGTCTGTCTTACTTCACTTAAGTTCTATTCATTTTTCTCCATATAACAGGGTTTCATTTTTAAACACTTAATAATATTCTTTTATGTATAAATACCACATTTAAAAATCTATTCATCCATTTTTGGGCACCTACACTGATTTTGTATGTTGGCTTTTGTGAATAGTGCCACAATGAACATCAGAGTGCAAGTTATCTCTTTCAAATGCTGATTTCATCTTTTTCAGTTATACATCCAGAAGTTGGACAGCCAAATTATGTGGCTGGTCTACTTTTAGTTATTTGAAGAATCTCCATACTGCTCTGAAACATTAATGGATATAGTAGTTTATATTCTAGCAACCCAAGTGATTGGTTCTTAATGAACCAAAGAAACTAGTGGATGGAAAACTCTCTCTCTCTCTCTCTCTCTCTCTCTCTGCCTCTCCTTCTCTGTGTAACTCTTTCAAGAAAAATAAATGTCTTTAAGAAATATGCAAATTTAATGATAAGCACAACATCTTTGAATAATATTTGTATCACCTAATTTGGATTTTAACTATAACATACTTTGAGTCTCAATTCTTAAATATTATTTTAAAATATGTGCTATTTGAAGACAAAAAAGAATAAAAATTTAGAGAATGATCCAACATGGGAAGTGGGATACACAGCAGACTCATAGAATGAGAGGTGTCCGAAACAGCACTCTGGCCTCAGAATCAGCCCTTAAGGCATTCGGATCCAGCTAAAAAGCCTATGAGAGTATTTCAGGCATGGAAAGCCAAGACACTCTGGCAAAAAAGAAAATGAGCTAAATGAAAGATCTCTGTGAATGAGATCCCAGTGGAAAGAACGGGCCATCAAAGAAAGAGGTACCTTTCTCTGAAGAGATGAGAGAACTTCCACTTTGACTATGACCTTGTCTAAATAAAATTGGAGTTGGTGAACTCAAGAAGCTTCCATAGCCTTGGCAACTCATGAAAAGAGCCTAGGGTGATTACTGATGCCATAAATAAGAGTGTAAATTGTTAAATCAACAACAGGAGTCACTGTGCACTTACTCCTCATGTAGGATCTCTGTCCTTAATGTGTTTTACTATGTGAGTTAATGGTATAACTAGTACCCAAACAGTACTTTATATTTTGTGTATCTGTGTGGGTGCAAACTGTTGAAATCTTTACTTACTATATACCAAATTGATCTTCTGTATATAAAGATAATTGAAAATGAATATTGATGTGAATGGGATGGGAAAGGGAGTGGGAGATGGGATGATTGCAGATTGGAGGGAGGTTATGAGGGGAAAACCCGCCATAATCCAAAAGTTGTACTTTGGAAATTTATATTCATTAAATAAAAGTTAAAAAAAAAACTAGTTACACACATTGCAAAAGAGCAATATAAAAGAAACTTACAACTATCTGAAACCGTCATGTGGAAGTTAAGTTGCTGATTGAAAGTAACAGGATCCTAAGACTAGGGTTGGGCTGGCGCCGCTGCTCAATAGGATAATCTGCCTGTGGCGCCAGCACACCAGGTTCTAGTCCCAGTCGGGATGCCGGATTCTGTCCGGTTGCCCCTCTTCCAGGCCAGCCCTCTGCTATGGCCCAGGAGTGCAGTGGAGGATAGCCCAAGTCCTTGGGACCTGCACCCGCATAGGAGACCAGGAGAAGCACCTGGTTCCTGGTTTCGGATCAGCGCAGTGCGCTGGTGTGGGGAGCAACTCGGACTAGACTAAGTTACTGGAATTAAGACTTATTCTATGCATCTGCTCTCCCACAATATGGCACTGGGAGAGGAGTAAACAGCTTCTACGCAGCTCTCTCCAGTTCAACCAATAAACTGCAGGAGCTGCTCCTGATTGGAGGATTGTGTGGGTAGCAGAGTTGGGTTTGGTGGAAGAGGACTATAAAGGAGGAGAGAGACAACGTGCACCAGGAACATCCGAATAACATCTGAGCAGCCCCCGAGACAGCCGGCCGGTGGTGTGCCGCTCCCCCGCGGAAGTGGGGAAAGTGGCAGGGGGAACCGCCCCTCCAGGGAGGTGGAGGGTCGGCAGCCAACCCAGGAAGGACCAGCAGCAAACCCGGGAAGGGTTGAGCAGACGAAAGAACAGCGCAGGGTCTAGTGTCGTTCCTCCGCCAAGAGGGGGAGCGACACGCTGCGGCGGCCATTGAAAAGTGAACCAACTGCAAAGGAAGACCTTTGTCTCTCTCTCTCACTGTCCACTCTGCCTGTCAAAAAAAAAAAAAAAAAAGACTAGGGTTGGCGACATCTTAGTGTGTTCCAAGTGGAGATTTATGGATACTTCAGTTATTCTACAGATCTTCTCCTTGTAGAAGCAGTCTGCTTTTTTTGTGTACAAGGAACCTAGATAAATTCTGTTAAAGATGTTATTGTGAAGAGGATTCTTATCCTTGAAATGCATTCTAACCATGCCTGATCATCACCAATCATAAAGTTCAGATGTCAGTTCAATAAGGAAAACATAGGTCTTAACATGGAGCAAACACTTTATGCATGAGTTATATTGTAATATATTGGTAGTTAATATTTGTAGAAATTAATAGCATATGTATGAGAGTAAATTATGAAGTTATTAGATAAAAATGAATAGATTAGAGCTCTGCATTGGGTCATGAGTATATGTGCTTTGTTTTCATGTGAAATGTATTAAATATATGTGGTACAAAATTGTGACAATTTTAAATATTCAAAAAAGAAATACTGGCACGGCAGGTTAAAGCCTTGGCCTGAAGTGCTGGCATCCCATATGGGCACTGATTCTAGTCAAGGCTGCTCTTCTTTTTATCCAGCTCTCTGCTATGGCCTGGGAAAGCAGTGGAGGGTGGCCCAAGTTCTTGGGCCCCTGAACCCATGTAGGCGACCTGGAAGAAGCTTGTGGCTCCTGGCTTTGGATTGGTGCAGCTCCAGCTTTTGCAGCCATCTGAGGAGTGAACCAGCAGTTGGAAGACCTCTTTCTATGTCTATACCTCTCTCTGTAACTCTGAATTTCTAATTAATAAAATAAATATTAAAAAAAGAAGAATTACTGGGGCCAGTGGTGTGGTGTGGTGTGGTATGTTAAGACTCCACCTGTGGTGTCTGCATCCCATATGTGTGTCAGTTCAAGACCTGCTAACTCTACTTCCAACCTAGCTCTGTAGTAATGGGTGGGAAAGCAGTAGAAGATGATCCAAGTCCTTGAGCCCCTGCAACCACATAGGAGACCCAGAAGAAGCGCCTGGCTCCTGGCTTCAGATCGTCAGAGCATGCTGGCCATAGTGGCCATTTTGGGGGTGAACCAATGGAAAGGAAGACCTTTCTCTCTGTCTCTCTCTCTCTCTCTTACTGTCTAACTCTGCCTGTCACAAAAAAAAGATATTCACCACAACACATTGTAGTCAAACTTTCCACAGTAAAACATAAAGAAAAGATACTAAAATTTGCATGAGGGAAATGCTAGATTACTTTCAGAGGATCTCCAATTAAGCTCACAGCTGATTTCTCATCAGAAATCCTACAGGCTACAAGGGGATGGCGAGATATAATCCAACACTTAAAAGAAAAAAAAAAACTGTCAACCCAGAAAATTATATCCTGTAAAACTTGCATTTATGAATGAAGGTGAAATCTTCCATAACAAACAGAAATTGAAAGAATGTCTCAACACTCATCCAGGCTTACATAGGTTGCTTAATGATGTGCTATACACAGAAGCACAGAGAGATATCCATTATTATAAAAGAATGAGAAGGAAGTAAACCCACCAGTAGAGAGACAAAAGAAATACAAAGTGAGCAATAGGTATATTTATGGAAATGTGGCAGGGCCAAGTCATTACTTGTCAATAGTCACCTTGGATCTAAATGGTCTCAATTCTCCAGTTAAAAGACACAGACTGACTGAATGGATTGAAAAACAAGACCCATTGGGCCAGCGCCGTGGCTCCATAGGCTAATCCTCCACCTTGCTTCACTGGCACACCGGGTTCTAGTCCGGGTCAGGGCACCGGATTCTGTCCCGGTTGCCCCTCTTCCAGGCCAGCCCTCTGCTATGGCCCGGGAGTGCAGTGGAGGATGGCCCAAGTGCTTGGGCCCTGCACCCCATGAGAGACCAGGATAAGCACCTGGCTCCTGCTTTCAGATCAGCACAGTGAGCTGGCCACAGTGTGCCAGCCACGGCGGCCATTGGAGGGTGAACCAACGGCAAAGAAAAACCTTTCTCTTTGTCTCTCTCTCTCACTGTCCACTCTGCCTGTCAAAAAAAAAAAAAAAAAAGAAAAAGAAAAAGAAAAAAAGAAAACAAGAACCCATCTATATGCTGCTACTGGAAACACATTTTACCAAAAATATGCAGACTGAAAGTGAAAGGGTGAAAAAAAGATAGTCCATGCTAACAGAAATCAAAAGAGAACTGGTGTTCCATGGAATATAAGAAAAAAAAGACTATAACATAAAAACTCTTAAAAGAGATGAAAAAGGGCACTATGTAAAGATTAAGGGATTAATCCAACAGGAAGATGTGACTACAATAAATTATATGCACCTAATTACAGGGTGCTTGACTACTTAAAAAATCTTAATAGACCTAAAGGGAAGCATAGTCTCCAATACAATAGTAATGGGAGCCTTCCATACTCCACTTACAGCAATGGACAGATCAACCAGACAGAAAATTAGCAAGGAAACACAGTTAATTGACACAAGAGAGCAAATGGATATAATGGATATCTACAGAACAGTGGCAGAATTCACATTCTTCTAATTAGTGCATGGAACATTCTCTAAGATAGACCACATGCTAAGCCACAAATGAAGTCTCAGCAAATTCAAAAAATTTGAAATCATCCCATCCATCTTGTCTGACCACAATGGAATGAAGCTAGAAATCAACAATTCAAGAATCTCTAGAATAAACATAAACACATAGAGACTGAAAAACATGCTCCTGAATTAACAGTAGGTCATATAAGAAATCAAAAAATGCTGAAAACAAATGAAGATGACAATATATCTAAAGCAATCTTACACAACGAAAACAAAGCTGGAGGCATCACAATACCTGATTTTAAGTCATACTACAGGGCAATCACAGTCAAAACAGCCTGGTACTGGAACAAAAACAGACTTGCAGACCAATAGAATACAATAGAAACTCCAAAAATCAATCCATGTCTCTACAGCCAACTTATATGTGATAAAGGAACTAAAATCATTCCATGGAGCAGAGGCAGTCTCTAACAAATGGTGCTGGAAAAACTATATCTCCATGTGCAGAAATATGAAACTACAGCCCCTATCTTACACCCTACATAAAATGCACTCAAAATGAATTAAAGGCCTAAATCTAAAGCCAATACCATTAAATCATCAGAGAATACTGGAAACTGTGAAAGACATTGTCATAGGCAAAAATTTATTGGAAAAGACCCCAGAAGCACAAGGAATCAAAGCCAAAATTGACAAATGGGGTTACATCAAACTGAAAAACTTCTGCAATGCAAAAGAAACACTGTGAAATGAAGAATCAACTAACAGAATGGAAGAAGTTATTTGCAAATTGCTCAACTTATAAAGGGTTAACATCCAGAATATATAAAGTACTCAAGAAATTCAACAAGAACAAAATGAATAACCAGTAAAGAAATGGGCAAAGGACTTAAATATGCATTTTTCGAGAGAGAAAATTCAAATGGCCATCAGACACTTGAGAAAATGTTCAGGATCACTAGTCATCAGGGAAATGCAAATCAAAACTGCAAGAAGGATTCCATTCACTCCAGTTAGAATGGCTCACTTACAGACATTAACAAACAAAAAACGCTTGCAAGGGTGTGGGGAAAAAGGTACCCTAATAAACTGCTGGTGAGAATGTAAAATGGCACAACCACTCTGGAAGACAGCATGGAGATATCTCTGAAGTCTGAATATACAACACCATATGATCCAGCCATCCCAATCCTGGGAATTTACCCAAACCTAAAAATTAAATTCCAATTCAATCCCATCAAGGTGGCATGTACCAATGCCATCTCACTAGTCCCAGTGGTCAATTTCTGTTCACAATTGAACATAATGATAGGACTAAGAGTCAAAGGGATCACATAAACAAGACTAGTGTCTGAAAATACTAACCTATAGAATAAAAAAGGGAGAGAACGCTCCAACATGGGAAGCGGGATACACGGCAGACTCATAGAATGGCGGATGTCCTAAACAGCACTCTGGCCTCAGAATCAGCCCTTAAGGCATGCGGATCCGGCTGAAAAGCCCATGAGAGTATTTCAGGCATGGAAAGCCAAGACACTCTATCAAAAAAAAAAAATGACCTAAATGAAAGATCTCTGTGAGTGAGATCCCAATGAAAAGAACAGGTCATCAAAGAAGGAGGTCCCTTTCTCTGAAGGGAGGGGAGAACATCCACTTTGACTATGACCTTGTCTAAATATGATAAGAGTCGATGAACTCAAAAGGCTTCCATAGCCTTGGTAGCTCATGACAAGAGCCTAGGGTGATTACTGATGCCATAAACAAGAGTGTCAATTTGTTAAGTCAACAACAGGAGCCACTGTGCACTTACTCCCCATGTAGGATCTTTGTCCATAATGTGCTGCACATTGTGATTTAATGCTATAACTAGTACTCAAACAGTATTTTACACTTTATGTTCTATGTGGGTGCAAACTGTTGAAATCTTTACTTAATATATACTAAACTGATATTCTGTTTATAAAGATAATTGAAAATGAATCTTGGTGTGAATGGAAGGGGAGAGGGAGTGGGAAAGGGGAGGGTTGCGGGTGGTAGGGAAGTTATGGGGGGGAAGCCATTGTAATCCATAAAATGTACTTTGGAAATTTACATTAATTAAATAAAAGTTAAAAAAATTCAATACATGAACGCATTTTCTGTACCTCCATGTTCACAATAGCTAAGATATGTAATCAATGCAGATGTCCATCAACTGTTGGCTGTATATAGAAATTATGGTATATATACACTATGGAGTACTACTCAGTTGTAAAAATAAAAAACGAAAAAGATGAAATCCTGTCTTTTGCAACAAGATGGTCACAACTAGGAACCATTATACTTAGTGAAATAAGCCAGTCTCCAAATTATAAATACCATATGTTTTCCCTGATCTGACACAACTAGCAGAATACTTGAAATGTAATGTATTTGAGTGAAAGACAATTGGAGAATGGATGATTGTTTATAGCTCTGTCACTTTCATTCAGTAACAATCTTTGGTTTGGTTTTGCTTTATTTTGTTTTGTTTTCTTTCTCTTCATGCTATTTACTGAACTCCTCTAATTAGAGAAGCATTAGCTATATGATTACTAACTAAACTGATAATAGATCATTGTAAAAATTAAGAATTGGAATCCAAGAGAAAGGGGGAGGGTTAGAGCATGCATGGGAGGGAGGGGGAATTCCATTTTTTCCTTAAATCTGTATATATTAAATATATGAAACTTGTATAACTTAAATAACAGAAAAAAGAGGAAAAAGGCTGGTTTTAATTTCATTTTTTAAAAAATAATTTTTATTAATATTAGCTGAACTTGAATTTTGAATATAAAAATCTTAAAGAATCAAGGGAAATTTGGAGAGTCTTTAAACATGAAGGATGCACAATTGTGCCATAAATGGCTCTTAATGTGATACTCAGTTTTTGTTTTTAATGTTTCTCATTTCTCAATTTTAATATAAAAACTTCATATTTCCTAGCAGAGTGCAGAAACAGAATATAATAATTAA
The DNA here is from genome assembly GCF_051225735.1 of Oryctolagus cuniculus. Lineage (NCBI taxonomy): Eukaryota > Metazoa > Chordata > Mammalia > Lagomorpha > Leporidae > Oryctolagus > Oryctolagus cuniculus. The sequence continues at coordinate 141,229,363 of NC_142871.1, forward strand.
ACAAGGATTCTGCTAACAATGAGTAGCACAACAGGTGTTTCCATCTCTGGAATTATCTGCCAACAACCACTTACAGACATTGTTTTCTCTCAATCCAAGTAGTTCTGGTGAGCTCTTGATCAAGAAATTTTGATCACAAAGGTGATCATGTGATCCATGGTAGATGTATCAGTTTTCCCACTGTTTTGAATTTTAAATACATGGTAGTATCCTAAAGTTATTATATGCTATTTCCAGTAACTGATATCCCATGCCTATCTTCATTCTTTTCATTTTAATGACCTAGTGTTCTTTTATTTGGTGAAGTACCAATGATATCTTTCCAGTACTTTGTTTTTCTTGAGATAGCAATAAGTAATCTGTTTTTTTACAATCAAGCATCTGACACACCAAATATATCAAATATACACTATTATCTTCAAAGCACTAATAACTAATAAGTACACTGAACTCTTCAAAAATCAGTAAATTAGATAGGAATTAGAGAACTCCCCAGATTTCTGATTTCTGAATGATGTCCTTTATATTAAATGCAAAACAAACATTTTCATAGTGGCAGGAATTGGTATACCATGGGTTATTAGTGTTCCTCCTCAACATACAGATAGATCCTGAATCTTCAGGGGAACCAAACTGGTTCACTTTAGTGAAACATTAGTGAAACATTATTTATTTTGGAAAAGCTGAAAGTGTATGATGACAGTAGGAATTTGTTTTCAGGGTTTTTTAAATAATTATTTATTTTATTTATTTATAAGGCAGAGAGAGTGAACTCTTCCATTTTCTGGTTCACTCCCAAATGACTTTATCAGCCAGGGTTGGTCTAGGCTGAAGCCAGAAATCAGGAGCTTCCTATAGGTCTCCCACACGGGTACAGGGGCCCAAGTACTTGAATCATGCTCTTCTGCTTTCCCAGGCCATTATCAAGGAGCTGGATCAGAAGTGGAGCAGCCTGGACTCAATCTGTCACCAACATGGGATACCAGTGCTGTAGGCAGTAGCTTAACCTGGTGCATCATAGGGTTATCCCTGGGATTATCAGTTTTGGGCATTTCACTTTTTTTAAACTATCCAAGTCTGTTAAGTGAGAGATACTATGTAAAGGAAATGATTGTTGGCAACAATATATCATTTTCTAGTTTTTATGTATTATTTTTTACTCTCTGCCTGTCTCCCAGAATTTCTCCATCTTCCACTTAGAGCTCCAAGTGCTGTTCTCCAAATATCCCCACTCACCAGTGCCTGCATCTCCTTGGGCTCACAACCTCTTACCTGATTTTCTGAGGAGATGGTGCCTGTCTCCTTGCTGTGTTTCCACCATTCCTACTCTGCCCTTCAGGTACCTCTTTACTTCTCCTGGAATGGACCCGCACAATCTCTGGTGGACTCCTGGGCCACTCCACATGAACTTTTCTTGATTCTGCTTCCTGCTTTTAGACTCTCTACTCATTGATTATCCCATTTTCCCTGCGTGACTCAGAACCTCCCACTGCTATACAGTCACTTTATGTTTTTTTTTAAGATTTATTTCATTTATTTGAAAGACAGAGTTACAGAAAGAGGTAGAGTGAGTGAGAGAGCAAGAGAGAGAAAGAGAGAAGAGAGAGAGGTCTTCCATCCACTGGTTCAACCCCAGATGACCACAAATGTCAGAGCTGAGCTGATCTGAAGCCAGGAGCCAAGAGAGTCTTCCGGGTCTCCCATATAGGTGCAGGGGCCCAAGGACTTGGGCCATCTTCTACTGCTTTTTCAGGCCACAGCAGAAAGTTGGATCAGAAGTGGAGCAGCTGGGACTTGAACCTGTGTCCAGATGGGATGCCAGCACTGCAGGCTGGGGCTTTACCTACTATGCCACAGCACCAGCCCAAGCTATCTGCTTATAAAACTCGAACCTTGAAAGCTCATAAATTTCAATCAATGAATCAATTTAGGTTAGTTAGGAAATTTACAATAAGCTTTCATCTTTAATTTCCATACCAGATATGAATCTATAAATGACAAAATGATCCAAGGGACTTCAGGCCTATTATGTGTTAAAAGTCCAGTGTCCTACCCTGCCCAGTAGATCTACAGATTCAGTGCCATCCCAATTACAACCTTCATAAGACTTCTTAGAATTTGGCAAAATGCCTCTAAATTTATTTAGAAAAAAAGTAACCAAATCAACATTGAAAAAGTAAGCCATAACCCACTGATTTAAGAGTTATTGTGAAGCCAGAGTTGACAAGAATAATATCAGAACAGTATGGAGAGCCCAAAAGTCATTCCAAAAACACACAAATAATTTTCAAGAAACACATCAAAATAATTCAATGATAACAAAATTTATTTGATAAATTATGTTGAATAACTGAATATCTGTGAAAAGAATAGAGCTATGAGCAAACAACATATTTCTGTAACTTTTATTTAGGCATATTTCCTTGCAAACTCAAAAAAAATTAAGATCCATTAAAAATACAGAAATTTGGGGGGAGCCAAGATGGCGGAATAGTGAGGGCACACACCAATAGTCCAGGAAAAGATAGTTAATAGTTTAATAAAAGTGGAGTTACGGTAGCCTCAGGAAAAGGATCAGGGAAAAATTGCAGAGGAAACTCTTCCTGATCTAGTGGCTGTGACTCTGAGGACCTACGGGGAGAGCAAGGTCATGGAAGCTGAACTGCAGAGTCTGTGTGCCAGCACTGGAAGGGGAGGTGAGACAAAACCTCTCCATAACCCGAGAAATTGGCAGGGAAAGGCAGAAAGAGCCTGCAGAGAACGAGGCCTGAAACCCTATTGGGGAAAGTTCACCAGGCTGGGTGGAGGAGAGAGAAAAATCGAATAAATAAGGGGAATCCGCTCGGACATTTAGCCTCTCTCTCCACTCACCTTACAAAGCAAAGCAAGACAAAGGGCAAGCGCCATTTTATGTAAGAAAAGCAGTGCACGGCATTTTGCATATGTAAAGTGGGTGCCCCTTGTTAGCCAAGCAGAAAAACCTGACTCTGGTAAGCAAACGAATACCCACAGGGGCCAGATTTCATACATCAACTACTCTTAATTCCACTCAGCTGTGTGGAATTACTTCCCTACTGAGTCAAAAGAGAGAGAGAGAGAGAGAGAGTGAGAGCGAGCAAGAGAACAATCCAGGTGAATCACCTTTGGCACACCCTTAACCCTGTAGAACCAGAGCTCTCTGACCACACCCATCACAGCCTCTAAGGATCCATCAAAAGCAGACAGTCCTCTTAATCTAGAGTCACAGTAGAATGAGAAAAAACCAAAGAATATCTCCAATATGCCTAACAAACGCAAAAGCTGAGGTAACAAGAACAAGGAAGACACTATAACGCCCCCAAATGATATAGACACCCCAATTCAAGATTACGAGTGCTATTTAGGACATCTGCCATTCTATGAGTCTGCTGATTATCTCACTTCCCATGTTGGATCACTCTCCCCTTTATTTATTCTATCGGTTAGTGTTAGCAGGTACTAGACTTGTTTATGTGCTCCCTTTGACTCTTAGTCCTTTCATTATGATCAATTGTGAACTGAAATTGATCACTTGGACTAGTGAGATGGCATTGGTACATGCCACCTTGATGGGATTGAATTGGAATCCCCTGGTATGTTTCTAACTCTACCATTTGGGGCAAGTCAGCTTGAGCATGTCCCAAATTATACATCTCTTCCCTCTCTTATTCCCACTCTTATGTTTAACAGGGATCACATTTCAGTTAATTTTCAACACTTAAGAATAACTGTGTATTAATTACAGAATTAAACCAGTCATATTAAGTAGAACAGACAAAAAACTACTAAGAGGGATAATGTATTAAGTTGTATACTAAGCTGATCTTCTGTATATTAAGATAATCGAAAATGAATCTTGATGTGAATGGAAGGGGAGAGGGAGTGGGAAAGGGGAGGGTTGTGGGTGGGAGGGATGGTATGGGGGGAAGCCATTGTAATCCATAAATCATACTTTGGAAATTTATATTCATTAAATAAAAGTTAAAAACAAAGAAAAAATAAACAAAACTGACACCCCATTGGCCCAACTAAATAAAAAAAGAAAAGACCCCTATTAACAAAATGAGAGATGAAAAAGGAAACATAACAACAGACACCACAGAAATAAAAAGAATCATCAGAAATTACTACAAGGACCTGTATGCCAGCAGACAGGGAAACCTATCAGAAATGGATAGATTCCTGGACACATGCAACCTACCTAAATTGAACCAGGAAGACATCGAAAACCTAAACAGACCCATAACTGAGACAGAAATTGAAACAGTAATAAAGGCCCTCCCAACAAAGAAAAGCCCAGGACCAGATGGATTCACTGCTGAATTCTCCTAGACATTTAAAGAAGAACTAACTACAATTCTTTTCAAACTATTCAGAACAATCGATAAAGAAGGAATCTTCCCAAATTCTTTCTATGAAACCAGCATCACCTTAATTCCTAAACCGGAAAATGATGCAGCATTGAAAGAGAATTACAGACCAATATCCCTGATGAACATAGATGCAAAAATACTCAATAAAATTCTGGCCAATAGAATGCAGCAACACATCAGAAAGATCATCCATCCAGACCAAGTGGGATTTATCCCTGGTATGCAGGGATGGTTCAACATTCGAAAATCAATCAATGTGATACACCACATTAACAGACTGCAGAAGAAAAATCATATGATTATCTCAATAGACGCTGAGAAAGCATTTGATAAAATACAACATCCTTTCATGATGGAAACTCCAAGCAAACTGGGTATGGAAGGAACATTCCTCAATATAATCAAAGCAATTTATGAAAAACCCACGGCCAATATCCTATTGAATGGGGAGAAGCTGGAAGCATTTCCACTGAGATCTGGTACCAGCAGGAATGCCCACTCTCACCACTGCTATTCAATATAGTTCTGGAAGTTCTAGCCAGAGCTATTAGGCAAGAAAAAGAAATTAAATGGATACAAATTGGGAAGGAAGAACTCAAACTATCTCTCTTTGCAGATGATATGATTCTTTACTTAGGGGACCCAAAGAACTCTACTAAGAGACTATTGGAACTCATAGAAGAGTTTGGCAAAGTAGCAGGGTATAAAATCAATGCACAAAAATCAACAGCCTTTGTATACACAGGCAATACCACAGCTGAGGAAGAACTTCTAAGATCAATCCCATTCACAATAGCTACAAAAACAATCAAATACCTTGGAATAAAGTTAACCAAGGACGTTAAAGATCTCTATGATGAGAAGTACAAAACCTTAAAGAAAGAAATAGAACAGGATACCAAAAAATGGGAAAATCTTCCATGCTCATGGATTGGAAGAATCAATATCATCAAAACGTCCATTCTCCCAAAAGCAATTTACAGATTCAATGTGATACAGATCAAGATAACAAAGACCTTCTTCTCAGATCTGGAAAAAATGATGATGAAATTCATATGGAGGCACAGGAGACCTCGAATAGCTAAAGCAATCTTGTACAACAAAACAAAGTTAGAGGCATCACAATATCAGATTTCAGGACATATTACAGGGCAGTTGTTATCAAAACAGCATGGTACTGGTACAGAAACAGATGGATAGACCAATGGAACAGAATCGAAACACCAGAAATCAATCCAAACATCTACAGCCAACTTGTATTTGATCAAGGATCCAAAACCAATCCCTGGAGTTAGGACAGTCTATTCAAAAATCGGTGTTGGGAAAACTGGATTGCCACGTGCAGAATCATGAAGCAAGACCCCTACCTTTCACCTTAAACAAAAATTCACTCAACATGGATTAAAGACTTAAATCTATGACCTGACACCATCAAATTATTAGAGAGCATTGGAAAAGCACAGCAAGATATAGGTACCGGCAAAGACTTCTTGGAAAATACCCCAGAAGCACAGGCAGTCAAAACCAAAATTAACATTTGGGATTGCATCAAATTGAGAAGTTTCTGTACTGCAAAAGAAACAGTCAGGAAAGTGAAGAGACAACCGATAGAATGGTAAAATATATTTGCAAATTATGCAACAGATAAAAGGTTGATAACCAGAATCTACAAAGAAATCAAGAAACTCCACTACATCAATACAAAACAACCCACTTAAGAGATGGGCCAAGGACCTCAATAGACATTTTCAAAAGAGGAAATCCAAATGGCCAACAGACACATGAAAAAATGTTCAAGATCACTAGCAATCAGGGAAATGCAAATCAAGACCACAATGAGGTTTCACCTCACCCCGGTTAGATTGGCTCACATTCAGAAATCTACCAACAACAGATGGTGGAGATGATGTGGGGACTCCAACCCACTGTTGGTGGGAATGCAAAATGGAGAAGCCACTATAGAAGTCAGTCTGGAGATTCCTCAGAAACCTGAATATAACCCTACCATTCAACCCAGCCATCCCACTCCTTGGAATTTACCCAAATGAAGTTAAATTGGCAAAAAAAGGCTGTCTGCACCTTAATGCTTATTGCAGCTCAATTCACAATAGCTAAAACATGGGACCAACCCAAATGCCCATCAACAGTAGACTGGAGAAAGAAATAATGGGACATGTACTCTATAGAATACTATACAGCAGTCAAAAACAATGAAACCCAGTCATTTGCAACAAGATGGAGGAATTTGGAATACATCATGCTGAGTGAATTAAGCCATTCCCAAAGGGACAAATATCATATGTTCTCCCTGATCATCAACAGCTAACTGAGCACCAAAGGGGAAACTTGTTGAAATGAAATGGACTCTATGAGAAACAGTGACTTGATCAGATCTTGTACTGATGGTTGATGTACAAGGTAATACTTTATCCATTTTAGTATTTTTTTGTTCCAGTACTATTGGTTGAACTCTGTAATTAACACACAATTATTCTTAGGTGTTTAAATTTTAACTGAAAAGTGATCATTTTTAGGAATCTGGAAAGCATTATGCTGAGTGAAATAAGCCAGTCCCAAAGGGACAAATACCATATGTTCTCCCTGATAGGTGACAACTAACTGAGTACCAAAAAGGAAACCTGCTAAAGTGAAATGAGCACTATGAGAAATGGTGACTTCATCAGCCCTTGCCCTGACTGTTGATGAACAACTTAATACGTTATCCCTCTTAGTATTTTTTTTTTGTTTATTTGTTCTACTTAATACATTTGGTTGAATACTGTAATCAATACACAGTTATTCTCAAGTGTTGAAACTTAACTGGAAAGTGATCGCTGTTAAATCTAAGAGTGGGAATAAGAGAGGAAAGAGATGTGCAATTCGGGACATGCTCAAGCTGACTTACCTCAAATGGTAGAGTTAGAAACAAACCAGGGGATTCCAATTCAATCCCATCAAGGTGGCATGTACCAATGCCATCTTATTGGTCCAGCTGATCAATTTCTTTTCACAATTTGTCATAATGATAGGATAAGAGCCAAAGGGAGCACATAAACAAGAATAGTGTCTGCAAATACTAGCTGATAGAATCAAAAAGGGAGAGAATGATCCAACATGGGAAGTGAGATACACAGCAGACCCATAGAATGGCAGATGTCCTAAACAGCACTCTGGCCTCAGAATCAGCTCTTAAGGCATGTGGATCCGGCTGAAAAGCCCATGAGAGTATTACAGGCATGGAAAGCCAAAAGACTCTGGCAAAAAAAAAAGACCTAAATAAAGATCTCCATGAGTGAGATCCCAGTGAAACGAACGGGTCATCAAAGAAGGAGGTACCTTTCTCTGAAGGGAGGAGAGAACTTCCACTTTGACCGTGGCCTTGTCTAAATATGATCAGAGTCGGTGAACTCAGGGGGCTTCCATAGCCTTGGTAGCTCATGACAAGAGCCTAGGGTGATTACTGATGCCATAAACAAGAGTGTCAATTTGTTAAGTCAACAACAGGAGTCACTGTGCACTTACTCCTCATGTAGGATCTCTGTCCTTAATGTGCTGTACATTGTGATTTAATGCTATAACTAGTACTCAAACAGTATTTTTCACTTTGTGTTTCTATGTGGGTGCAAACTGTTGAAATCTTTACTTAATATATGCTAAATTGATCTTCTGTACATAAGGAGAATTGAAAATGAAATTTGATGTGAATGGAAGGGGGGAGGGAGAGGGAAAGTGGAGGGTTGCAGGTGGGAGGAAGTTATGGGGGGGAGCCATTGTAATCCATAAGCTGTACTTTGGAAATTTATATTCATTAATAAATGTTTGAAAGCAAAAAAAAAGAAAAAAATAAACAAAAGTTAAAAAATTAAAAAAAAATTCAGATATTTCCAGGTTGTTAAACATATCAAGATACTACAAAAGTGATGCACCTGGAGAAAATACAAAAGCTCCATGCTCCCCACTGCTACCACCACCCCACCATACCTTCCTTTACCTATCTCTTCCATCTCCTTTTCTTGAGTTTTAATTTTTTTTTTGACAGGCAGAGTGGACAGTGAGAGAGAGTGACAGAGAGAAAGGTCTTCCTTTGCCATTGGTTCACCCTCCAATGGCTGCTGCGGCCGGCGCGCTGTGGCTGGCGCACAGAGCTTATTTGATGGCAGGAGACAGGTACTTATCCTGGTCTCTCATGGGGTGCAGGGCCCAAGTACTTGGGCCATCCTCCACTGCACTCCTAGGCCACAGCAGAGAGCTGGCCTGGAAGAGGGGAAACTGGGACAGAATCCGGCGCCCGTGACTAGAACCTGGTGTGCTCTCGCCGTTAGGTGGTGGATTAGCCTAGTGAGCCGCGGCACCGGCGAGTTGTATCACATATAATAAACTTGCAACAATAATTAAAATATTTCACTGAGTTCTAGAAGTCTTTGTAGCAAACTGAGTCTGCATAGGGGCTCATAGAAACAAAAAAATTTATAATCAGTCTGTCCAAGATACAGGAATTCTGGACTTGAAGAAGATCTTGTGGAACCAAGTCCTTCAACTTATGGGATTTGAATTCTGTAGGGCACTCAGCTGGTTTCCAGACAATCAGATAATTTGTTCCTTGTGTTGAAAGAATATATACATTTGATATTAGAAGTATGTGAGTATGAAGAAATAGGATTTTGTCAGAATCAGAATTTGCTAGAATGGACATGTTTCATAGAAAAGTGGTTTGGAATGAGAAAGTGGGAGTTGGGGAAAATACCAGGAACCTTTCAGTCCTGGGTGGACCACATGGTCACTCATGGTGTGAAGAAATAACTGGACTATGATCGGTTATTAAAGGTAAAAGTTATTGAAGGGATATAGGTGTGGATTCAACTTTCAGAGAGTCGGTTCACTAGATAAATAAAGAAATTTAATGAAAAAGTGAAATGCATAATCTTATTTTTTGTAACATATAATAGCTAAAATGTAATTAAACAACAAAGTTAGTCAGACCTTGATCACTGATCAAGCTCAGAATTTGGGCAGTCTGAACTCTGATCACTAGCCTCAAAATAGCCCAACTGTAAGGGAAATATGCCAGGACATTGCAGTAATGACCTCTGGTCACCAGGAAAGAAGTAAACATCAGAGGAGGGAAAAACCATGAAATTATTGATACCAAGGGATATGGTGTGAAGGAGCTGCTCCAGGTTGTACACTGGCATCCTCGGCTCCCTGAGGAACTATTTTCAATATGATGTAGCAGTCATATTTTCATTGTTTTAACTAAAATGCTCATGAGGAGTTTCTTGGGAGGGAGGTTTATTTTGTCTTATATTTTGGAGGTTCATGGTTCAGTGTTAGGAGGCCCATCGTCTGGCATCTGGTAGAGGCTGTTACTCGTGGAGTGTGTGTGGAGGAACAATCCCACACTGAACCAGGAAGCAGAGAGAGAAACTAGACAAACATGGATTCAATAGCTAACCATCTTGCTGGATCTACCTTACAAGGGCAAGCTTCTGATGACCCAAATACCTTCCACTTGCCCCGTTGCCTAGTCTGCCATAATTAGATCCAACCTCTACCTTAATTCAGCCATGAACATTAGTCCATTCACTGTTACCTCTGGGGCTTAGATGTCTGCATGCATTTGGAGAGCCTTGTTCTATTCAATCCAATCAGATGTCCTTCTCACATACAGCATGCAATGCCCCATCCCCCAAAGACCCCAGCTGTTAACTCAGTCCAACATTAAATAAAAAGTCTATAGTCTTAGCTGAGACTCATGGCGAACTCCCTTAGCTCTGACTATCTACAGTGCTATGGTGCAGTGGGTTAAAGCCTTGGCCTGAAGCAGAGGCCTCCCATATGGGCACCGGTTCTAGTCCCGGCTGCTCCTCTTCTGGTTCAGCTCTCTGCTATGGCCTGGGAAAGCAGTACAAGATTGCCCAAGTCCTTGGGCCCCTGCATTCATGTGGGAGACCCGAAGAAACTGCTGGCTCCTGGCTTCGGATCAGCCCAGCTCTGGCCATTGCAGCCATCTGGGGAGTGAACCATCTGATGGAAGATCTCTTTCTTTGTCTCTACCTCTCTCTGTAACTCTGTCTTTCAAATAATAAAACAAATCTTTAAAAAAAAAAGCAAGTTACTTACTTCCAAGATACAGTGGTGAACAGGGACATGATACATATTTCCATTCCTAACAGGGGAGACAAAGAAATGGGAAGGATCAATCAGGCTAAAGCAGGAGTGAAAACCACCAGGGCAAACATTAAGCCCTAAAGTTTATGCTCAACGTCCAGGGTACACTTTGTTGGGATAATTTTTGCTGTTTGCAGCCAGTTCTTCAGTTCTCACAGATTGGTGTCTCATTCCTATAGTTCCAAGAAGCAGTGTCCTCTGTGTAGCAGCTCTGAGTCCATATTTCCTCTTGGCATTGGCCTAGTAGAGGCTCTTTGCAGTGGCCCTGTAACTGATTTCTGTCTAAGCCTCCAGTTTGTCAGAGAAATATCCTTTGGAATCTAGATGTACACTCATGTACCTCCACATCTGTTGGTTTTTGGTTGCACAGCTGCTTTCTGAGGCTGCATGCTGATATTTGAAGCTTTGACTAGCTTGCCCAGCATGCTACTTGCAGCTGTATTCCCAGATGTCGCACTTTCCTGACACCTCTATTTTTCTGGGCTCTCCACTCAGCACCACATTCACAGCTTCACTGTGAATTGGTGTATGCAAGTCCTCCAACTGTGTAACAAAACTGTCTGGACTTCTAGGCTCTTCTTTGAAACCTTGATGGAAGATGCCATGACACCAGAGCTCTTGCATTTGGCATGCCTGCAAACCCAGTATAATGCAGGTAATACCAAGGTCTGCAGCCTGCTGGGGTTATTCCTGGACCTGTAAGAGTCAGGGCCACCATGGCCTCTGAGAACTTTTCCAGCAAGCCTTATTCCAAAAAAGTTGGTCCTGGAATTTCAGGAGGCAATTTTGTCCTTCTAGGCCTTGGACCTGTAATGGTAGGGGCAGCCCTGAAAGGTTTTGAAATTCCCTCAGGGTTTCTGTCCCATTGCCTTTTTTGTTAACACATTTCCTTTTACTTACACTAATCTGTTTAAAAAGTGGTTTCTCAGCTGGCGCCATGGCTCAATAGGCTAATCCTCTGCTTGCGGCACCAGCACACCTGGTTCTAGTCCCAGTCGGGGTGCCGGATTCTGTCCCAGTCGCTCCTCTTCCTGTCCAGCTCTCTGCTGTGGCCCAGGAGTACAGTGGAGGATGGCCCAAGTCCTTGGGCCTTGCACCCGCGTGGTAGACCAGGAGAAGCACCTGGCTCCTGGCTTCAGATCAGCGCAGTGTGCCGGCTGCAGCACGCTGGCCGCTGCAGCCATTGTGGGGTGAACCAACGGAAAAGGAAGACCTTTCTCTCTGTCTCTTTTTCTCATTGTCCACTCTGCCTGTCAAAAAAAGTGGTTTCTCTACATCACTTTCTTGTCTTGAGCAAGCATTTAAGCATTTCCTTTACTCATTCTTTGGCCAGTCTGCAAATTTTCTGCTCGACTCCCGTTTGCTTCTGATTCTCAGTATAAAACTATCAACATCAGTAACACTCATGCTGCTGCTTGAACAGTTTGCTCCTCAAAATATCCTTCATTCAAATATGAATTTTCCATCTTTGTATTCACCCTTCCAAAAACTATCAGGACACAGACACAAAAAGGCCAGTTTCCTTGCTACAGTGTAACATGGATGACCTTTATTCCAATTGCCAATAGAACCCTCATTACCATTTGAAAACTCATCTTCATGACCTTTATCCTCCACATTTATCATTTCTACCAGAATTCCAGTCTTTTAAGCCTTTATTGAAATCACCCATGACACACTTCTTAACAGCATTCTAGGCTTTCTTTAGCCTGCTTCTCCAAATTCTTACAACATTTTTTGATAAACCAATTCCACATACTCAGCCACATCTTCAGGTTCAGTTAATAGGAATGACCCTTCTTGTTAGTACTAATTTTTCTGCTTTAATCAGTTTTTATTTACTTCAACCAAAGAGGAGATCCTTGGGAAGAAAATAGTTTATCTTGGTTTATGTTTTGGGGATTCACAGTTCAGGATCAGCCAGTCAATCATTTGGGTACCTGGAGGTGGCTGGCAATCGCTAAGCATGTCTGTATAATACACAACCTTCTTGTGAGAAACCTTATGGGGCAAGGCCTCAATGACCTAAACACCTCCCACTGCACTGTCTCCTAGCCACCACGATTGGAAGATGTTTCCCAAATCCATCAGTCATTGACAGTCATTAATTTTTGACACAAGACTTTGAGGTTTAAATGTCTGCACGACTTTAGAAAACTGAATCCTGATAAATACATAACATACAGATTTTAGGAGGAAACAATTTAAGGGTGATGTTTCGGTTTTATTTTATTTTTGGGAGGCTACCAAAATTTTATTAATTTATTTATTTGATTTAAAAATTATTTAAAGTATAACATTTCATGTATTTCATATATACAGATTTAGAAACACAAGTGATGCAGAATAGCATATGTTTGAGCTGAAACAAGACCTGTAATACTATTGAAAAATTACATTACTATATATTATATCTAGACACAAAGCAGATAATTTCCTAGGGAAATGTAAACCTGATGGAGTAGATAAAAAACACTTTATTCTGTGATGAGAGTTGTGTATCACCACCTGTAAATGCCATGTGGGACACACCAGAGATAAAGAAGTTAATACGCTTCATTTGGAAGCCATTTGGGACTGGATTTATGTTAACTGTGATAATTATCCACTAAATATTTATCAAAGTTATGGCAATTGTGGTTAATGGAATCCCTTTTCTACATTTACTCCAGAGAAACTTCCTGTTATAAAATCAAAGAATACTCAGAGAAGTCTTATTGAAATGCTTGTCTCTGTTTTCCTCATGGGTGGGTTTTACACATAAGAATAAAAGCATGACCTTTTAGGTTATGAAAGTTAGGAAGAGAATGAGAGGAGGTAAAGGAGAGAGTCAAACAAGATGTCTCAGAAAATTGGAAATGTTTAAATATTTTCATTCCACTCATCCACAAAGTTGTTGGCGTATCCTTTTATGTATGCATGATGTTAAGTGATAAGAAATCTGAAAGACAAATAAATATGTTAAAATCTATGAATTCAATGTTTATAACTGTTTCCTAACAGACACACCCATGCACACAACCTTGATGGCAGATTTTATTAGTGGCAATTAGGTTCTTGTGACAGAATGTGAAATTTATTTTTGTCTGCCTTCTCTTTGAATCTCACAAAACCATGAATATCTTGACCTATGGCAATATATATTAAGGATCTATATAGATTACAGGCTAATATATACTCAGAACTTATTGTGGTTACCACCAGAAAGTTCAACCTGCCACAATATTACAAGAAATAGGCTAGAAAATGATGCTGAATCCAGGAACTTGCCAATTACTTTCTAGAAATTTCTAAAAAAAACTTGCATGTATGAACCCATAATTTAGTTCTGTATTTCATGAATAAGTCACTTATTGAAGGAAACATTGGCTATTATCTACACTGTCTACTAGGGACAAGAACTTTTCTGATTTGTTCAACACTTATAAAGTGCATGCTTCTTAGTATACATTCCATAATATTTTTATTATAATGAAAAATCTTAAAAATATATCAGGGTCTTTAAAACATACACAAAAAATATGTACAGTGAAGAAACTATTAGTAGATTCAAAATTATTTTGTACCAAAGTAAACATGTTTGATTTGCATTTTCCATAAACTTGATGTTCTCTCACACATAGCTACAGTTCCTCTCATTAACATTTTTCTCAATCAATTCTCAAAATGTAAACTTTTTTGGTCATCTATATTTTTCTCCTGTTATTCCCTTATTGGAATAATTTTGTTTTATTTACTCACCTTCCTTTATCTCTTCCAAAATTTTCCATTATATCATTGAAATTTTTTGCCCCATAATTAATAAACTCACATATATAATTATATATAACTCATTAGTTATTTTTTGAAAGCTTTTGTTTAAGAAATATAAATTTCATATGTACAACTTTTAGATTTTCCCCCCAATACCTGCCCTCCCACCCCCAAACCATCCCACCCCCTACTCCCTCTCACATCTCATTCTTCATTAAGATTAATTTTTAATTATATTTATATACAGAAGATTAACTCTATAATAAGTAAAGATTTTGTTTGTACCTACACAGACACACAAAGTATAAAATACTGTTTGAAAACTAGTTTTATTGTTAATTCTCATAGTATAACTCATTAAGGACAGAGGTCTTACATGTGGAGCAAGTGCACATTGATTTAACAATTAACACTCTTATTTATGATGTCAATGATCACTCAAGGCTCTTGTCATGAGCTGCCAATGCTATGGAAGCATTTTGAGTCTACAAACTCCATCAGTATTTAGACAGGGCCATAAGCAAAGTGGAAATTCTCGCCTTCCTTCAGAGAAAAGTACGTCCTTCTTTGACGGCCCCTTCTTTCCACTGGGATCTCACTTGCAGAGATCCTTCGTGTAGATCATTTTTTGCCACAATGTCTTGGTTTTCCATGCCTGAAATGCTCTCTTGGGCTTTTCAGCCAGATCTGTATAGCTCATTACTTATGTAAACTTGTATCTTCTTCTGGCATTAATTGAAGTGAGACTCTCCCCTAAATACAAAATTTCATACACAACTTACTTAAGATAATTCCATTTTCAAAACCTAAAAAGTTGATGATTCAGCTAATATATATATATATATATATATATATATTGATAGGCAGAGTTAGACAGTGAGAGAGAGAGAGAGAGAGAGACAGAGAAAAAGGTCTTCCTTTTTCCATTGGTTCACCCCCCAAGTGGCCACTACAGCTGGCGCGTTGTGGCCGGCACGCTGCGCCGATCTAAAGCCAGGAGCCAGGTGTTTCCTCCTGGTCTCCCATGCAGGTGCAGGGCCCAAGGACTTGGGCCATCCTCCACTGCATTCCCGGGCCACAGAAGAGAGCTGGACTGGAAGAGGAGTAAGCGGGACAGAATCCGGCGCCCCAACCGGGACCAGAACCCGGTGTGCCTGCACCGCTGGCCTAGTGAGCCTCGGCTCTGGCCTCAGCTAATATTTTTACTACATTTTGACTTATTTCCTTCAATCTTACTTGTTTAATTTAATTAGTTTATTTACAGGGTAGAGTTGTAGACAGTGAGAGGGAGAGACAGAGAAAGGTTTTTCTTATACTGATTAACTCTCCAAATAGCTTCAATGGCTGGGGCGGGGACAATCCGAAGCCAGGAACCAGGAACTTCTTCCAGATTTCCCACGTGGGTGCAGGGGTCCAAACACTAAGGCCATCTTACACTGCTTTCCCAGGCCACATCAGAGAGCTGAATCAGAAGAGGAGCAGCAGGGACTGGAACTGGAGCCCATATGGATGCTGGTGCTGCAAGCAGAGGATTAACCCACTGTGCCATAGCACTAGCCCCTAATCTTATTTCTAATATATTCATTAATTTGAAGCCTATGTGATTTTTAGCTGAGCAACTATCTAGACTGGTGTTTTCCACAGTGTGGTTCCAGTCAGCTTGTATTGAATCCCTTTCCATGTTAATTAAAATGCCCTTTTTAAGGCACAAACCCATGTTTTAAGTTAGAAATCTTGGCCATTAAACCTACTAATCTTAGTTTGTACAGCTATACCATGTTACTATTGTGCAGTCTCACGTTTGTGAGCCCAAGCTCCTTTTCTGCTTTTTTAAAAAATAGATTTATTTGTTTATTTAAAAGTTAAAGTTGTACAGAGAGAGAAGGAGAGGCAGGGAGAGAGAGAAGTCTTCCATCTGCTGGTTCACTCCCCAGCTGAGCAGAGCAGCAAGAGCTGCACTGATCTGAAACCAAGATCCATGAGCTTCCTCCAGGCTTCCCACGTGGGTGCAGGGGCTCAAGGACTTGGGCTATCTTCCACTGCTTTCCCAGGCCATAGAAGAGAGCTGGATAAGAAGTGCAGTAGCTGGGACTCCAACCGGCACCCATATAGGATGCAGCATTGCAGGCGACAGCTTCACCCATGCCACAGCTCTGGCCCCTCCTTCTCTTCCTGCTGCTATCATTCACTTCAATCATAACTTTCCTCTATCTAATCCATTTAAATTTTGACATTTGGTTCATAGTTTTCCTCTATACAAAGCCCTGGGTGTTATTCAAGACTATGTCAAAATAAGGGTAAGTTTTTGAATACATTGCATCACTGTATCCATCTCTGGGGTAGTGTTCGCCTCTCACTCTGAGATACTCATTACAATGTCCTCATTAACATCCTAGTCACTCCTCATAGCTACTCCAAATCTATTAAATTAAAATGCTACAAACAATCCCATCTCCTAATTCTCTCCTCTATTACTATCTTTTCCCCTGCAACTGAACTGAAACATAACTAAATAATTTTACAAATACGTGTGTTTTATACCTCATAGTAGTTGTGCTACATTTTATGTTCAATTTAGTGAAATTTTTGGAAAATAAAAATTTAAGGTTAGAAAGAAAGACAAAAATAAAGAAGGGGAGAGGAAAGGAAGGGCGGGAGATAGAGGGAGAAAGGGCATTGTTCCTATGAATTACATTGAATCTGTATTTTAATGCCACATAAACAAGAGAATTGATGAGAATTTTGCTGTAATTATCTTGCATTTCTTGTGTTTCTGTGACTTCTAATGTATTAACAAATTTCTTAATGAATAAATAAATAAACAAATAATTTCATAGAAAAAAGTTTAGCATGAACTATCATAATTAGAAATGAGTGGCACATTTGGCACAGTTCATTACAGAAAAATGAGTAAAGATAGGGATTGATTCTAGATTCATATATACATGACTTAGGCACAAGTACGTGGTAGGCAGCTAAAAAGTGAGAAACATGTATCAAAAAATCTACACAGGAGAGTCACTATTTATAATCATGATTTCAGCTAAACTAAGAAGTAGACACTAATAAGAAATAGCTAGAGGGCGACAAAATTATATTTTGGTGCATGATATTCAACATCACAAAGTAGGAATCATGATTAATAAGCTCAAGCAAGAGTTGAGCAACGAGGTTCTCTCTAATAAGATAACAAATAGAAGTTATTTTGGTTATTATCTAACTCAACAATTTGATATAATGTCCATTATGTTGATGATTTTGTATGTTTTTGTCTATCATAATATCCTTAGCAACTAGATCAAATTAGGTGCATAATTGTTAAATTATGGTTAATAAGACAAATTAATGCAAATTTAATCTCATAAAAGACCATATTTCATTACAGTGGGGACCTAGGGTGAAGAAGAACTTGAAGCCTGTTCCTATAAGTGAGTCCCCAGAGTATCAAGGTTCAAAATAAGAAACTTTTAGAGTAACAGCACTAGGGAGAAATTAAGGGTCTTATCAATAACTGATGAATGGAACTGAAATCACAGCTTGAACAAATGTAGCCCTTTCTCTCCTACTTTAGGGTTACACATCAATCTCCAGACTTTTGTGATGAAATGGATCTCTATCCTCAAGTTAAGCAACAGGCAAACATATGTCAACCTCCTAACTTATTCTGGAAATCACAGATCCTTCTCTTTAATCTTATTAGTACCCCCTTTACCTCCTTGTTCCTTAGAGTATAGATGAGGGGGTTAAGAGTTGGTGTTATAACAGTGTAGAAAAGGGTGATAAACTTGCCCCATTTATGAGCATAGTGATTCTTGGGTTGAAGGTTGACAGCTGTGACAGTTCCATAAAAGAGCAAGACCACAAGAAGGTGAGAAGTGCAGGTGCCAAATGCTTTTCTCTGCCTTGAAGTTGACTTTATCCGCAGTACAGTTTTAGCAATAGCACCATAAGAGGAGAGGATAATGATCAAGGGCATCACCAGGAGAACAGCACTAGCTATGGACACCTGAATTTCATTGTAGGTAGTGTCTGTACTAGACAGCTGCTTAAGTTCTGGCACTTCACACACAATGTCATCAACCATGTGGTGAGAGCAGAAAGGTAGCTGGAGTGTGGCAGCAGATTGCATCAGAGACTGAACCAGGCCAGTCCCCCATGCCAGGAGAGCCAGCTGTAGACAAACTTTTGGGTGCATGATTGTGCTATACTGAAGTGGATGACATACTGCTACATAGCGGTCCACAGCCATGATGACAAGAAGGACACATTCAGTGGCTCCTAGCCACAAGAAGATATATAGTTGAATAGCACAGCCAGTGTAGCTGATAGTTTTCTCTGGACCCCAGAAATTAATCAACATTTGTGGAACACAGCTGCTTGTGAAACAGAGATTTAACAGAGAAAGACTGGAAAGAAAGAAACACATAGGAATGTGAAGTTTTGTATTTTTCAAGGACAAAAGAACTATGAGCATATTTCCTGTAAGAGTTAAGCAATAAAAGATCAAAATGATCCAAAAAAGTATCTTCTCCAAATATGACTTGTCAGAGAAGCCAAGGAGGGTGAAATCACTGTGACTGTTATTGCAAATTGTGTTCATAACTTCTGGGAAAATTGCCTTTTTTGAGCAATAGTTCAGAGTTACTCAAATGCCTTTGATGGTTCCAGTAGAGACACAGGAAGAAGAGCTCAGTGACTTCTTTGATTCTTTTCTACCGAAGGCTAAAATTTTCTCCTGCAGTAACTTAGGGAAAAATAGAAGATTTAGCGAGTGGTTTAATCTTTTACAACGATAATTAATTCTCCCTTTCCATCTTTATGTATTTCACATATTTTGCTTATGATTATGATACTTCGTGACAAATATTATGCAAAATATAGTTTAGTACCACACATAAAAATCCTTATGATAAATGTTAAAACTGTTTCACCTTTATCTTAAAGATTTTGAATTCACTACACTCATTTTTATATATACATACAAACACAAACACACACATATAAACACTGGTGCATATTAGCTTTCTCTCATCCCTTTCTTTCCTTTCTCTATCTTCTCTATTTATCTATCTTCTCTATTTATCTATCTTCTCACCTGTTTTTCTCTCCCACTTCATCTCTCCTATCCTTTTATGTTCTTCCTCTCTCTCTTCTTTCTCTTCTTCTCAATTTCAATTTCTCTATCTAAAGCTGGGCCTGAATAATTCTTCAATCATTTTTATACTGTGTAGTGTTAAAAAGTATTTAATAATTTTGTTTTTATCTTAATATTTTCCTTAATTTTTGTATTTGGAAAAATCATAGACCTTACCTATTTTTGTCAGAGGGACTGGATGTAAAAGCACAATGGAAAAGTTAAAACATATCCCTGGAATGTAACATTTGGTTTATGTATGTTTGATATAATTATCATAATGATGACAGTGTTCCATAGATTATTCTAGGTGCAAACCACCAAACTATATACACAAAGATTTGCAGACAGTATGAATAAAAAAAAATGTTGTGTTGCATCTCTACATTATCTTCTCTGCAAAATAACTTAAAAACTAATACATCTGTCTGGGTCTTTGGGCCCTTACACCCATGTAGGAGACCCGGAAGAAGCTCCTGGCTTCTGGCTTCGGATTGGTGCAGCTCTGGCCATTGCGGCCAATTGGGAAGTGAACCATTGGATGGAGACCTCTCTGACTTTCAAATAAATAAATAAATCTTTTTAAAAAGGAAATAAAATTAATAAATATATTTTCATTCTTTTTCTATATTATGTGTATTTATATTGTGGAGCAGATAATCTGTCTTTAATGTCTTCTCCAGTGAAAAAGATAATATCAATGAATAATGAATGCATAAAACTGCTGAAGAAAAACAAAAAACTTGCAGTTATGATGAGAACATTCAAAATCTTCAAAACTATCATATTATATCAAATGGACTAATCAAGCCATGATTGTAGGAAAAATTATGGCATAAACTTACATTAACAATTCATTGCATGAATAATTATCTAGCTTTATACACTCACAGAATTGAGGATATTTATTTGAGGTACTCTCAGTAAACAGTTTGCATGCTTCAAGAATATTTATCTATAAGCAACCACCAGATAAATGCTTTTCATATTATTAGGGTCTTAGGATTCACCGATTTCTCATGATTTATAATTTAGAATATTTTTCAAAATTTTCCTTATTATTTCATGTATTTTATAAAATCTATGCTTTTTCTGTCTCTATTCTCTATTCTGTGTCATTATTGGCTTATTTTTGTATAATTTTTTCAGTTTTTAAATAAATATTAGTGCTGTGGTTAGCAATTTGAGTTTTATTATTAGCATAAAAGAGTGGTTTCATCGAGAACATCAGTCTTGTGGACATTCCTCTCTCTAAAATTGACTGTTGTATTCTATCCTTTAATTTTTATCTCTATGGTAGCCACTACCTTTCAGTTTCTTATCTTTGTCTATTCAAATTTCTCTTCTTAAGTTTATTTGTATAGTAGTGCCTGTCTAATTATATATATCTAGGTACCCACCTATTTGATCTCTTCCAGTTTCTTTTTCATTACTAATCATTGAAATAGATGCTTTTCTTTGGATCTACTATTTATAAACAGTATTTAGTTAAAAGACAGAATCTAAGTTTAGCTGATTGTCACCACACAAAGTACAAGAATTCTCTTCATTTCTCTTTTTCATGAGATTTTCTTCTTCTTACAAGTGTTAGTTGTCTTTGATTTTCTTTGAGCTTATCTTACCTCCTTCTCAGAACACATTCTGCAGATCATGTTGCAAGCCTAGTTTCTGTGGTCACTCATGTGGAATACAGCATTTCTACCTCACCTTCTAAAGTAGGTGATTCTGTGATAGTGAGCTCATCTTCTCAGCCTAGGTCTGATTCCAGCAGAGCCACAATGGATGGTTCCACATGAGCTTAGATTCATCTCACATAACACTGACTGTGATTACCTCAGACCTACGGTATACATCTTCGTACTCTGTTCAAAGTCCTTGCTTGACACCATGGGGGTCCATTTGGCACATAGACAAATGTTTCTCAGAAAAACAAGAGATTTAATAACCCTAGGGGAAACCCTCAAACAATGGATGTAAGTAGTGAGTGAATCAATCTCCAGCCACTCTTCCTTGACTTGAAAATATCTCATGTGTTTTTAAGGAAGTCCTGAGAGTACTTTGCTCTCATTACACTGAACATGGCTAATAAAAGACCATAATTTCTTTTCTTATATTTCTCACTTTTCCTGTTTCTTTACACATTCTTCCTGAAATCATCTCCCAAATAAGTCATTTTAACCTAATTCCTTAACCCAATCTCTGCTTTTCAGCACATGAAGTGTTATTACATGTGTTAATATACACATGAAATACTACCCAGTGACAAACAGATGAAATCTTGTCATTTGAAACAACATGTATTTAACTGGAGGTCATTATGTTAAGTGAAATATGCCAAGCATAATAGTAGTAGTATTATATTACATCATTATATATGTAATCTGAAAAAAAAAAAGATTATGTCATGGAAGTTCAAAGTATAACGTTCTCAACCAGAGACTTGGAAGGGAAAAAGGGAGAGAAGAATAGAGAAAGGCTCACTGACAAGTCATAAGTTATGACTGGATAAGAGTAGGAAGTTCTGAGGTTCTATTGCACAGTAGGGTGACTATAGCTAATGTACTTAATTTTTATTTAAAAAAAACCCTAGGATATAGGGTTTTGGTTGCTTTCACAATATTGAAAAGGAGGAGATAGATATATTTATCCTGATTGAAATTACACAATGTATTCATTTATTAAAACATCACATAACACTTGCAGAAGTATGTACAGTTTACATGTGTTTTAAAAAAGTGATTGCTGTTAAATCTAAAAGTGGGAATAAGAGAGGGAAGAGATGTGCAATTCGGGACATGCTCAAGCTGACTTACCTCAAACGGTAGAGTTAGAAACATACCAGGGGATTCCAATTCAATCCCATCAAGGTGGCATGTACCAATGCCATCTCACTAGTCCCAGTGATCAATTTCTGTTCACAATTGATCATAATGATAGGACTAAGAACCAAAGGGATCACATAAACAAGACTAGTGTCTGCAAATACTAGCTGATAGAATCAAAAAGGGAGAGAATGCTCCAACATGGGAAGTGAGATACACAGCAGACCCATAGAATGGCAAATGTCCTAACAGCACTTGGCCTCATAATCAACCCTTAAGGCATGCGGATCCAGCTGAAATGCCCATGAGAGTATTTTAGGCATGGAAAGCCAAGACACTCTGGGGAAAAAAAAAAACCTACATGAAAGATCTCCACGAGTGAGATCCCAGTGGAAAGAATGGGTCATAAAAGAAGGAGGTACCTTTCTCTGAAGGGAGGAGAGAACTTCCACTTTGACCATGGCCTTGTCTAAATATGATCAGAGTCAGTGAACTCAGGGGGCTTCCATAGCCTTGGCAGCTCATGACAAGAGCCTAGGGTGATTACTGAGGCCATAAACAAGAGTGTCAATTTGTTAAGTCAACAACAGGAGTCACTGTGCACTTACTCCTCATGTAGGATCTTTGCCCTTAGTGTGCTGTACATTGAGATTTAATGCTATAACTAGTACTCAAACAGTATTTTTCACTTTATGTTTCTGTGTGGGAGCAAACTGTTGAAATCTTTACTTAATGTATGCTAAACTGATCTTCTGTATATAAAGAGAATTGAAAATGAATCTTGGTGTGAATGGAAGGGTCGAGGGAGTGGATAAGGGGAGGGTTGCGGGTTGGAGGGACTTTATGGTGGGGGGAAGCCATTGTAATCCATAAGCTGTACTTTGGAAATTTATATTCATTAAAAAAAAAGAAAAAAAATCACATAACACTTGCAGAAGTATGTACAATTTACATGTGTTTAAAGTAAAAATTAATAAAAGCAAGATTATTGCTACATTTATGATGGAAAGGTTCTAATATAGTCAATGTGAAAACAAGTAACTTGTTGACATTTTAAAAAAGAATGCTGTTTTATTAGGGACACTACACTGGTATCTTGTAGATGATAGATAGTATATTGTAGTGCATGATGTTAAATCTGTGTAAATTTACCATCCCTACAACTGAAATTACTTCATTCAAATGCTCATTGCACCTGTATTACAGGTAGGAGGATGAGAAGAAATTACTGAAACTTGGCAACATTTGCTCTCTAAGTCATGTTTTTGAGCTATTCAATTCTTATTCTATATTTTAAACTATCATATTGGAGTTATCAGTGATATAGAGAAGGTAACAGTACATATACCAGGCTCATACATCTATAAATGTGTCACTGTTCCACATTTCTTTCTATAAAGCCTTTTTTTCCTTCTAGATACCTGAAACATTTCCAGTTACCACTTCCTTTGATTTATATATATTCTAACTTTACATTATTTCTCTTTCCACACAAAATGGATGATTGAGTGTTACATGAAATTCTGTCCATTGTGAAGAATTTACCTTATAAATAGTTTTCAAGGTCAGCCATATGTGGGATGGTGTAACACCAAATCATAGTGACACTCTCACTAATTTCATAATTTCCACTCTCAGACGTACACTGACTGCCTGCCAGCCTAACTGGTGCCCCCAACGGACATAAATTTAGCTGCTATCGAGACTTTTACAAGGAGCTATTCCAGAAGAATAGTAAAGGAATGTTGTAACAGAAGTCTCAACCCCAAGATCTTCCTTAATTTGTAAATGTAAAAAGCCTTGCATTTCTTTTATAGTTTAGTGTGGAATAACACTTGCTGTAGCTATGATCCAAACACCTGCTGTCCCTAGCTTATTGTCATATGTAGCTATCTTTTTTTAACTTTTATTTAATAAATATAAACTTCCAAAGTACAGCTTATGGATTACAATGGATTTTCCTCCCCATAACTTCCCAACCACCCGCAACCCTCCCATCTCCTAATCCCTCTCCCATTCCATTCACATCAAGATTCATTTTCAATTCTCTTTACATACAGAAGAACAATTTAGTATATATTAAGTAAAGCTTTCAAGAGTTTGCACCCACACAGAAGCACAAAGTGTAAAATACTGTTTGAGTACTAATTATAGGATTAATTTGCGTTGAAGAACACATTAAGGACAGAGATCCCACATGAGGAGTAAGTGCACAATGACTCCTGTTGTTGACTTAACAAATTGACACTCTTGTTTATGGCATCAGTAATCTTCCTAGGCTCTTGTCATGAATTACCAAGGCTAGGGAAGCCTTTTGAGTTTGTTGACTCCAATCTTGTTTAGACAAGGTCATAGTCAAAGTGGAAGTTCTCTCCTCCCTTCAGAGAAAGGTACCTCCTTCTTTGACGGCCCCGTTCTTTCCACTGGGATCTCACTTGCAGAGGTCTTTCATTTAGGTCTTTTTTTGCCAGAGTCTTTTGGCTTTCCATGCCTATAATGCTCTCATGGGCTCTTCAGGCAGATTTGAATACCTTAAGGGCTATTCTGAGGCCAGAGTGCTATTTAGGACATCTGCTATTCTATGAGTCTGCTGTGTATCCCGATTCCCATGTTGGATAATTCTTTCCCTTTTCAATTCTATCAGTTAGTATTAGCAGACACTAGTCTTGTTTATGTGATCCCTTTGACTCTCAGTCCTATCATTATGATCAATTGTGAACTGAAATTGATCACTGGGACTAGTGAGATGGCATTGGTACATGACACCTAGATGGGATTGATTTGGAATCCCCTGGCACATTTCTAACTCTACCATTTGGGGCAAGTCAGCTTGAGCACGCCCCAAATTGTATATCTCCTCCCTCTCTTATTCATACTCTTATATTTAACAGAGATCACTTTTCAGTTAAATTTAAACACCTAAGAATACTTGTGTGTTATACAGAGTTCAACCAATAGTATTAAGTAGAATAAAAATACTAAAAGACATAAAGTATGAAGTTGTACATCAATAGTCAGGACAAGGGCTGATCAAGTCACTCTTTCTCATAGTGTCCATTTCACTTTGACAGGTTTCCTTTTGGTGCTCGGTTAGTTGTCACAAATCAGGGAGGACATATGATATTTTTCCCTTTCCTTTGGGCTTATTTCACTCAGCATGATGTTTTAAAGACCTAATCTACGACCCGATACCATCAAATTATTAGAGAACATTGGAGAAACCCTGCAAGATATAGACACTGGCAAAGACTTCTTGGAAAAGACCCTGGAAGCACACAGAATCAAAGCCAAAATTAACAAGTGGGATTGCATCAAATTGAGAAGTTTCTGTACTGCAAAAGAAACAGTCAGGAAAGTGAAGAGGCAACCGACAGAATGGGAAAAAATATTTGCAATCTATGCAACTGATAAAGGATTAATAACCAGAATCTACAAAGTGGTCAAGAAATTCCACAACAACAAAACAAACAACACACTTAAGAGATGGGCCAAGGACCTCAGTGGACGTTTTTCAAAAGAGGAAATCCAAATGCCCAACAGACACATGAAAAAATGTTCAAGATCGCTAGCAATCAGGGAAATGCAAATCAAAACCACAATGAGGTTTCACCTCACCTCCGTTAGAATAGCTCACATACAGAAATCTACCCACAACAGATGATGGTGAGGATGTGGGGAAAAAGGCAAACTATCCCACATGTTGGTGGGAATGCAAACTGGTCAAGCCACTATGGAAGTCAGCCTGGAGATTCCTCAGAAACCTGAATATAACCCTAATTATAGTTATGCTCAAGTCAGCTTGAGGATGCCCCAAATTGTATATCTCCTCCCTCTCTTATTCCCACTCATATTTAACAGAGATCACTTTTCAGTTAAATTAAACACCTAAGAATAATTGTGTGTTATACCGATTCAACCAATTGTATTAAGTAGAACAAAGAAAAATACTAAAAGGATAAAGTATTAAGTTGTACATCACAGTCAGGACAAGGGCCGATCAAGTCACTCTTTCTCACAGTGTCCATTTCATTTCAAAAGATTTACTTTTTGGACCTCGGTTAGTTGTCACCAATCATGTAGAACATATGATATTTATGCAAACTGGAAAGCCGCTGTGGAAGTCAGTCTGGAGATTCCTCAGAAACCTGAATATAACCCTATCATACAACCCAGCCATCTCTCTCCTTGGAATTTACCCAAAGGAAAGTAAATTGGTAAACAAAAAAGATGTCTGCAGCTTAATGTTTATTGCAGCTCAATTCACAATAGCCAAGACCTGGAATCAACCTAAATGCCCATCAACAGTAGACTGGATAAAGAAGTTATGGGACATGTACTCTATAGAATACTATACAGCAGGAAAAAGCAATGAAATCTGGTCATTTGCATCAAAATGGAGGAATCTGGAAAACATATGTAGCTGTCTTAATATTCTCTTTTGTTTTTGGATTTTTCATTTTCTCCTGTGATGGGGGAACTTTACACTCAGGGACTATAATTCTTTTTCATTTTTTTTTCTTTTTTTTTTGAAGATTTTTATTTAATGAATGCAAATTTTCATATGTACAGCTTTTAGGGATATAGTGTTTCTTCCTCCCTTTCCCGCCCCCTCCACTCACATTCCCATACCACCTCCCACTACCTCTCGTATTCCATTTTCCATCAATATTCATTTAAATTTTTTTCTATACAGATCAACAACTCTATACTAAATAGGGATTTCAACTATTTTCACCCACACAGACACACAGTATAAAGTACAGTTTGAAGACAAGTTTCATCATAATTTTCATAGTACAACTCATTAAGGACAGAGTTCCAGCATGGGGAACAAGTGCACAGTGAGTCCTGTTGTTGATTTAACAATTGGCACTCTTATTTATGATGTCAGTGATTACCTGAGGCTCTTGACATGAGTTGCCAAGGCTGTGGAAGACTTTTGAGTTCACAAACTCCATTGGTTTTTAGACAGAGACATATGTAAAGTGGAAGTTCTCACCTCCCTTCAGAGCAAAGCACATCCTTCTTTGATGGCCTCTTCTTTCCACTGGGGTCTCACAGAGATCCTTCCTGCAGAACCATTTTTGCCACTGTGTCTTAGCTTTCCATGCCTGAAATGCTGTCATGGTGTTTTCAGTCAGTCCTTAGAGGCTGATTCTGGAGTCAGAGTGATGTTTAGGGTGTTTGTCATTCTATAATTCTGCTGTGTGGACTGCTTCCCATGTTGGAGCTTTCTCTCTCTTGTAATTATATCTATTGTGATTACCAGGCACTTGGTCTTATTTATGTGATCCCTTTGACTGATGGTCCTAGTGTATGATCAATTCCATATTTATATGATCACTTTATCACATAAGATTGGATTAGTGCCACCCAGCTAAATGGGATTTGGAGTCCCATTGCAAGTTTTTAGTTTCACTCTTAGGGGTAGGTCTTTGGGAATGTGTGCTGATCTATACATTTCCACCCTCTCTGATTCACACTCTTATTTTTAACTGGGATCTATTTTCAATTGATTAATATGTCTATGATTAATCCTATGTTAAGTAAGGAGTTCAGCCAATGGTAGAAAATTAAAAAAGTAGAAAATTAAAAAGAATAAGAAAATAAATAAAATGAAATAAAAAGTGTACCTCGGCAGTAAAGACAAGGGCTATTCAAGAAATTGCTTCTCATAGTGTCAATTTCACTTCTACAGGTTTCCTTTTAGGTGCTTTGTTATTTGTAACAGATTAGGGAGAACATATTATATTTGTCCCTTTAGGACTGGCTTATTTAACTAAGTATGATATTTTCACTAAGTATGATATTTTCCAGATCCATTTAGCTGCAAATGACTGTATTTCATTTTTCTTAACTGCTGTGTGGTATTGCATAGAGTACATATTCAATAGTTTCTTTATCCAGTCTTCTGTTGATGGGCGTATAGGTTGATTCCATGTCTTATTTATTGTGAATTGAGCTGCAATAAACATGGAGGTGCAGATGTCTCTTTTATTTGCTGATTGCATTTCCTTTGGGTAAATTACAAGGAGTGTGATGGCTGGATCATATGGTAGGGCTATATTCAGATTTCTGAGGTATCTCCAAAGTGTCTTCCATAGTGGCCTTACCAGCCTGCATTCCCAATCACAGTAGATTAGGGTACTTTTTCCCACGTCCTTGCCAGCATTTGTTGTTTGTTGATTTCTGTATGAAAGCCATTCTAACTAGGGTGAAGTGAAAACTCATTGTGGTTTTATTTGCATCTCCCTGATGGGTAGTTGTACTTAGTATTTTTTCATGTGTCTGTAGGGAATTTGCATTTCCTTTTTTGAGAAATGTCTACTTAAGTCCTTTGCCCACTTCTTGACTGGGTTGTTTGTTTTGCTATTCTTTAGTTTTTTGATTACTTTTTATATTCTGGTTATTAATCCTTTATCAGTTGCATGGTTTGCAAATAATTTCTCACATTCTGTTGGTTTCTTTGCTTTCCTGACTGTTTATTTTTCTGTGCAAAAGCTTCCCAATTTGATGTAATCCCCCTTGTTAATCTTGGTTTTTATTGCTTGTGCCTCTTGGGTCTTTTCTAGGAACTCAGCCTAGGCTGATATCTTGCAGGGTTTCCCCAATGCAATGCTCTCTAGTAATCTGATGTTATTGGGTCATAGATTTAGGTCTTTTATCCATTTTGAATGTATTTTCATATTTTGCGTATGGGAAACCAGTTTTCTCAGCACCATTTGTTGAAGAGATTGTCCTAGCTCCAGGGAATGGTTTTACCTCCTTGGTTGATTATAAATTGGTTGTAGACGGTTGGATTAACTTCTGGCTTTTCTATTCTGTTCCATTGGTCTATTCATATGTTTTTGTACCACTACCAGGCTGTTTTGATTAGAGTTGCCTTGTAGTATGTCTCGAAATCTGGCATTGTTATGCTTCTGGCTTTATTTTTGTTGTATAAGATTGTTTTAGCTATCCTAGGCCTCTTAATGTTTCCAAATGAACTTAATCATCATTTTTTCTAGATCAGAGAAGAATGTCTTTGGTATTTTCATTGATATTGTATTGAATCTGTAAATTATTTTCAGAAGAATAGACTTTTTTTTTAAAGTCAGAGTTACACAGAGAAGGAGAGGCAGAGAAAGAGAGGGGTCTTCCATTCTGATAGTTCACTCCCCAATTGACTGTAATGGCTGGAATTGTGCCGATCTGAAGCCAGGAACCAGGAGCTTCTTCCAGGTCTCCCACGTGGGTGCAGGGGACCAAGGGCTTTGGCCATATTCTACGTCTTTCTCAGGCCATAGCAGAGAGCTGGATAGGAAGTGGAGCAGCTGGGACTCGACGGTGCCCATGTGGGATGCCGGCGCTTCAGGCCAGGGCATTAACCTGGTGCGCCACAGCTCTGGCACCAAATGGACATTTTGATGATGATTCTTCAGATCCGTGAACCTGGAAGTGTTTTACCATTTTTTAAAATTTCTTCTTCTATATCTTTCTTTAGAGTTTTTTAAAAAATATTTATTTATTTATTTGAAAGTCAGATTTACACAGAGAGAAGAGAGGCAGAGAGTGAGAGAGAGAGAGAGAGAGATTTCTTCCAATGGATCACTTTCCAAATGGCTGCAATGGCCAAAGCTGTGCCAATATGAAGCCAGAAGCCAGGAGCCTCCTCCAGGTCTCCCACACAGGTACAGGGGTCATCCTCTACTGCTTTCCAAGGCTACAGCAGAGAGCTGGATTGGAAGTGGAACATCCGGATCTCAAACCAGCACCCATATGGGATGCCAGTGCTTCTCTGTGCCACAGCACCAACTCCTCTTTAGAGTTTTGTAATTCACATTGTAGAGATGTTTGACCTCCTTGGTTAAATTTATTCCAAGGTATTTAATTTTTTGTGGCTATTGTGAATGGGATTGATCTTAGAAGTTCTTTCTCAGCCACTGTATACAAAGGGTGTTGATTTTGTGTGTTGATTTTATATCCTGCTATTTTACCAAACTCTATTATGATTTCCAGTAGACTCCTAGTGGAGTCTTTCGGTTCCCATATACATAATCATATCATCTGCAAATAAGGATAGTTGGACTTCATCTTTACAGATCTGAATATCTTTGATTTCTTTTTCTTGCCTTATGGCTCTGATTAAGACTTCCAGGACTACACTGAATAGCAGTGGAGAGATTGGGCATCATTGGTTCCAAATCTCAGTGAGAATGCTTCCAGTTTTTCCACTTTCAATAGGATACTGGCCATGGGATTGTTATAAATTGCCTTGATTATGTTGAGGAAAGTTCCTTATAGACCGAATTTGCTTAGAGTTTTCATCATGAAAGGGTGTTGTATTTTTCAAATGCTTTCTCTGCATCTATTGAGATAATCAAATGGTTTCTGTTCTTTGATTTGTTAATGTGATGCATCACATTGATTGATTTGTAAATGTTGAACCATCCCTGCATACCAGGGATAAATCCCATTTGGTCTGGATGAATGATCTTCATGATGTGTTTTTGAATTTGATTGGCCAGGATTTTGTTGCCATTTTTGCGTCTGTGTTCTACACGGAAATTGGTCTATAGTTTTCTTCCTCTGTTGCATCTTTTCCAGATTTAGGGATTAAGGTGATGCTGGCTTCATAGAAGGAATTTGGGAGGATTCCATCCCTTTAAATTATTTTAAATAGCTTGAGAAGAATTGGAGTTAGTTCTTTAAATGTCTGGTACAATTCAGCAGTGAAGCCACCTGGTCCTGGGCTTTACTTTGTTGGGGGGTCTTTATTACCAACTCGATTTCTGTCGCAGTTATGGATCTGTTTAGGTTTTCTGTGTATTCATGGCTCAATTTAGGCAGGTTGTATGTGTCCAAGAATCTATCCATTTCTTCTAGGTTTCCCATTTAGTTGGCATATAGCTCTTTCTAGTAATTTCTGATGATAATTTTTATTTCTGTGGTGTCTTTTGTTACATTTTCTTTTTCTTTTTCTGTTTCTGATTCTTTTTCTTTTGCTGTTTCTGTTTCTGTTTCTATTGCTGTTTTTTTCTAGGTCTTTGAGGTGTGTAGACAGTTCATCCATTTGGTGCTTTTCCAGTTTCTTAACGCAGGCACCAATTGCTATAAACTTTCCTCTTAACACTGCTTTTGGTGTATCCCACAAATTTTGGTATATTGTATTGTCATTTTTGTTTCCAGAAATATTTTATTTAGCTTTTGTTTTCTTCTATGATCCACTGTTCATTTAGGAGTATGTTGTTCAGTCTCCATGTGTGTGCATATGTTTTAGAGATTCCTGAGTTGCTGATTTCCAGCTTCATTCCATTGTGTTCTGAGAAGATGCATGGTATTATTTCTATTTTTTTGAATTTGCTGAGACTTGCTTTATGGCCTAGTATGTGGTCAATCCTAGAAAAAGTTTCATGCACTGCTGAGAAGAATGTTTATTCTGCAATTGTAGATTGAAAAGTTCTGTAGATCTCTGCTGGGTCTATTTGGTCTATGGTGTCAATTAACTCTGATATTTTCTTACTGATTTTCTGGTTTCATTGATCTTTCCATTGCTGAGAATGGGATAATGAAGTCCCCCATCACTATTGTATTTGGATCTATAACTCCTTTTAAATTCTTTAACATTTCTTTTAAATAGCCAGGTACCCTGTGGTTGGGTGCATATACATTTATAATGGTGACATTTTTTTTAACTTTTATTTAATGAATATAAATTTCCAAAGTACGATTTATGGATTACAATGGCTTCCCCCCCATACCGTCCCTCCCACCCACAACCCTCCCCTTTCCCACTCCCTCTACCCTTCCATTCACATCAAGATTCATTTTCGATTATCTTAATATACAGAAGATCAGCTTAGTATACATTAAGTAAGGATTTCAACAGTTTGCTCCCACACAGAAACATAAAGTGAAAAATAATAGATGATTTTTTTAAATATGATGAAATCAGATCAGACCTATTGTCATGTTTAATCCCAGTGAGAGTCAAGTTGGGGGTTGATAATTTCTTTCTCTGTTTCAATGCCTTCTGGAATTCATAGGATCTGTATGTTGGAACATTTGATAGAATCTTGCAGATCTCCATCTGTGTTTTTCAATTTCCAGATTTCTATTCTTGTGTTTGGTCTGACTGTGTTATTTCCAGAATTTTTTTAATAAAATAAAATTTTATTAAATTAAAATTTTTAAAATATTCTGATGTAGATTCTGGCCTTTATTTGTTAAATTTATGTCTAATAACATTATTTCTTTGCTATTTATTTATTTTTTTATTTCAAACTTTTATTTAATGAATATAAATTTCCAAAGTACAGCTTATGGATTACAATGGCTCCCCCCCATAACGTCCCTCCAACCCGCAACCCTCCCCTTTGCCAATCCCTCCCCCCTTCCATTCACATCAAGATTCATTTTCAATTCTCTTTATATACAGAAGATCAGTTTAGCATACATTAAGTAAAGATTTCAACAGTTTGCTCCCACACAGAAACATAAAGTGAAAAATACTGTTTGAGTACTAGTTATAGCATTAAATCTCAATGTACAGCACACTAAGGGCAAAGATCCTACATGAGGAGTAAATGCACAGTGACTCCTGTTATTGACTTAACAAATTGACAATCTTGTTTATGGCCTCAGTAATCACCCTCGGCTCTTGTCATGAGCTGCCAAGGCTATGGAAGCCCCCTGAGTTCACTGACTCTGATCATATTTAGACAAGGCCATGGTCAAAGTGGAAGTTCTCTCCTCCCTTCAGAGAAAGGTACCTCCTTCTTTGATGACCCGTTCTTACCACTGGGATCTCACTTGCAGAGATCTTTCATTTAGGTTTTTTTTTTTTTCCCCAGAGTGTCTTGGCTTTCCATGCCTGAAATACTCTCATGGGCTTTTCAGCCAGATCTGCATGCCTTAAGGACTGATTCTGAGGCCAGAGTGTTGTTTAGGACATCTGCCATTCTATGGGTCTGCTGTGTATCTCACTTCCCATGTTGGATCATTCTCTCCCTTTTTGATTCTATCAGCTAGTATTTTCAGACACTAGTCTTGTTTATGTGATCCCTTTGGTTCTTAGTCCTGTCCTATCATTATGATCAATTGTGAACAGAAATTGATCACTGGGACTAGTGAGATGGCATTGGTACATGCCACATTGATGGGATTGAATTGGAATCCCCTGGTATGTTTCTAACTCTACCGTTTGAGGTAAGTCAGCTTGAGCATGTCCTGAATTGCACATCTCTTCCCTCTCTTATTCCCACTCTTAGATTTAACAGCAATCACTTTTCAGTTAAGTTTCAGCACTTAAGAAGAATTGTGTATTGATTACAGTATTCAGCCAAAAGTATTAAGTAGAACAAACAAACAAAATACTAAGAGGGATAACATATCAAGTTGCTCATCAACAGTCAGAGTGAGGACTGATCAAGTCACCATTTCTCCTACTGTTCTTTTCACTTTAACAGGTTTCCTTTTTGGTGCTCAGTTAGTTGTCACCTAACAAGGAGAACAAGTGGTATTTGTCCCTTTGGGATTGGCTTATTACACTCAGCATAATATTTTCCAAATTCCTAACAGGGATCACTTTTCAGTTAAAATTTAAACACCTAAGAATAATTGTGTGTTAATTACAGAGTTCAGCCAATAGTACTGGAACAAAAAATACTAAAATGGATAAAGTACTACATTGTACATCAACCATCAGGACAAGAGCTGATCAAGTCACTGTTTCTCATAGTGTCCATTTCATTTCAACGAGTTTTCCCCTTGGTGCTCAGTTAGTAGTCGCCGATCAGGGAGAACATATAATATTTGTCCCTTTGGAACTGGCTTAATTCACTCAGCATGATGTATTCCAAATTCCTCCATCTTGTTGCAAATGACTGGGTTTCGTTGTTTTTGACTGCTGTATAGTATTCTATAGAGTACATGTCCCATAATTTCTTTATCCAGTCTACTGTTGATGGGCATTTGGGTTGGTTCCAGGTCTTAGCTATTGTGAATTGAGTTGCAATAAACATTAATGTGCAGATAGCTTGTTTGTTTGCCAATTTAATTTCCTTTGGGTAAATTCCAAGGAGTGGGATGGCTGGGTTGAATGGTAGGGTTATATTCAGGTTTCTGAGGAATCTCCAGACTGACTTCCATAGTGACTTACACAATTTGCATTCCCACCAACAGTGGGTTAGTGTCCCTTTTTCCCCACATCCTCTCCAGCATCTATTGTTGGTAGATTTCTGAATGTGAGCCATTCTAACCGGGTGAGTTGAAACCTCATTGTGGTTTTGATTTGCATTTCCCTGATTGCTAGTGATCTTGAACATTTTTTCATGTGCCTGTTGGCCATTTGGATTTCCTCTTTTGAAAAATGTCTATTGAGGTCCTTGGCCCATCTCTTAAGTGGGTTGTTTTGTATTGCTGTAGTGGAGTTTCTTGATTTCTTTGTAGATTCTGGTTATTAAGCCTTTATCTGTTGCATAGTTTGCAAATATTTTTTCCCATTCTGTCGGTTGTCTCTTAACTCTCCTGACTGTTTTTGTCTAGTCTAATTACTTATGTAATTTGATAGAATCTTGCAGATCTCCATCTGTGTTTTTCAATTTCCAGATTTCTATTCTTGTGTTTGGTCTGACTGTGTTATTTCCAGAAATTTTTTGATTTCTAGTTCTGATAGTCTTTCTTTTGTCTCATTTATTGTACTTTTGAGACTGTCCACTGTATTTTTTATTTGCTCTGTTGAATTCTTCATATCTAGAATTTCATTCTGATTTCTCTTCAATATCTCAATGTCTTGGGAACACTTTTAATTTAGGTTGTGAATGTGTTTCTGATTGCTGCTAAGCAATCTGATGATTAATATTCTGAATTCTGTTTCTGGCATATCTTCAATCCCTTGTTCTGCTGCTTTTATTGAAGAGATCATGTAATGTTACATTTTGGGGCTAATACTATCTTCCTTAGTTTTATTAAGATGTTTCCCCTTGTTTTTTGGCATTTCCAATTTATTTTATCTTTAATATGTGTCTTGGTGCTTGTGGTGAGATTTCCCTCTGCTATGAACTGCTATGTGTCTGTGCATTGCCATGAAAATACCTATCCCCACCTCTGGAAGTCCTGCTCGCTTCTGGATGGTGATGAGGGAAGATAGGAGAGCCCTGGTGTGCTATGTCCCGCCTACTTGGGCAGGGCTCTGGTGTGTAAAATGAGCTAGGGATTTCAATGTTCAGAAGTTCATACAGCTTGTGTGGTGGTGGGGGGAAATTACTCTGAAATGTTATGATCCTTATTTCTGGGAGGAGGTGTGTGGTGAAGTGGGCTTATGCATAGAAGGCAAATATGACAGCACCATGTTTACATTCAGAGATGTAAACAGACAAAATGGCTCCTCCCAGCTAGTTGCAGGTCCAATTGGTGGGGATGGAGAGACGTGGATGGCCAGGGATATTCCCTAGTTCTCCCTCTTCCCCCCTATTCTTCCCTCTTGGAATTTCAAACATTTCAACTGGTTCTCCCACCTGCTGCTAACCGTAGCTCCATGGACTCGTGACTGCATCTGGTCAGCCTGGGGAGGGGGAGGATGTGGCATCAGTCACCCCACTTGGCTTTTCTGCCACGCCTCAGCTGTGTCTCAGTGACTCTTTGCTTCCTCTATGTGGCTCTGCTCAGTCTCTGCTTACTCCTGGGTTACCCCACTCAAAACTCCCATGGCTCTATTGCCCATCTATATCCACTTTCCTTATTAACTATCTATTTTCCCCACCCCGGAGACTCAGAACATCTTGTTGCTATACTGCCATCTTTGCTCCACTCCAAGTACCATAATCTTTTTTATTTCGACTTGTATCCATATAGCAAGCAGATGCATTTGTGAATTAAGCTTAAGCATTTTCTTCCCACATTACCTATAGACATGTTCTCCCAAGTGAGTATAAATGTACTCTGAGGAAAAGACACTGAAGTAAAAGTGGTGAATAGCAAAAAAGTCTAGTCTAATTACTCATGTCGTTTGCTTTTGCCCTCTGGTCATGTTTTCGCTCAATGCTCATTATATCAATATTGTGTTACAATGAATGTGGCTATCTGGAGTCAGCTGATCTAATGACTTGCTTGATCAAACGGTACACAGCTAATGGAGGATCCTTTTAGCTCTATGATTGTTTGATGCTCTTTGGTCAAGTTTCTCTATTCAGATCCTTGAAGTGTAATGGGACCCATTTTTCAAAAGGTGAACAATTTTCTGCTATAGGTGGCAGTATTTTACTGAAAAGTTCTAAAATTTTTCTTGTAGTTATTTCATAAACTTTCCATGAATTCTACCCCATGCTTTTTACCAGAAATTATCCCTCTAATACTACAGGACAACTCAAATTTTAAGGTGCTGTTCATTATAGTCTAGACCTGCTAATTGTCCATTCTTATCCTGAAGACCAATTAAAAATAGAGGCCTATTTTGTCACTATCAGGTAGGTTTGAGAAGTATTCTACAATATTAAGTATTCTTACTGCAAAACACAGAAAGAGCTGCCAGGCATGTTATCTTTTTTTTGGTGATAAGAAGTGTATGATGTACTAATGTGTCCTTCAACTTGAATGAGATGTCTCACAATGCCCTAGACTGTAAACATCTAAAATTTTTACTGATGTGTCAGGCCCTTGAATTGTTATAGATTTTATTACTCACAGTCTGTAACACATGTGACTTTTCAAGTCCTTCAATATATCAACAATTCCTTGCTCATATAGTCTGATTAGCATGATGTCACCAATAGAGTTGATGAGCATGATGGAGTTCAAGATATGCAGTTAGTCTCATTGTCACCTGTATATTATGAAAGAAGGTACAACTAAAACAGTCCCAGGACATTGCATATGTTTTCCGCTCCAAGAGGAAGCAAATTCTTTCTTATCTTTTTTTTTTCATAATATGCATGAAAAAATAACACATTAACTCAACCGGTGAATGTATACCATGCATCCAGTAGCACTAATCTGCTCTATCAAGAATATATGGAGACTCTATGGAGAGGGTTCCAAGATGGTAGAATAGCAATGGGTTGATCTGAATCACACTGGGAAAATTAATAATTAAAAAGGAGAGAACAAGCACACGTGAGACAGAGCTGTAGTGAATTTGCAGTGGGAAACCCAAGAGAACAGCAGAGACTGACCAGGACCAAGCTGAAAGAGCAAATAAGAAAAGGAAATGGCAGAAGCTTGGATCAAGGAGGTCAGCACCTGCCCGTGGTGAACCAGTAGAGAGAGGAATCTGCAAGTTCACAGAACTATGGATAGCAGTGGGAGGGAGAGCTTGGTGAACTGCTTTTGAAGTTCCACGTGGGAAAAAAGAAGAAAATATAAAGGGATAAATACAGAGGTCAGGCACTTCCATACCTATCTCCCTCCCTTCTTCTGCTACTCAGACTTAAAGCCAGCTGGGAAGAAACCATTTGCCCCTTTGTTTGTATTTTTGGACATGAGCAGGGGTCTGCCACCCTTGTCTCCCATGCAAGCACCCATCAATAGCAGGAGTCACATCACCTCACCCCCCTCCCAAATATGAGGACCACAATAATTCAGAGGAATTTCTTCCCTCATTATGCAAGCTGTATAGCAAGGGGAAGCCCTGCCTATTGGAAGTTTATAACCACCCCTGCCACCATCTCGAAGTGAGCCATGCTCTAGTCCAGTAGGTGGGGTTCTGTACACACCACCATCACCACTGAGAAGTGAACCATGTGGAACCAGGCTCCAGTAGGCAGGGCTCCACATAGCTGCTCCCAGCACACAGACCCATAGCATCTCATAGCAGAAGGAACCATGCCCACAGGAAATTCTCCACAGATTAGAGGTGCAGTTCCTTAAGCAGTGCAATCTAGTGCTGAACACACCAGGGACTAACGCCAGGGCATCCAGAAACTGTGAGGATGATGGTGGGTCAAAATAACAGAAGTGAACCACCTCCTCTAACCAAGTAAACAGAGGAAAGCCACAAAGCCCCAGGGAGGCCTTACCTTGAATTCCTGCCCCACTCTGCAATACAGAACAGAGCACCCCGGCCACATCCAGCACATACCTCTTGGTACTCAGTGAAAGTATAGACATCCCACTAAACGACAACGACACAAATCAAAGAGCAAAGCAACAAGAAAAAAACAAAAAAATGCACAAATGTTGAAAATCAAATGAAGAATACAAATAAGAATAAGGAAGACACTATGAACCCCTGAAAGTAACACTACAACATTTCAATAGTAGAAGGTGAAGATGAAGAGATCCAGGATACGTCAGAAATTGAATTCAGAAAATTTATCATAAGACTACTTAGAAACAATCATAAGAAAATACAAATTGGGAAGCAGGAAGTCAAACTATCCCTATTTGCAGATGACATGATCCCATACATAGGGATCCAAAAGACTCCACTAAGAGACTACTGAAATTCATAGAAGAATTTGGAAATGTAACAGGACATAAAATCAACACACAAAAATGAACAGCCTTTGTATATGCAGACAATGCCACAGCTGAGAAGAGCTTCTGAGGTCAATTCCATTCACAATAGCTACCAAAAAGATCAAATACTTTGGAATAACTTTAACCAAGGATGCCAATGATCTCTATTATGAAAAGAGCAAAACATTAGAGACAGAAATATAAGAAGTCAAAAAAAATGGAAAAATCTTCCATGTTCTCCCTGATCGGCGACAACTAACTGAGCACCAAAGGCGAAACTTGTTGAAATGAAATGGACACTATGAGAAACAGTGACTTGATCAGCTCTTGTCCTGACGGTTGATGTACAATGTAATACTTTATCTATTTTAGTATTTTTTTGGTTCTAGTACCATTGGTTGAACTCTGTAATTAACACACAATTATTCTTAGGTGTTTAAATTTTAACTGAAAAGTGATCCCTGTTAGGAATTTGAAAGCATTATGCTGAGTGAAATAAGCCAATCCCAAAGGGACAAATACCATATGTTCTCCCTGATAGGTAACAACTAACTGAGCACCAAAAAGGAAACCTGTTAAAGTGAAATGAACAGTAGGAGAAACGGTGACTTGATCAGCCCTCACTCTGACTGTTGATGAGCAACTTGATATGTTATCCCTCTTAGTATTTTGTTTGTTTGTTCTACTTAATACTTTTGGTTGAATACTGTAATCAATACACAATTCTTAAGTGCTGAAACTTAACTGAAAAGTGATTGCTGTTAAATCTAAGAGTGGGAATAAGAGAGGGAAGAGATGTGCAATTCAGGACATGCTCAAGCTGACTTACCTCAAACGGTAGAGTTAGAAACATACCAGGGGATTCCTATTGGAAGAATCAATATAATCAAAATGTCCATATGACTGAAAGCAATTTACAGAGTCAATGTGATACCAGTTAAAATGCCAAAGACATTCTTCTCAGATCTAGAAAAAATGATGTTGAAATTCATATGGGAATACAGTAAGTCCCGAATAGCTAAAGCAATCCTCTGCAACAAAACAAAGCCAGAGGCATCACAATACCAGATTTTGAGATATACTACAGGGCAGTTGTAATCAAAACAGTCTCATACTGGTACAAAAACAGATGATAGACCAATGGAACTGAATAGAAACACCCCAAATCAATCCAAACATCTATAACCAATTAATCTTCAGTAATGGAGCTAAAATCAACCCCTGGAGTAAAGACAGACTCTTCAACAAATGGTGCAGGGAAAACTATCTACACATGCAGAAGCATGAACCAAGACCTTTCACCTTTCACCAAAATCCACTCAAAATGGACTATAAACCTCAATCTATAACCCGACTCCATCAAATTATTAGAGAACATTGAGGAAATCCTTGAAGATATTGGCATAGGCAAAGAGTTCTTGGTAAAGACCCCAGAGGCAAGGTAATCAAAGCCAAAATAGACAAATGGAATTACATCAAATTGAGAAGCTTCTGCACTGCAAAAGAAGTAATCATCAAAGTGAGGAGGCAACTGACAGGATGGGAGAAAATATTTGCAAAACTATACAGTTGAAAGGATTAATAACCAGAATATATAAAGAGAGCAAGAAACTCCACAACAACAAAAACACACTACCCAGTTATTAAATGGTCTAAGGACTTAAACAAACATTTTTCAAAAGAAGAAATTCAAATGGCCAACAGATATCTGAAGAAATGCTTGGGAGTGCTAGCCATTAAAGAAATGCAGATTAAAACTACAATGACATTTCACCTCACCCCAGTTAAAATGACTTTCATACAGAAATCAACAAACAACAAATACTGGTGAGGATGTGGGGAAATAAGTACCATAATCCACTGTTGGTTGGAGTGTAAATTGATAAAGCCACTATAGAAGACATTGTGGAGATAACTCAGAGGTCTAAACATAGACCTA
This sequence comes from Oryctolagus cuniculus, assembly GCF_051225735.1. NCBI lineage: Eukaryota > Metazoa > Chordata > Mammalia > Lagomorpha > Leporidae > Oryctolagus > Oryctolagus cuniculus. Next base: position 141,270,004 of record NC_142871.1, read on the forward strand.
CCATAAGACCCAGCCATCCCACTCCTGGGAATCTGCTCAAGCTAATGAAATCAGCATATGAAAGAGCTATCTGTTAATTGAAAATTAATCTTGATGTGAAGGGAAGGGGAGAGGCAGTGGGAGAGGGGAGCGTTGTGGGTGGGAGGGAAGTTATGGGGGGGGAGGAAGCTATTGTAATCCATAAGCTGTACTTTGGAAATTTATGCTCATTAAATAAAAAAAGAGCTATCTGTACCTCCATTTTTATTGCAGCTCAATTCACTGTAGCAAAGAAATCGAATCAACCCAAATGCCTGTCAACTGAAGACTGGATAAAGAGATATTAAATATATACACCATGGAATACTACACAGCGGTGAAAAAAAGCAAGTCTGTTCATTTGCAACAAAATGGATGAAACTGGAAAACATCATACTTAGTGAAATAAGTCAGTCTCAAAGGGACAAACTCAAAATGTTTTCCCTGACATCCTGTAACTAATAGAGCACCTAAAAGGCAACAGGTGGAAATGAAATTGACACTATGAGAAGCAACAAGTTTGAACAGCCCTCCTCTTGACTGTTGCAGAACAGCTTTTTATTCCATATTTTTGGTTATCTTTTTCCTATCTTTTCCCCTTTCAGACCAATCATTGAACTCTATACTTAACATATTGTTAATCATGTATGTATAAAGTTTATTGAAAATAGATCTTAATGAAGAATATGAGTGAGAGTAAGAAAGAAAAGAGGAAGTGGGCTGGTAGTGTGGGTGGGAGGGTGAGCACAGTGGGAAAAATTACTAAGATCCCAAAGCTTTAATTTTGAAATGCATGAAGGACATAACTGCGAAGCAGTATAGTCTTACATTAACTCTCCTACGGACTCATTTCTAAGGCCACAGCTAAACAAATTGCCATAGAACCCAAAATCCCTTAAGCTGGCTGATAAAAATGTCAGCTTATGTGTTATAAAGACCAAATAGATAGGATTAAGTGGTAAAGTGACCATATAGTTCAGATGTGATGAAGTGATCATATAAATAGGACTAAGTGTATGGAAGCAATAATAGAAAGAATTAAAAAGGTGTGAATGCTCCAACATGGAAAGCAGTTCATACAGCAGACTCATAGAATGACAATCACTTTAAGTAGCGCTCTGACCTCAGAATCAGCCCTTAAAGCACTCTGGTCCAGCTGGAAAGCCCAGGGGCAGCATGTCAGGCGTGGAAAGCCAAGTCACTGAGGCAAAAATGTCAACATAAAGGACCTCTGTGTGTAAGACTCCACTGGAAAGAAGAGGCCACCAAAGAAGGATGTACTTTTGTCTGAAGGGAGGAGAGACTTCCACTTTGCTTATGGCCTTATTGAGCTGGTGGATCCAAAAGACTTCCATAGCTTCCATAGCTTGACATGCAGACATGTCAAGACCCTTGAGCAATTACTGATCTTGTAGTAAGAGTGTTATTTGTTAAATAAACAGCAAGAGTCACTGTGCACTAAATTCCCATGCATGACCTCTGTCCCCAAATAGTATTACTATGAAACTTAATAGTAAAACTTGTTCTCAAGAATCACTTATTTTTAGTGTATTAAAAGGAGGATATTATTAAGTCTCATAAGTTATAGTTATGTCTAAGAGTTCACAAAAGATGTATAATCCTTGGGATCTTCTTTAAAGACAACTAAGTTTCTAAAAATAAAGAAGGGGGCAGAAGGAAGGGAAAAGAGGAAGGGGGAAAAACGAAATCACCTTCAAAGAGTAATAACATAACATAACAGCCCTTGTATAGACTGTTGAGGGAAACTTCTCTTAGGTTTTTTTTTTTTTTTTACTCAATTTGTTCTTTCTTTCTTTCTTTCTTTCTTTCTTTCTTTCTTTCTTTCTCTTTTTCTTTCTTGGATAAAAGAAGAGAGCAAGCAGGAATGGGTGGGGGAGAATGAGTGGGAGGGTGGGTAAGCTCCTGGCTCCTGGCTTTGGATTATCACAGCTCTAGCCATTGTGGCTATTTGGAAGTGAACAAGCCTATGTAAGAGCTCTCTCTCTTGCTCTCACTCTCTTTCCCAACATTTCTCTCTCTCTGCCTCTGAATCTCTGTAACACTGCCTTTTGAATAAAAAAAATTAAAAAATCAATGACCTTAAAATCTGAGACCAAAGTTAAGTATGTGGGGTAATGTCTTGTCACATTGCTTTATATATATATATAAAAGAATGTATCTCACACAGATGATTAAATTGGGACTACTACTTTTTGAATTTGTGCTAATCTTGTCATGATCACAAAATTTCTGTTTTTTTTTTTTTTAATTTCAGATGGATATACTGATGAAGCACAAAGAGACATCCCTACATCACTTGGAAATTTAAGGAAAATGAAGAAAATAAGCAATTTTATATCATTACTGATAATTCAATATTCAACATTAAAGTTGGCTGACCATAAGGAAAACAAAAACAGTACACACAAACACACAGACATGTGTATATTCATTTTCATTTATGTCATATAGGACATATATTTCTATTCTCTTCCATAATATGTTGAAAATTAGTTTACTATTATAATTCACATCTATATAATTACACTCTTTTAAAAATCAATCAGAAAATATATATTGCCTATATTAATAACTGTTTAACCCACTAATGCCATTTATGATAAACTTTCTCTAGAAAGTAAAATATGAAAAATACTTTATTCTGAAAGATCTACAGTTTAAAGTGACCAATTCTAAAATATTAGAATGAGAAATTTTGTGTACATTATGTACACATAAATTATTACCTAATAAAAGAATGCTCAACTGCTATAAAATTATGTGTTAAAAATATCATGATTGAAAAATTATTATTTTCTACATATATAGTTCTATAATTTATAAAAGTGCATGATACAGAAAATAGAAGGGAAAAACAAATATATTGCAGTACTAGCATATGATTTTTTGATATCTAGGCTGCTGTCCTAAATTATAATTTTTTATTTCATAGAAAATATTAGGTAGCACATATTGAGGCCTAAATTACATAAAACAACATGCTTTGAAAATTATTCCTTTGCAATCTTACATCATTTCTACTTATTCTGCCCCAGTTAATTAATGTTAACCTTAAACTTCAGTGTGCTAATTTATATGTTAACTGACATTTTATAATATAATTCCACAACTTCCAGATCTCTGAAAGATTATTCTAAGATAATTTACTAAAAAAATCTGTGATAGGCTTTTACATAAACATTATTATAGGACTCCCTGTTATATTCTGAGACCATTTAAAAATATCTCTGTCTAGAAACTCATTTACACTTATGCTTTCGTAATTACACAGCTCCAGATTTCATTTTATGAGTCTAATTTTCACACTAGTTTTGCAGTTTGTGAACCGCCTATATTATTACAGTATTATTCTACCAGTGCAGTTGGGAATAGAGTTCACTTTCATTGCCTCTCTGGACACAATGACCAATTAAACTTGTGGGACTTGCAATCCCTAGGGCTATAGTACAGGACACAGCACTGTGTGAATGGTAGACCCTTAGTAAATATTGGTTGATTTTATTTCCAAGTGCAGTCTTCTCAAGGTACAAACCACTAATGTTGCAAATTTCTGCAAAATCAACTTCTCACTAGGTTTTGCTATTAGAAACATAGGGAGGGGAGTCAGTGTCAGTCAAAAATATCCTGCTTACTGACATCATAAGAACTTTTCTCATATTACGTGTTCTTGATGTAGTCCAGGTTACATGATAATTTCATTCTTTATTGGTGGGCAAAAGGTAGGTTGAAAAAGCATATCACAAGGGTTCAAACCTCAAACAAGGCGCAGCACTTATTTATCTGTCTTTGGACCAGGCTTCCTTTGAAAATATAGCACAAAGTAAAGCGTGGATGTCTCTGATGCTTACAGAAAAGGTGAGTTGTGTCTACTGCACAGAATTATATTTCTATGAGTATAAAGGGTCCATCAAGATACTCTCATCCCCATCTCCAGCTGTGGGTTGCAACATAGTAATTAATGAAAGCATTCAATTGTATACTAGGCCCTTGAAATAAGTGCCAAGGACTTTCAGTACTTAAAAATCTATTTCTTTCCCTTTTTAAAGTGAGCATATATTTTTTAAATGTAGCATTTGATTTCTTAGGGGGAAAAGCAACAATTTGTATTTAAGAACTTTTTTAAAATTTATGTAGGATGCACGAATAGGAAAGGGTTAAGATGACAGTAGAATCAACATGTTTTTGTGAAAGGGCAATTCCATTTTTCTGATAATGTAAAAGAGAAATCGGTTTGGAACTGGTACCAGTGCCACAGAACATGTGGATAAAAGTGGAAAATGTAAAAAAAATAATTGGAAAAAACAGCTCCTGGCTGAGCTCTCTTATCTGCCATGTCCACCAATAACTCCATCTCTGCTACGAACTATTGATTTGACTTATATTTATAGGAAAACTATGTTCTTGATATTATACTAGTGAAAAAAGTGACATGTATTTATAATAATTTCATACTAAAACATGATAAAGTTAAAAGAGCACCATTAATGGTAACTTGGTTACCTGTTTCTCATATACAAAACACATTGAGATAATTATACAGTATAGCCACTAATGATTAATTAGCATAACCACTAATGATTAATGTTTATACTGTATATACTATTAAACATACTGTTAATTACAGCCATCTGAAATAAATTAAATCCTTACTACGTTTCAGGTACTGAGTTCAGACTCTGTCCTGTTTGAGCCTCACAATAACTATCCTTATCAATGTAGAGACTATACACACACATATATGTATATGTATATGTATATATGTATGTGTGTGTGTATATATATATACATACATATAGTCTATATATATATAACTTTTTTGTTATTGGACTTTTGATTTTTTTCTCATTTTTATGTGATAATTGTGGTTTAATATATTAACAAATTTTGCCATAAACATTAGACAGTTTCCATCTCGTCATTTTTCTTTTATCTTTGTATGTATTATTTTCTCATACAGTCACATTTATGTGAAAATAAAAATGTATAATAACACATCCTTTTGAATTTTTCAATCAAATGTTTATCATTGCTATTTATCGAGGAATAATGCATATCTGTAACTAAAAGCCAGAATTAATACCACACATAATGAAAGCAAAAACAAATCTTTGAACCATCTCTATTCACTCACAGATAGACTTTTCATCATCAAGTTATACATCATATGTCACTGTTTATTTCTCTGGAAAAGGCATTTCATTGTATAGTTAAATATGACAACTCTTTTTTAAATTTTTAAGGATATTTATTTGAAAGAATTATACAGAGAGAGAAGGAGAAGCAGAGAGAGAGGTCTTCCATCCACTGGTTCACTCCCCAAATGGCTGCAAAGGTCAGAGCTGAGCTGCTCTGAAACCAGGAGCCTATTCTAGATCTCCCACATGGGTGCAGGTGCCCAGGGACTTGGGCCATCTTCCACTGTTTTCCCAGGCCATAGCATAGAGCTGGATCGGAAGTGGAGCTGCCGGGTCTCAAGCCGGCGCCCATATAGGAATGCTGGCACTGAAGGTGGTGGGCTTTATCCACTATGCCACAGTGCTGGCCCCAACCAACCCTTTTTAAAAATATCCTTTGATTTTTATGTATTTATTTGAGAAGTAGAGTTACAGACAGTGAGAGGAAGAGACAGAGAGAAAGGTCTCCCTTCCATTGGTTCACTCCCCAGATGGCTGCAATGGCTGGAGCTGCACTGATCCAAAGCCAGGAGCCAGGAAGTTCTTCCCGGTCTCCCACGTGGTTGCAGGGTCCCAGCGACTTGGGCCATCTTCTACTGCTATCCCAGGCCAAAGCAGAGAGCTGGATTAGAAGAGGAGCAGCCAGGACTAGAACCAGTGCCCATATGGGATGCCAGTGCCATGGGCAGAGGATTAATCTACTGCACCATGGCACTGGCCTCTAAAATATATTCTTAAGTCAACCTAGAAGTATACTATGCTTTTTATGCCTCTACATTAAAACATTTTTGTAAGACACCTCAATGTTGTGTTACATGTAGCCATTCCTCTTGTGATATATGTATATTTGGTGGGAGGGGAAATATTACATAAAAGAAAGAAGGGTCTTTAAATTCTGGGTTTGAGTCCTGGCCTCTGAATAGTGTACAATTTATTTATAAAAGTATAAATTGTGCCTGTTTGGCAATTATTAGAAATTTCAGGCTGAGCACTGTCTGTCAAGAAATGATTAGGTTATCAGTTTTCGTGTTCTTATCAAGGTGCTTGGAGATGAGAAGAATCTATGGTCATTATCATGTATTATTAGAAAGCCATACTTTTTTCAGCCTGAATTAAAGCATCTAATATCCAGGAAAGCTCTCTATGGGAATGAACTTGAATATATATAATTTAGGATAAAAACTGCACTCACAAAATTACATAATGATTCCACTAAAATAAGAATTTTTAGATTTATTATAGATTTAGATGCAGTTCTTATAATTTCTATATTACTCAGCATGTTCATGTTGAATTTAAAATAATTGGACTTAAAGTAATTTTTATTATTAGATTTTTTTGTTAAAGTAGGTTAAGAGGTAGAAGAATTGAAAGGTTTTGAGTATATATATTTTTAATGCCGTATGCATATAATTTTATACATTTTTATGTCATTTAAATGTTATAAACTAATTCATATACAAATAATGGAAAGGGAGGAACTACATTTTATCTATAAGAAAACCGCATTTCACAAGGGCTCCAAAAATTGATTATAAGTTATATTTTGTGATGACCTATTCATCCTGTTAGTCTAAATTCATTTGAATTCCAATAGGAGTATTTCATATATATTTGCTTCATTCTTACCCTATATTTTTAGGAGTGAAAAACGAGAGAGTCAACATGAATTGGGCAAACGACAGCTCTTCAAACGAATTTATACTACTTGGCTTCTCAGACAGGCCTTGGCTACAAATGCCCCTTTTAGTGGTCTTGGTAATATCATACACAATCACCATCTTTGGCAATGTCTCCATCATGATGGTGTGCATTCTGGATCCCAAACTTCATACTCCCATGTATTTTTTTCTCGCTAATCTCTCAATCTTAGATCTCTGTTATACCACAAGCACTGTTCCTCAGATGTTGGTAAATATTTGTCGCAACAAAAAGACTATTAGCTATGGTGGCTGTGTGGCTCAACTCATCATCTTCCTGGCCCTGGGTGCTACTGAATGTCTCCTCTTAGCTGTTATGTCCTTTGACAGATTTGTGGCAATTTGCAGACCCCTCCACTACATAGTCCTCATGAATCATTTGTTGTGCCTAAGGATGGCAGCCTTCTCATGGCTCATTGGTTTCAGCAACTCAGTGTTGCAATCTTCCTTGACCCTTAACATGCCACGCTGTGGCCATCAGGAAGTGGACCACTTTTTCTGTGAGGTTCCTGCCCTTCTCAAGTTGTCATGTGCTGACACAAAACCTATTGAGGCTGAGCTCTTTTTCTTTAGTGTATTAATTCTCCTAATCCCCATGACATTAATCCTCATCTCCTATGGCTTCATAGCTCAAGCAGTATTGAAAATCAGATCAGCAGAAGGACGACGGAAAGCTTTTGGGACATGTGGATCACACATGACTGTGGTTTCTCTCTTTTTTGGAACAGGCATCTATATGTATCTGCAACCACCTTCATCCACCTCTAAATCCTGGGGGAAGATGGTTTCCCTTTTCTATGGAATCATCACACCCATGTTGAACCCCCTCATCTACAGTCTGAGGAATAAAGATATGAAGGAAGCCTTCAAGAGGATGATGTCAAGGATCTTTGTTCTGTAATACAAAAGCACTGCATGTAATGAAAATCTTCTCTCTCTCTCCTTACCCTGGAAGGTGATAATAACATTTGAAATAAGTTTGGTATTTTCTAGGTTTCATGATTTCATTAAATTTCATCAACAGGTTGAACATTTTCTCTGTTCAGGAACCAGTGTTGAGATTGTAAGATATGTATCTTTGCTAAATTAAAAACACTTTTATTTCCTAGAAATTCCTCAAAGCAGTCTGTTCTTTGAGTCAAGTCATGATAATTTCCCCCTATCAATGGATGTTTTAATTTCCCACTTGAATATTGTATGTTCTAGAATCATCTTGTTTCCCCTCCTGGTTAATGATTTTCATACCCTTATGATTAAATAATCAGTGATACCATACAAAAATTCTTCCATCCGAATACACTCTCACATCCCTTGAAAAAAAATTCATCATGCACACCCTTTCCAGAATTGTTCTCTTTTACATTTTATTTAAACGGAACAAATTTAATGAATTTCATACATACAGTTTTATGAGCATAATGATTCTCCTCACCTCACTCCCTCCCTTATTCCAACCTTCTTCCTTTCTTATTTTTCTTTTAATTTTTACAATGATATACTTTCAATTTACTGTATAGTCACAAGCTTAACCCCCCCACTAAATAATTCAACAACTAGTAAGTAGAGAAACAACTTGGGATTCATTCCTAACTCTGTTTTGTTTCTTTTCTTAAAAATATTTTGAAAGGCAGATTTACAGAGGTAGAGATGGTAAGAGACAAAGAGAGAGAGAGAGTGAGAGAGAGAGAGAGAGAAGAGAGAGAGAGGGAGAGGTCTTCCATCTTCTTGTTCAGTTCCCAGATGGCCACAATGGCCAGGGCTGGGCCAGGGAATCCAGGAGCCATGAGTTTCCTCTGGGTCTCTCACATGGGTGCAGGAAGCCCAAACACCTGAGCCATCCTCTGTTGCTTTCCAAGGCACAACAGCAAGGAGCTGGATTGGAAGTGGAGCAGCCAGGACCCAAACTGCTGCCCACATGGGATGCCTAAATGGCAGGCTATGGCTTAACCTGCTATGCCACACTGCCAGCCCCTCTAGTTATATTTTAAATTACTATTTCTATTCTTCATGAATAGTATTTCTCCCTTTTAATGGTTTTGTAAAGTCCCTTTTTTGTTCCATGTTAATCTTTTTGATAGGCATGCAAAGTCCCTTTTAAAGGATAGAGCTAATCATAGGAATGCTAATGGAAGTCATATTTTCTAAACTTAACTTCAATTACTTCATTATTTCTTTGGGTTGTCATTCAATAAGAATTTATTGCTTAAGGGATAACAATAGAGCAGATGAAGAACAATCATGCTTCCTTTATACAAGAGATGCCACAGTTCCTGAAGGGAATGTCCCTTACATCAAAACACATAAATGATTATTTGCAGTTAGTAATGTAAGTACATAGACGAGCCAACATTTTGGGTAACAGAGAAAGGGTTACATACAAAAGCCCTCAGAAATCAGAAGTAATTTAATACAGTTAAATCTTAAAATACAGACATGAGGCTGGAGATGTTAACTGAAATGTTTCAACTGTATCCAGTTAGGAAGGGCAGAAAAACTGAAATATAGAAGAGATAATCATCAGTAAAATAAAATTAAAAATAAAACAAAATAAGTCTCACATATAGTAATTATGTATTTATTAAATATGGGACTTTAAATAGATAGACCAGAAAGAAACTTTAGGGGCTAGTGTTGTGGCTCCATGGATTGAACTGCCACCTGCAACGTTGGTATCACATATGGGCACTGATTTGAGTTCTGGCTGCTTCACTTCTGATCCAGTTCCCTTCTAATAGCCTGGGAATGCAAGAGAAGATGGCCCAAGTGCTTTGATCCTAGCCAGGCGTGTGGGAGAACTGGAAGATGCTCCTGGCTCCTGGCTTTGGCCTGGCCCAGCTCTGGTTGTTGTGGCCATCTGTGGAGTGAACAAGGGGATAGAAGCCACCTCTCTCTCTCTCTCTCTTTCTCTCTATCTATCTTTGTAACTGACTTTAACAAATAAATCTTTAAAAAATTAAAAGTACATGTACATATGTGTAAGATATGATATTTTGATACATGCATGCATTGTATAATGTCCACTAAGGGTTAAATATACCTATCTATTCAAATATTTAACATTTCTTTGTGGTGAAAATATCTAAAACCTTATTGTACATTTTTCTTCTATTTTAATTATTAGATCCAGTTTTTGTCCACATATGCAAAGCAGGAAGTATGAACTATATATTAATCTTTTCTATAATTTACTTCATCAAATACTACCAAAGCATAGCAATCATTCCTCTTTTATACTTTTCATTCTTTCCTGGTTCACAGTGCTATGGTGCCATCATCTTTTACCTGAACCTACCTTGTTACTCCATCTGTCTATACGCTCTACCCAAAATCTGCTTTGGAAAACAGTCTTCAAATGAAAATACCAATGTTTAAGTGTTCTGACTCACATCATCAGGAGATTTCCATAACTCATAAAATAAAAACATATTCATAAAAATATTCACCTCTCAGCAACATAGCCTTCAATGTCTGTTTTTTCCCTAAGATTTATTAATTTTCTTGAAAGGCAGAGCTATAGAGAGAAGAGACAGAGATAGGAAGATATTCCATCTGCTGGTTCACTCCCCAAATGGCTGCAATGGCTAGGGCTGAACCAGGTTGAAGCTAGGAGCCAGGAGCTTCCTCTGGGTCAACCATGTGGGTGCAGGAACCCACACATTTGGACCATCCTCTACTGCTTTCCTAGGCATATTAGCAGGGAGCTGGATTTGAAGTAGAGAAGCCAGGACATTACCTGGCTTGCATGTGTGGTACTGGCATCACAGGTGGGAGCTCAGCCTATTATGCCACAATTTCAGCCCCCTCTCTTTCTGTTATACTTTTTATCTTTCCAACACAGAACATTTGAGTACACTGTACCTTGTACTTGGTATACTCTTTCCATACATATTCACCTGTTTAATAATTGTTCAGGCCTCATCATTAATTTAGAAAATCATTTTGGTCTCTTGAGTTAGTTAAATATCCACAATTTTACTTGTTCATTATTACTGTAACTTTTTTTTTATTTTTTTTTTAATTTTTTTTAACTTTTATTTAATGCATATAATTTTCCAAAGTACGACTTATGGATTACAATGGCTTCCCCCCCATACCGTCCCTCCCACCCACAACCCTCCCCTTTCCCACTCCCTCTCCCCTTCCATTCACATCATGATTCATTTTCGATTATCTTAATATACAGAAGATCAGCTTAGTATACATTAAGTATGGATTTCAACAGTTTGCTCCCACACAGAAACATAAAGTGAAAAATAATAGATGATTTTTTTTAAATGATGATGAAATCAGAGCAGACCTATTGTCATGTTTAATCCCAGTGAGAGTCAAGTTGGGAATTGATAATTTCTTTCTTTTTTTTTTTTTTTTTTTTTTTTTTTTTTTACAGAGGATCAGTTTAGTATGCATTAAGTAAGGATTTCAACAGTTTGCACACCCATAGAAACACAAAGTGAAATATACTGTTTGAGTACTCGTTATAGCATTAAATCTCAATGTACAGCACATTAAGGATAGAGATCCTACATGAGGAGTAAGTGCACAGTGACTCCTGTTGTTGACTTTACCAATTGACACTCCTGTCTATGGCATCAGTAATCTCCCTATGCTCCAGTCATGAGTTTCCAAGGCTATGGAAGCCCTCTGAGTTCTCCGACTCTTATCTTGTTTAGACAAGGTCATAGTCAAAGTGGAGGTTCTCTCCTCCCTTCAGAGAAAGGTACCTCCTTCTTTGATGACCTGTTCTTTCCACTGGGATCTCACTCGCAGAGATCTTTTGCCAGAGTGTCTTGGCTTTCCATGCCTGAAATACTCTCATGAGCTTTTCAGCCAGCTCCGAATGCCTTTAGGGCTGATTCTGAGGCCAGAGTGCTATTTAGGACGTCTGCCATTCTATGAGTCTGCTGAGTATCTCACTTCCCATGTTGGATCACTCTCCCCTTTATTTACTTCATCGGTTAGCGTTAGCAGGTACTAGACTTGTCTATGTGTTCCCTTTGACTCCTAGTCCCTTCACCATGACCAACTGTGAACTGAAACTGATCACCTGGAACAGTGAGATGGCATTGGTACATGCCACCTCGATGGGATTGAATTGGAATCCCCTGGTATGCTTCCAACTCCACCACTTTACTGTAACTTTTTATAAAGAAAAGATTTGTTTATTTGGAAGGAAGAGTGACAGAGAGAGAGAAAGAGAGACAGAGAGAAAAAGGCAATTTTTAATCTGCTGGTTCACTCCCCAAATGGCCACAATGGCTAGGGCTGGGATAGGCTGATGCCAGGATCTGGAAACTTCATTCGGGTCTTCTATGTGTAAATAAGTCATCTTCTGCTGCTTTCCCAGGTGCAGGAAGCTGGATTGGAAGCAGAGTAGCTGAGACCCTGGTATGGGATGCTGGTGTTTCATGCAGTGTTCTAACCTGTTCTAACACAACACTGGCACCAGCATTGAAAATTTTAACTGAGCATTTGCTGAACCTGGACTCTAAGAAGGACTAAACACTAACTCATCAAAACTAAATTTAGCTAGTATGAGAAACTTACTCATTGTATGAAAAGAATTTTCAGAAATGTGAAACTGTGCTCTGCAGTCATATGAAATCGCATGGTATGATACAAACTTAAATTCTCAAAGGCTAAAGAAATTTTATTTCTCTATAGAAATGAAAATGTAATGATTGTCACATAGAGCTATCAATAATATTTTCTGTTTTAAAAACAATGTAGGTGTATTGCCAATAGTTTAGTAAAAGCAAACAGATTTATGCACAATAACTCATCCTTAAGTTCACTTTAGAGTTCACCATTATTAGCATATTATTTTTCATCTTTGATCAGTGGAGTTCATAACTCTTTTCATATGTATTATACTCAGAAAATATTCCAGGATTTAAAAATATTATAGGATTGAAAATTTAGATCAACATATAGGTGTATTAAAATGAATTTAACCAGTTTTCTATTGTTGAACACTTGACTTTCTTGTTTTATTATAACTAATTTTTTTAACTTTTATTTAATGAATATAAATTTCCAAAGTATAGCTTATGGATTACAATGGCTTCACCCCCCATAACTTCCCTCCCACCCTCAACCCTTCCCTTTCCCTCTCCCTCCCCCCTTCCATTCACATCAAGATTCATTTTCAATTCTCTTTATATACAGAAGATCAGTTTAGCATATATTAAGTAAAGATTTCAACAGTTTGCACCCACAGAGAAACACAAAGTGAAAAATACTGTTTGAGTACTAGTTATAGCATTAAATCTCAATGTACAGCACATTAAGGACAGAGATCCTACATGAGGAGTAAGTGCACAGTGACTCCTGTTGTTGATTTAACAAATTGACACTCTTGTTTATGGCATCAGTAATCACCCTAGGCTCTTGTCATGAGCTGTCAAGGCTATGGAAGCCCCGTGAGTTCACCAGTTCTGATCATTTTTAGACAAGGTCATACTCAAAGTGGAAGTATTATAACTAATTTTTCAAAAGATTTATTTATTTATTTGAAAGTCAGAGTTACATAGAGAGAGAAGGAGAGGCAGAGAGAGAGAAAGAGACAGAGGTCTTCCATCCACTGGTTTCCTCCCTAGTTGGCCTCAATGGCTAGAGTCGTGCCGATCTGAAGCCAGGAGCCTGGAGATTCTTCTGAGTCTCCTTCATGAGTGCAGGGGCCTAAGGCCTGGGCCATCTTCCACTGCTTTCCAAGGCCAGAGCAGAGACTTGGATTGGAAGTGGAGCAGCCGGGACATAAACCAGTGCCCATACAAGATGCTGGCACTGCAGGAGGCACCTTTACCTGCTACATCACAGTGCTGGCCCCTATAACTAATTTTTCAAAGAATTCTGCACATATGAATTTGTATCTACATTTCAGTTTATAGTCTAAGAAATGGTATATCTGGATCTGAACTATGTATTTCTTAGAAGACTCACAGGTTACTAGATACTGCAAAATTGTCCTACAGAAATTTTTTGGCATCCTACATTCTTGCCCTATTTATATTTAACAAATGAAAAAATGTGTTTCATGAACTTTGCTAATCCATGGTGTTTTCATCTTTTGAGATACTTGCCAATTTTAGAAGCTAACAACTATCATTTAAACATTTATTTGAGTATTTGGAAGTGGTATGTTTTTCATACATGGTATAAGTTAAGGGTGATCATAAATATTCTATTATCTTTTGTCTTCAAGGCATATAGTGGAAATGTACCTCCCCTGCTTTGTTCAATTCAGGAGTGGATTTTTAATTAGATTTCCAATACAATGTGAGCAGAAGGGATGTGTGCCACTTTTTGATGATGACTTTAAAGTCCAGTTCGTATTTACCATGTGTTCTTTTTTCTGCCATTCAAAACAAAGGTCTACATGAGATTCTCGGTCAATCTGAAGCTTAGATTGTAGAAAATGTGAAGTAAAACTATAACCCTTTATAGACAGGTAGAATGAATGAGAAATTTGTACTTTAAAGTCACTGAGGTTTGTAGAAAATTTATTACTAAATTATAGCTTGTGTTAACTGACTCCAGAAATTTGTAACAATCGTATGATCCTGATGTTAAAAAGTAAAATAAGCACTGGCATAAGGGTCAAGCATCAAGATGTCAAAAGATATACTAGGGCCTGTGCTGTGGCACAGTGGATTAATCCTCTGCGTGCAGTGCTGACATCACATATGGGTGCTGATTTGAGTCCCAGCTGCTCCAATTCCAATCTAGCTCTCTGCTATGGCCTGGGAAAGCAGTGGAAAAGGCCCAAGTCCTTAAGGCCCTGAATCCGCGAGGGAGACCTGGAAGAATCTCCTGGCTCCTGGCTTCGGATCACCACAGCTCCAGCCATTGTGGCCAGCTGGGGAGAGAACCAGCGGATTAAAGATCTTTTTCTCTCTGCCTCCCCTTCTCTCTCTGTGTAACTCTGACTTTCAATAAATAAAATAAAAATTTTTTTGAAAAGAAGATATATTAAAGATTGGAATCATATTGATCCATATTAATCAGTGAGAAAACATTTGCTAAATTGAATTCGGAGGATCGACAATTAACCCAAAGATATTAACTCAAGTTGAGAAAGTTGGAAAACAATATATCTTTGTTAGTATTGTATACATTTGACAAGGTATCTCTAACACATTCACATGGAGATAAATGCAGTATAACACTTTGAATTCAAATCGAAAAATCAAATATTGAGTCTAGAAAGTCAGCCTCTGCATGGGTTATAAAAGAGAAAAAATTAACGATATCAGTTATTGCTAACAAAACTGAGGTCATACTTTGAGCAAGAAGGCTAATTAAAATATGACCTATGGAGTGGGCATTATGACTCAGTGGATTAATTTGCTTTTGACTCCATCCAACATCAGAGTACCAGTTCATCTCTCGGCTACTCTGCTTCAAATCCAGCTTCCTGCTAATGCAGCAAATGATGGCTCAAGTGCTTGAGTCCTTGCCTACCATGTGGGAGACTTAGATGGTGTTCTGGGCTCCTGGCTTTAACATGGCACAGCCCTGGTTGTTGTAGGCATTTGGGAAGTGAACCAGCAGATAAATGATCTTTCTGTGTCTGTCTCTGCCTTTCATAGAGATGAAAATAAATTTTAAAAAACACTTAAACTATGTGATTTATAGTGGTAAGAATTAAGAATATTGTCAATATCCTATTATCAAATGTTATCTCCCTGATGAACATTGACACAAAAACACTCAACAAAATCCTGGCCAACAGAACCCAGCTAACACCAGAAAGATCATTCATCTGGACCAAGTGGGATTTACCCCTAGAATGCAGGGATGGATCAACATTCGAAAATCAATGTAATACATCACATTAACAAATTGAGAAACAAAAATCATATCTTTATCTCAATAGATGGAGAGAAAGCATTTGACAAAATACAATGCCCTTTCATGATGAAAACTCCAAGCAAATTGGGTTTAGAAGAAACATTCCTCAACACAATTAAGGCAATTTATAACAAACCCATGGCCAGCATTATATTGAATAGGGAAAAGTTGGAGGCATTTTCATTGAAAACTGGTACCAGACAGGGATGCCCACTCTCACCATTGCATTCAATATACTCTTAGAAGTTTTAACCAGAACCATTAGACAAGAAAAATAAATTAAAGGGATATAAATCGGAAAGGAGAAGTCAAACTATCCCTATTTGCAGATGACCTGATTCTGTATATAGGGGAATCCAAAAGACT
The DNA here is from genome assembly GCF_051225735.1 of Oryctolagus cuniculus. NCBI lineage: Eukaryota > Metazoa > Chordata > Mammalia > Lagomorpha > Leporidae > Oryctolagus > Oryctolagus cuniculus. Next base: position 141,286,133 of record NC_142871.1, read on the forward strand.
CTACTAAGACACTATTGGAACTCACAGAAGAATTTAGTAAAGCAGCAGGATACAAAGTCAGTGCACAGAAAGCCTTTGTGTACACAGACAATGCCATGGCTGAGAAAGAACTTCTTAAATCAATCACATTCATAATAGCCACAGAACAATCCAGTACCTTGGAATAAATTTAACCAAGTATGTGAAGGATCTCTATGATTAAAAGTACAAAATATTTAAAAAAAAGAAATATAATGTCCATTTCACTTCAACAAGTTTCCCCTTTGGTGCTCAGTTAGTATTCGCCGATCAGGGAGAACATATGGTATTTGTCCCTTTGGGAATGGCTTAATTCACTCAGCATGATGTTTTCCAAGTTCCTCCATCTTGTTACAAATGACTGGGTTTCATTGTTTTTGACTGCTGTATAGTATTCGATAGAGTACATGTCCCATAATTTCTTTATCCAGTCTACTGTTGATGGGCATTTGGGTTGGTTCCAGGTCTTAGCTATTGTGAATTGAGCTGCAATAAACATTAATGTGCAGATAGCTTGTTTGTTTGCCAATTTAATTTCCTTTGGGTAAATTCCAAGGAGTGGGATGGCTGGGTTGAATGGTAGGGTTATATTCAGGTTTCTGAGGAATCTCCAGACTGACTTCCATAGTGGCTTCACCAGTTTGCATTCCCACCAACAGTGTGTTAGTGTCCCTTTTTCCCCACATCCTCTCCAGCATCTATTGTTGGTAGATTTCTGAATTTGAGCCATTCTAACTGGGGTGAGGTGAAACCTCATTGTGGTTTTGATTTGCATTTCCCTGATTGCTAGTGATCTTGAACATTTTTTCATGTGTCTGTTGGCCATTTGGATTTCCTCTTTTGAAAAATGTCTATTGAGGTCCTTGGCCCATCTCTTAAGTGGGTTGTTTGTTTTGATGTTGTGGAGTTTCTTGATTTCTTTGTAGATTCTGGTGATCAACCCTTTATCAGTTGCATAGTTTGCAAATATTTTTCCCATTCTGTCAGTTGTCTCTTCACTTTCCTGACTGTTGCTTTTTCAGTACAGAAACTTCTCAATTTGATGCAATCCCAAATGTTAATTTGGGCTTTGACTGCCTGTGCTTCTGGGGTGTTTTCCAAGAAGTCATTGCCGGTACCTATATCTTGCAGGGTTTTTCCAATGCGCTCTAATAATTTGATGGTGTCAGGTTGTAGATTTAAGTATTTAATCCATGTTGAGTGAATTTTTGTGTAAGGTGAAAGGTAGGCGTCTTGTTTCATGATTCTGCACATGGAAATCCAATTTTCCCAGCACCATTTATTGAATAGACTGTCCTTACTCCAGGGATTGGTTTTGGATCCTTGATCAAATACGAGTTGGCTGTAGATGTTTGGATTGATTTCTGGTGTTTCAATTCTGTTCCATTGGTCTATCCATCTGTTTCTGTACCAGTACCATGCTGTTTTGATTACAACTGCCCTGTAGTATGTCCTGAAATCTGGTATTGTGATGCCTCCAGCTTTGTTTTGGTTGTACAAGATTGCTTTAGCTATTCGAGGTCTCCTGTGTCTCCATATGAATTTCAGCATCAGTTTTTCCAGATCTGAGAAGAAGGTCTTCGGTATCTTGATGGGTATTGCATTGAATCTATAAATTGCTTTTGGGAGAATGCACATTTTGATGATATTGATTCTTCCAATCCTTGAGCATGGAAGGCTTTTCCATTTTTTGGTATCCTCTTCTATTTCTTTCTTTAAGGTTTTGTAATTCTCATCGTAGAGAACTTTAACGTGCTTGGCTAAGTTTATTCCAAGGTATTTAATTGTTTTGGTAGCTATGGTGAATGGGATTGATCTTAGAAGTTCTTCCTCAGCCGTGGCATTGCCTGTGTATACAAAGGCTGTTGATTTTTGTGCATTGTTTTTATACCCTGCTACTTTGCCAAAATCTTCTATGAGTTCCAATAGTCTCTTAGTAGAGTTCTTTGGGTCCTCTAAATAAAGAATCATATCATCTGCAAAGAGGGATGGTTTGAGTTCTTCCTTCCCAATTTGTATCCCTTTAATTTCTTTTTCTTCCCTAATAGCTCTGGCTAGAAGTTCCAGAACTATATTGAATAGCAGTGGTGAGAGTGGGCATCCCTGTCTGGTACCAGATCTCAGTGGAAATGCTACCAACTTTTCCCCATTCAATAGGATGTTGGCCGTTTGTTTTTCATATATTGCTTTGATTGTATTGAGGAATGTTCCTTCCAAACCCAATTTGCTTAGAGTTTTCATCATGAAAGGGTGTTGTATTTTATCAAATGCTTTCTCTGCATCTACTGAGATAATCATATGGTTGAGAAGTTTCTGTACTGCAAGAGATGGCATAAACAAGAGTGTCAATTTGTTAAGTCAACAACAGGAGTCACTGTGCATTTACTCCTCATGTAGGATCTTTGTCCTTAGTGTGCTGTACATTGAGATTTAATGCTATAACTAGTACTCAAACAGTATTTTTTACTTTATGTTTCTGTGTGGGAGCAAACTGTTGAAATCTTTACTTAATGTATGCTAAACTGATCTTCTGTATATAAAGAGAATTGAAAATGAATCTTGGTGTGAATGGAAGGGTCGAGGGAGTGGATAAGGGGAGGGTTGCGGGTTGGAGGGACATTATGGGGGGTAAGCCATTGTAACCCATATTCTGTACTTTGGAAATTTATATTCATTAAATAAAAGTTAAAAAAAAAGAAATATAAGAAGACACAAAAAATGGAAAAAATCTGTCATGCTCATGGCTTGGAAGTATTAATATCATCAAATGTCCATTCCTCCAAAAGAAATTTACAGGTTTGACGCTATACCAATCAAAACACCAAAGACATTAGTCACAGATCTAGAAAAAATGTTGCTGAATTTCATATGGAGGAACAGGAGACCTAGAACACCTAAAGCAATCCTATACAATAAAAACAAAGCCAGAGGCATCACAATTCCAGACTTCAAGACATACTACAGGTCAGTTATAATCAAAACAGCCCTGTACTGGTACAAAAACATATGCATAGACCAATGGAAAAGAATAGATACACTGGAAATCAATCCAAACATCTACAACCAATTCATATTCGACAAAGAACCTAAAATCAACACCTGGAATAGGGACAGCCTCTTCAGCAAATGGTGTTGGGAAAACTGGATGTCCACATGTCCAAGTATGAAGTAAGACCCCTATCTTATACCATATATGAAAATCCATTAAACATGGGTTAAAGAACTAAATTGACACCATGACACTCTCAAATTAATTGAGAGCATAGGGGAAACCCTTCAAGACATTGGAACAGGCAAAGAATTCCTTGAAAAGACCCCAGAGGCATAGGTAGTCAAAGCCAAAATGAACAAATTGGATTACCTCAAATTGAGAATTTTCTTTACAGCAAAAGAAAAAGTAAGGAAAGTGAAGAGGCAACTGACAGAATGGGAGAAATTATCTGCAGACTACACAACTGATAAAGGATTGATCACCAGAATCTATAAAATTATCAAGAAATTCCAGAGTAACAAAACAAACAACCCAATAAAAAGATGGGCCAAGGACCTTAACAGATATTTTTCAAAAGAAGAAATCCAAATAGCCGACAGACACATGCAAAAATGCTCAGGATCTCTAGCCATCAGGGAAATGCAAACCAAAACCACAATGAGGTTTCACCTAACCCAAGTTAGAGTGGCCCTCATACAGAAATCAACAAACAACAGATGCTGGAAAGCAAGTGGGGAAAAAGGAACCCTAACGCACTGTTGGTGGGAATATAAACTGGTAAAGTCACTGTGGAAAGCAGTATGGAAATACCTCAAAAACCTGAATGCAGACCTACCGTATCACCAGCCATTCCACTACTGGGAATTTACCCAAGGGAAATGAAATCAGTGAACAAAAGAACTATCTGCACCTCTATGTTTATTGCAGTTCAATTCACAATAGCTAAAACAGGGAAGCAACCTAAATTTCCATGAACAGAAGACTGGATAAAGATTGTGGGATATGTGCACTATGGAATACTACACAGCAGTAAAAAGGGATGAAATCTGGCCTTTGCAACAAAATGGAGAAAGCTGGAAAACCTCATACTTAGTGAAATAACTCAGTCCCAAAGAGACAAACATCATATGTTATCCCTGATTGGGGTGAATTAACAGCACAGCTAAAATGAAAGCTATAGAAGAGAAATTGTCACTTCCAGAACAGATTACTTCAGGAATCCTTGACCTGATTGTTGAGAGAGTTTACCATTGTTACTTTTTACTGTATATATCCTTTTTGCTTTGTTTTGTTCTTTTTTCTCTGTTTTCTTTCTGTCTCATCTCTCTACTTCACACTATATGCTGAACTCCCTATGTAACAAGAGTTAATTATACATATTTTAAGGCAATTGGAAAAAGATAAAAAGTTAAAAATAAGGAAGGGAATAAGATATGGAGGAGGTATTCTAAAACTGTAAAACAGTATAGTTCTGCATACAGGCATATAGACTTACCTCTCAGGGTACTGCCTAAGAACTAATCATGGGGTATAAATTAGTGGTATAAATACCATCTTCACTGTTACAATGAGCATATTAAATGTTAAACGCAATGGATAAACCAGATGAAGTTTAAAAGGAATGATATAAATAACATCAAGTACCCAGAAAAAATAATAGCATTAAAAAAGGAAGGAAGGACTAACATGGGAAGCAGTCAACACAGCACTCCTAGAATGACATTCTCTGTAAATAACACTGACCAAAAATCAACCCATAAGGCTTCCTGGTCAGGCTGAAAGGCATGCAAGAGCATTTCAGGCATGAAAAGACAAGACTCTGTGGAAAAAATCCTACACAGAGGATCTCTGTGAGACTGCATAGGAAAGAAATGGGCATCAAAAAAGAGACACTCTTCTCTGAAGGGGGAAGAGAACATCCTCTTTGCTTATGGCCATGTCCAATACTCATGGAGTCTATGGTGACAAAAGACTTCCATAGCCTTGGCAGCCCATGACAAGAGCTTTGGATGATCACTGACATAATAAAAAAAGAGTGTTAATTGTTAAAGGAACAACAGTAGTCACTGTGCACTTGCTCCCCGGGTAGGACCTCTGTTCCTGTTGAATTGTAATATGAGAATTGACTACAAATTCTCTCCCCAAACTGCAATCTATATGTTGTGTGTGGGCGTGTGGGTAAATTGTTGAAATATAGGATTAGCATAGACTTGGTCCTCTATATATAAAGTCATACTAAAAATGATCCATAATGAAGAAGATGGGAGAGGGAATGGGAGGTGGGATGGCAGCAGGGAAGAGGTATGGGGGAAAGAACCACCATATTCCTAAAGTTGTGTCTATGTAAAAATGCATTCATTAAATAAAAAAATACAAAAAAAGATCGTTTTATTTTACTTGAAAGTCAGAGTTACACACAGAGAGAGAAGGAGAGGCAGAGAGAGAGAAAAAGAGAGAGAGAGAGAGAGGTCTTCCATCCGCTTGTTTACTCCCCAATTGGCCACAACAGCCGGAGCCTTGCTGATCCAAAGCCAGGAGCAAGGAGCTTCTTCCAGGTCTCCCACATGGGTGCAGGGGCCCGAGGACTGGGGCCGTCTTGTATTGCTTTCCCAGGCTGTAGCAGAGAGCTGGATCGGAAGTAGAGCAGCCAGGTCTTGAATCGGTGCCCATATGGGATGCTGGAACTGCAGGTGGCGGCTTTACCTGCTAAGCCACAGTGCTGGCCCCTGCTTTTGTTCTTAATTCTGTTGGTATGAAGTATTAGCATTTTTTTGACTGATAAATATTGAATCATCCTTACATCCTGTGAAATCCCACTTGATCAAAGTGTGTGGTCTTTTAATGTGCCATTGGATTTGTTGTCCTAGTATTTTAGAAATATTGCACCCATGTTCATTAAGGACAATAGTCTGTAATTTTTCTTTTGAGTTTTTTCTTTTATTATAAGATTTATTTATTTATTTGAAAAGCAGAGTTACAGTGAGGCGGTGGGAAGAGAGAGAAAGGGAGAGAGTGAGAGATATTTTCCATCCACTGGTTCACTTCCGAAATGGGTGTGACAGCTGGAGCTGGGCCAGTCCAAAACCAGGAGTCAGGAGGTTCCTTTGGTTCTCCCATGTGAGTGCAAGAGCCCAAGAACTTGGGCTGTCTTCCACTGCCTTCCCAGGCACTTCAACATGGAAGTGAATCAGAAATAGAGCAGCCAGGACTTTAATTGGCATCCATATGGGATTTTGGCATTGCACATGGTAGGTTTACCCACTAAGCCACAGCACTGGCCCCAGAATTTTAATTCTTCATGTGCTTTGTAGAATGTGGCTGTAAAGCCATTCAGTTCTATTGTTTTTCTTTGATGGGATGATTATATTATTGCTCTAATGTCATTACTCATTATTGATCTGTTTAGATTTTTGTTTCTTCTTGATCCAATTGTAATACATGTATATATCCAGGACTAAGTCCATTTCTTCTACATTTTGTAATTTATTAGCCTGTAGTTGTTCAGAGTAGTTTCTTATTTTTTTTGTATTTGTTTGATATAAGCTATTATATTTTCATTTTCTTCCCTAATTTTTTTCTCTTTTTGCATATTTAGTAAAAGGTTTATTTATTTATTTATTTAGAAAGGAAGAGTAACAGACACACACACACACACACACACACACAGATCTATTATCCACTGGTTCACTCCCCAAATAGCTGTAACAGCCCTGGCTGGTCCAGGCTGAAACCCGAAGCCCATGGTTCCATCTAGATCTCTCACAGGGTGGCAGGGCCCAAGTACTTGGACTATATTACACTGCCTGTCCAGGCACATTAGCAGGGAGTTGGATCAGAAGGGGAGAAGCCAGGACTCAAACCAGCATCTCTTTTTTTTTTCAACTTTTATTTAATAAACATAAATTTATAAAGTACAACTTTTGGATTATAGTGGCTTTTCCCCCCATAACCTCCCTCCCACCCACAACCACCCCGTCTCCCATTCCCTCTCTCATCCCATTCTTCATCAAGATTCATTTTCAATTATATTTATATACAGAAGATCAACTTAGTATATACTAAACAAAGATTTCAACAGTTTGCAGCCACACAGACACACAAAGTATAAAGTACTGTTTGAGTAGTGGTTTTACCATTAATTCACATAGTACAACACATTAAAGTCAGAGATCCTACATGGAGAGTAGGTGCATAGTGACTCCCGTTGATGATTTAACAATTGACGCTCTTAATTAGTACTTGGATGGGAAACCAGCATCTCAATTCACTGGCCCACAATGCTGTTCCCTCCCTTCCTTATTTATTTATTTTTATTTTTATTTTTTGACAGGCAGAGTGGACAGTGAGAGAGAGAGAGAGAGACAGAGAGAAAGGTCTTCCTTTTCTGTTGGTTCACCCTCCAATGGCCGCTATGGCCAGCATGCTGCGGCTGGTGCACAGCACTGATCTGAAGCCAGGAACCAGGTGCTTCTCCTGGTCTCCCATGCGGGTGCAGGGCCCAAGGACTTGGGCCATCCTCCACTGTACTTCCAGGCCACAGCAGAGAGCTGGACTGGAAGAGGGGCAACCGGGACAGAATCAGGTGCCCCGACCAGGACTAGAACCTGGTGTGCCGGTGCCACAGGCGGAGGATTAGTCTGTTGAGCTGCTGCTCCGGCCCCTCCCTTTCTTTTTGTATTTGTTAGTTTGACTGAAGTTTGATCTATTTTGTTTACACTTCCAAAAAACTAACATACTTTTTTTTGATATTTTGAATGTTTTATTTTTTACCATTTTGATTTCATTTATTTCTGCTTGGCTGCTTATTATCTCCTTCCTTCTACTCATTTTGGTTTTGATTTGTCTTTGCTTTTCTAAGTCCAAGGTGCAGTGTTAGATTATTTATTAGAAATATTTCTATTTTTGTTTTAGTTTTCAAACAGTTTTTAACAGATTCAATATGCTTTGTATATACAATTTTAAAATCATAATGATATCCCCACCCTACCTCTCACCATCCTTCCTTCTCCATTTCTTTCCTTTTTTTAATTTTAGATAACGTATTTTAAGATTACATTACAGTAAAAAGGCTTAGTACTTCACCAAGAAAGAAATTTAACAAATAAAAAACAAAAAGACCATAGTTCAGTTGGAATATAGACAATGGTTATAAACAATAATTGAAAGAGCAAATAACTATTTCATTCACATACAGTAAATTTTAAAGTAATCACTGATCATTACAACTATATATAGTACAATAGCATTCTTAACCATTAGTTTCATAAAAGTATAAAAGTTTTACAAAACTATATTTTTAGCAATACTGAAACAGACATTTCTTTTTTCTCTCTTTTTTTTTAATTTTAGCTCCCACAAATAAGGAAAATATGATATTTGTTTTTCTGTCTTATTTCACTCAATATGATGTCTTTCAATGGTGTGTGTTTTTCTGCAAGTGGTAGAATTTCCTCCTCCCTCTTACATTCTCATTAATAATTTTTACAAAGATCTCCTTTCAGTTTACTTACAGATTGTAAGGTTAACCCTACACTAATTAGAAGAGTTCAACAAATAGCATGAATATAAAAAAAACACACATTGGTTTTCAACCGAAGATACAAGGACTGTAAAAAGCTGTAAAAAATTAAATCTCATTTTTTGCAACAAAATGGATGCAACTGGAAATCATTATACTTATCAAAATGAGCCACTTTCTAAAAGACAGATACCATATGTTTTCTCTGATCTGAGGTAACTAACAGAGTACCTAAAATGTAATGTATTGGATGAAATGGCATTTTGAGATTTGATATTTGTTCTTGTTTTTCTAATTCTTCAAGATGCATCATTAGATCTTCAATTTGAGGCTTTCTTTTTATAACGTAAGCACTTAAAGCTATAAACTTTCCCTTTAATACAGTTTTTGCTGTACTCCACAGGTTTTTATATGTTGTGGTTCCTTTTTATTTATTTCACAATTTTTTATTTCCTTTTTAATTTATTCAATGACCCATTGATTATTCAGTAGTATGTTGTTTAATTTACAACTCTTTATGAGTGCTCTGTTCTTCTTGATGATTTCTAATTTTATTCCTTTTTGGTCTGAGAAACATGACGTGATTTCAGTCTTTTTAAATTTGCTGAGACTTGATTTGTGGTCTAATATGTGGTGTATCCTAGAAAATGTTCCATGTGCTGATGAGAAGCTGTTGGGTGAAATTTCCTGTAAATGTTGGCTAGTTCCATTTGCTCAATGCTATGTCTCATTCTGATGTATCTTTATTGATATTTTTGTCTGGATGACCTATTCACTGGTGAGAGTGAGATGTTGAAATCCTTCACTAGTATTGTATTGGAATCTATCATTCCCTTTAGGTCTAAGGTATTTTCTGTATATCTGAATGGTCTTGTGTTGGTCACATATATATTTATGATTGTTATATCTTCTTGATGAATTGAACCTTTTATCAAAATATAATGTCCTTTTTTTGTCTTTTTACAGTTTTTGATGTGAAATCTTATATCAAAATAGCTATGTCTTCTTGATTTTGCTTTCCATTTGCCTGGTATATCTTTTTCCAACCCTTTATTTTCAGTTTGTGTATCTTTGTTCAAGAAGCGAGTTTCTTGTAGGCAATATATAGTCGCGTCATGGATTTTTTGTCCATTCAGCCAGCCTAAGTCTTTTCATTGGTGAATTTAATCCATTTATATTCAAGGTTAGTATTGATAGATAAGAAATAAGATTTGTCATTTTGTTGATTAGATAATGATGATACTTGCTCTGTTAGTGAACTTAGTGGTGTCATGTGTTTTCATGATATTTATTTCTAATGTAGGATTGTCATTGAGAAATTCTTGTAAGGCTGGTCTGATGGTGGTGAACTCTCTCAGTATTTGCTTCCTTGGAAAATATTTTATTTTTCCTTCACTTTTAAAGGATAGATTCACTGGATATAATACTACTGGTTAGAAGTTTTTTCTGTTAAGTTTTTGAATGTATCATCCTACTTTCTTCTGGCCTGTAAGTTTTCTGCTGAGAAGTCTGATGTTAATCTAATTGGTTTTCTTTTATATGTAATTTGATGCTTTTCTCTTATTGTCATAGGATTTTCACTTTGTTTTTAACTTTTGATAATTTGATTACAATATGCTTTGGAGAAGAGCTTTTATGGTCAAGTCTACTTGAGATTCTTTCAGTTTCTTGTATCTGAATGTCCATATCTATTTCAAGATCTGAAAAATTTTAAACGATTGCTCATTTAGCAGGTTCTCAACATCTTTTTACTTTTCTTCTCCTTCCAGAATACCATAATATGAATATTTGGTCACTAAATAGGATCCTATATTTTGTGTAGACTTTCTTCATTCTTTTTAACCTTTTTCTCTTTCACTTTGTCTGATTCAATTATTTCCAAACAGCACTCTGGCCTCAGAATTAGCCCTTAAGGCATGCGGATCTGGCTGAAAAGCCCATGAGAGTATTTCAGGCATGGAAAGCCAAGACACTCTGAGGAAAAAAAAAAAAAAACTAAATGAAAGATCTCCACGAGTGAGATCCCAGTGGAAAGAACAGGTCATCAAAGAAGGAGGTACCTTTCTTTGAAGGGAGGAGAGAACTTCCACTTTGACCATGGCCTTGTCTAAATATGATCAGAGTCAGTGAACTCAGGGGGCTTCCATAGCCTTGGCAGCTCATGACAAGAGCCTAGGGTGATTACTGAAGCCATAAACAAGAGTGTCAATTTGTTAAGTCAACAACAGGAGTCACTCTGCACTTATTCCTCATGTAGGATCTCTGTCCTTAGTGTGCTGTACATTGAGATTTAATGCTATAACTAGTACTCAAACAGTATTTTTCACTTTATGTTTCTGTGTGGGAGCAAACTGTTGAAATCTTTACTTAATGTATGCTAAACTGATCTTCTGTATATAAAGAGAATTGAAAATGAATCTTGATGTGAATGGAAGGGGGGAGGGAGCGGGAAAGGGGAGGGTTGCGGGTGGGAGGGATGTTATGGGGGGGAAGCCATTGTAATCCATAAGCTGTACTTTGGAAATTTATATTCATTAAATAAAAGTTAAAAAAATTCTTGCTTTCAAGGTCAAAAATTCTTTCTTCTACTGTTAAAATCCTCAACCATAATTTGTTTCACTAATTGAAAATTTAATCCCCAAATTTCTATTTAGTTCTTCCTAATGAGTTCTATCTCCTTAGTAATATTTAAGCATTTCTATGTTTGATGTTTTCATATATTGCTATGTATATATATATACTCATATTCAGATATAAATATATATTATATATCTGTTAATTTTTGCTGTATCCCACAGATTTTTATATATTGTGTGTTTATTTGTTGGACACCATTTTTTATTCCCTCTTTAATTTCTTCAATGAGCCATTGGTTGTTCAGGAGCACATCATTAAATTTCCATGTATTTGTAAATTTTCTAATGCTTTTCTTATTATTTATAGTTTTATTCTATTGTAGTTTCATATATGATAGGACTTTGATTTTTTTAACTTTATGTAGACTTGATTTGTGATCTGTCATGAAGATGTACCATGTACTGATGAGAAGAATATTTATTCTGTAGCTATTGGAGGAAATGTTTTATAAATTTCTGTTAGTTCTATTTTATCTATGTATGATGAACTCTAATGTGAATTTGTTGAATTGTCTACCCATTAATGAAAGTGAGGTGTTAACGTCATCAATTGTTTTTTAAAGATTTATTTACTTGATAGGTAAAGTGATGTAGGGGAGGTATCTTCCACCTAACGGTTCACTTCCCAAATGGTTGCAACAGCTAGATGTGGGCCAAGTTGAAGCAAGGAGCCAGGAACTCCATCCTGATCTCTCATATGGGTGGTAAAAACTCAAGTATTGTCCCATTACCCGCTACATTCTTAGGTACATTAGCAGGGATCTGAATCCAAAGCAGAGCAGATGAAGGGCCAGTGTTGTGGTGTACAGGGTAAAGCTGCCTCTTGCTATGCCATTTCCATATAGGCACCAGTTTGTTTCCCGACTGCTCAACTTCACATCCAGTTCCCTGATAATTTCTTGGGAAAAGCAGTGGAAAATTGCCAAAATGTCTGGGCTCCTGTCACCTACCTGGGGTATCCTGGTTTAGGTCTGCCTCAGCCCTGGTCATTTCAACTGTCTGAGGAGTGAACCAGCAAATGGAAGATATCTTCTCTCTTTCTCTTCCCTTTCTCTGTAACTCTTTCAAACCAATAAGTAGATTTTTTAACTTAGAAATATTTTATTTAAGGTATATAAGCTTCATGCATTTCACATATGCAAATTTAGGAACATAGTGATTCTCTCTACCCTACCTTTCCTTCCACCCACAATCCCACCTTTCTTCCTTCTCTCTCTCCTATTCCCATTCTTATTTTTTACTGAAATCTATTTTCAATTAATTTTATACTCATAAGATTAACCCTACACTAACTAAAAGAATTTAACAAATAGTCTAAAAAAACCCTTGTTCCTCAACAGTCAAGACAAAGGCTCTTCAAAGTCATCACATCTCAAAATGTAATTTTCACTTCTATAGATCACCTTTTAGATACTCCATTAGTTACTGCAGACCAGGGAGAACATATGGTTTTTGTTCTTCTGGGACTGGCCTATTTTACTAAGTATAATGTTTTCCAGATGCATCCATTTTGCTGCAAAGACACGATTTCACTTTTTTTTTTTACCACTGTGTAGTATTCCATGGTGTACATATACCACAATTTCTTTATCTAGTCTTCAGTTGATGGACATCTGGGTTTACTCCATATCTTAGTAATTGTGAATTTAGCTGCAATGAATATGGGGGTACAGATAACTCTTTCATGTGTTGATTTCATTTCCATTGGGTAAATTCCCAGGAGTGGGGTGGCTAGGTCATATGGTAGATCTATATTCAGCTTTCTGAGGTATCTCCAAATTGTCTTCCACAGTGGCTGTACCAGTTTACATTCCTAACAACAGTGGATTAGGGTACCTTTTTCTCCACATCCTCATCAGCATTTATTTTTGTTGATTCCTATATGAAGCCCATTCTAACTTGGATGAGGTGAAACCACATTGTGATTTTGTTTTGCATTTCCTCGATGTCTAATGATCCTGAGCATTTTTTCATGTGTCTTTTGGCCACTTGAATTTCCTCTTTTCAAAAATGACCATTAAAGACCTTTGTTCCTTTCTTTACTTGATTGTTTTATTGTTGTTGAGTTTCTTGAGCTCTTCATAGATTCTGGATATTAATCCTTTTCCAGTTGTGTAGTTTGGAAATATTTTCTCCCATTCTATTGATTGTCTCTTCCCTTTGCTGAGTGTTGTGCAGAAGTTTCTCAGCTTGACGTAATCTCATTTGTCAATTTTGGTTTTGATGATCAGTGCTTCTGGGGTCTTTTCGAAGACGTCTTTGCCTATGCCATGTCTTGTGGAGTTTCCCCAATGTTCTCTATTGATTTCAGGTGTTGGATCATAGATTTAGGTCTTTGATCCATTTTGAGTGAATTTTTGTGTAAGGTATAAAGTAGTGGTCTTGCTTTATACTTCTGCATGTGGAGGTTCAGTTTTCCCAGCACCGTTTGTTGAAAAGACTGCCCTTGCTCCAGGGATTGATTTTAGTTCCTTTGTCAAAAATAAGTTGTAGATGTGTGGATTGATTTCTGTAGTTTCTATTCTGTTCCATTGATCTACACATCTGTTTTTTGCCAGTACAATGCCAGCAGCTTGGCCAGGCTGAAGCCAGGAGTCTGGAGCTCCCTCCAATTCTGCTACAAAGTTGCAGGGGCTCAAGTACTTGGGCCAACTTCTGCAGCTACCAAGGTGCACCAGCAGGGAGCTGGATCAGAAGTGGAGCATCTGGGGTTCAAATTGACACCCATAGGGGATGCCGGATTTCAGGTGGAGGCTTAACCCACTCTGCCACAACTCCAGCCCCTACATCTAAATTTTGATATAATTTAATTTATATTTATAATTTATTTTAGTATAATTTCTAAAGTTGCAAGAATTAAAACACAACTATATATACTCTTTATCAAGATTCACAAGTTGTTTAGTAGTTTCCCATTTTCACATACATAAATATATACACATATATAAATATAATTTAATGTATGTATACATGTAGATGAAATTTTGATAAGCTATTTATCACTAAATAGTATATAGCTCTTAATAGAATATTCTTTCAAACAGTATAGATATCAAAACTTGTACATTTTATAGTGAAATAGCACTATATTTCACAGTATATATTCAGAGATATTGTTTATTATCTCCAAAATATCATTTATATTTTCCCCATGGCAGAAACCATTCTCAACAAATGATTTCAGAAAGGCACATAGGACTTCTTAAAACAGATGAATTAACTTATGTCACTTCAGTAAGATAGTTGCTCAAGCCTCTCTTATGTTAAGGTAAGATTTTTTCCTTAGAAATTAACCCACAATTTGTGGGATGATAGAATAAAATTTGTAAATATCTTGACTTTTATCAAAGTTTCACACACTAATTTTGGGAACTAACAATGTTTTTAAAACTCCATTATGCCTTCCAAACTTATTAGTTTACATTCAGAGAGTTTTTCCTATTTATTTACTTATTTATTTATTCATTTATTCATTTATATCAGTACATGATCATTCCTGTTTTATATTACCATTTTGCTTTAGTTTGATTCCAAATTGTCCAGGATGTGACCAATATCAGCCCTTCAAGCTCAGGCATTGTTATTACTTCATATATGATATAGGCCTATTTTTAATACATTTAAAAATATTTTTTTATTTTATTTTAAAGGCAGAGTTACAGAGAGGCTGAGGCAGAGACAGACAGAGAGAGAGAGAGTGAGAGAGAGACAGCGAGAGAGAGAGAAATCTCCCATCCTATCCTCCTGTTCACTCCCCAGATGACTGCAACAGCTGACCTGTGCCAATCTGAAGAAAGGATCCAGGAGTTTCCTCTGTATCTCCCAGGACTTGGGCCATCTTCCACTGCTTTCCCTGGCAATAGTAGAGAGCTGGATAAGAGTAGAGCGAATATTTTTTCCCATTCTGTCGGTTGTCTCTTCACTCTCCTGACTGTTTCTTTTGCAGTACAGAAACTTCTCAATTTGATGCAATCCCAATAGTTAATTTTGGCTTTGACTGCCTGTGCCTCCTGGGTCTTTTCCAGAAACTCTTTGCCTGTGCCAATATCTTGAAGGGTTTCTCCAATGTTCTCTAGTAACTTGATGGTGTCAGGTCGTAGATTTAGGTCTTTAATCCATGTTGAGTGGATTTTTGTGTAAGGCGTAAGGTAGGGGTCTTGCTTCATGCTTCTGCACGTGGAAATCCAGTTTTCCCAGCACCATTTATTGAATAGACTGTCCTTGCTCCAGGAATTAGTTTTAGATCCTTGATCAAATATAAGTTGGCTGTAGATGTTTGGGTTGATTTCTGGTGTTTCAATTCTGTTCCATTGGTCCATCCATCTGTTTCTGTACCAGTACCATGCTGTTTTGATTACAACTGCCCTGTAGTATGTCCTGAAATCTGGTATTGTGATGCCTCCGGCTTTGTTTTTGTTGTACAAGATTGCTTTAGCTATTTGAGGTCTCTTGTGCCTCCATATAAATTTCAGCACCAATTTTTCCAGATCTGAGAAGAAGGTCTTCGGTATCTTGATTGGTATTGCATTGAATTTATAAATTGCTTTTGGGAGAATGGACATTTTGATGATATTGATTCTTCCAATCCATGAGCATGGAGGATTTTTCCATTTCTTGGTATCCTCTTCTATTTCTTTCTTTAAGGTTTTGTAATTTTCATTGTAGAGATCTTTAAGGTCCTTGGTTAAGTTTATTCCAAGGTATTTGATTGTTTTTGTAGCTATTATGAATGGGATTGATCTTAGAAGTTCTTCCTCAGTTGCAAACTATGCAACAGATAAAGGCTTAATAACCAGAATCTACAAAGAGATAAGAAACTCCACAACATCAAAACAAACAACCCACTTAAGAGATGGGCCAAGGACCTCAATAGACATTTTTCAAAAGAGGAAATCCAAATGGCCAACAGGCACATGAAAAAATGTTCAAGGTCACTAGCAATCAGGGAAATGCAAATCAAAACCACAATGAGGTTTCACCTCACCCCGGTAAGAATGGCTCACATTCAGAAATCTACCAACAACAGATGCTGGAGAGGATGTGGGGAAAAAGGGACACTAACCCACTGTTGGTGGGAATGCAAACTGGTCAAGCCACTATGGAAGTCAGTCTGGAGATTCCTCAGAAACCTGAAGATAACCCTACCTTTCGACCCAGCCATCCCACTCCTTGGAATTTACCCAAAGGAATTTAAATTGGCAAACAAAAAAGCGGTCTGCAGCCTAATGTTTATTGCAGCTCAATTCACAATAGCTAAGACCTGGAACCGACCTAAATGCCCATCAACGGTAGATTGGATAAAGAAATTATGGGATATGTACTCTTTAGAATACTATACCGCAGTAAGAAACAACGAAATCCAGTCATTTGCAACAAAATGGAGGAATCTGGAACACATCATGCTGAGTGAAATAAGCCAGTCCCAAAGGGACAAATACCATATGTTCTCCCTGATCGGTGACAACTGACTGAACACCAAAAAGGAAACCTCCTGAAGTGAAACGGACTCTATGAGAAACGGTGACTTGATCAGCATAGCCCTGACTGTTAATGAACAACTTAATACATTATCCCTCTTAGTAGTTTTTTTGTCTGTTCTACTTAATATGGCTGGTTTAATTCTGTAATTAATACAAAGTTATTCTTAAGTGTTGAAATTTAACTGAAATGTGATCCCTGTTAAACATAAGAGTGGGAATAAGAGAGGGAAGAGATATATAATTTGGGACATGCTCAAGCTGACTTGCCCCAAATGGTAGAGTTAGAAACATACCAGGGGATTCCAATTCAATCCCATCAAGGTGGCATGTACCAATGCCATCTCACTAGTCCAAGTGATCAATTTCAGTTCACAATTGATCATAATGAAAGGACTAAGAGTCAAAGGGAGCACATAAGCAAGTCTAGTACCTGCTAACACTAACCGATGGAATAAATAAAGGGGAGAGTGATCCAACATGGGAAGGGAGATACTCAGCAGACTCATAGAATGGCAGATGTCTTAAATAGCACTCTGGCCTCAGAATCAGCCCTAAAGGCATTCGGATCTGGCTGAAAAGCCCATGAGAGTATTTCAGGCATGGAAAGCCAAGACACTCTGGCAAAAGATCTCTGTGAGTGAGATCCCAGTGGAAAGAACAGGTCTTCAAAGAAGGAGGTACCTTTCTCTGAAGGGAGGAGAGAACCTCCACTTTGACCATGACCTTGTCTAAACAAGATAAGAGTCGGAGAACTCAGAGGGCTTCCATAGCCTTGGAAACTCATGACCGGAGCATAGGGAGACTACTGATGCCATAGACAGGAGTGTCAATTGGTAAAGTCAACAACAGGAGTCACTGTGCACTTACTCCTCATGTAGGATCTCTGTCCTTAATGTGCTGTGTATTTAGATTTAATGCTATAACGAGTACTCAAACAATATATTTCACTTTGTGTTTTTATGGGGGTGCAAACTGTTGAAATCTTTACTGAATGCATACTAAACTGATCCTCTGTAAAAAAAAAAAAAAAAAAAGAAAGAAAGAAAAAGAAAGAAATTATCAACTCCCAACTTGACTCTCACTGGGATTAAACATGACAATAGGTCTCATCTGATTTCATCATCATTTTAAAAAAATCATCTATTATTTCTCACTTTATGTTTCTGTGTGAGAGCAAACTGTTGAAATCCTTACTTAATGTATACTAAGCTGATCTTCTGTATATTAAGATAATCAAAAATGAATCTTGATGTGAATGGAAGGGGAGAGGGAGTGGGAAACGGGAGGGTAGTGGGTGGGAGGGACGGTATGTGGGGCAAGCCATTGTAATCCATAAATCGTACTTTGGAAATTTATATTCATTAAATAAAAGTTAAAAAAAAAGAGTAGAGCGGCCAGGACTTGGACGAGTACCCATATGGGATGCTGGAACTGCAGGCTGTGGTTTTACCTGCTAGGTGACAGTGTCAGCCACATAGGCTTATTTTAACAAGGTAATTTATGCATTCTTGCATTATCCAATACATATAGAATATCTTCCAATGTCTCGGAGTATTTTCATATTAGTATATGGAACCTTAATTTCACACTTTCTTGCATTGCTGAAGTTCTTTAGGTTCTGTATCTGATACTCTTTTCATTTTATTCATTTAAATTGTTCTCCATGTTTCAATATTCCTAACAAAGATCACATCTTTGTGCAGTATAGGTAGTGTATTAGGTCGAACTAGTTCTTATCATAAGTAAAGTTATAATGCACTTAAACTATCACACTAGGATATGAAAAAAAAAAAACAAAGGAAGGACCACATGTCCAGGGGACAGTCTGACAGAAGTTCTCAATGGAAAAGTGACAGAACAGAACAAAGATTGTGAGACAGCAAGGGAAGAGGACAGGCATGCTGCTGAGGCCAGCCACATGATACAGCCAGCTACTGGCTGAGAGTCAACTTCTTCACAAGTCAAGGAAATAAGTTGCTGCACACCCAAAACTAGAAGTTTTTGCTGACGCAGAATTTCACAGTTACCCACTGACTTCAACTTCAGCCTGAGGAGCATATTAGGGTCTGAGTCACTACTTCATTCTAATCTAAGAAGGGAAGCCATATTTCCTTCCTCTGTCCTCCCCTTCCCTACAGAACATGGGACTTAGTTGGCTGTGAAGTCATGTAGTTAAACTCTGTTCTATTGCTACATGTATTGATCAGAGTCAGAGTTGGTGCAACTTTAGGGACAGAGAACAGATCCCCTGCATCCTATAACTATGAAAGTTTTGGACATAAGCCCTGGTGCTGCAATAATTCACTCCATGAGATCCAGACAGGGTTCCCCTCAGCTTCTGGAGGCTAACAACAGCATTAGCCATAAAAAATCTGGGCCCAACCTGAGTAATTTCCCTCTGTACCTTCTACCTCATTGTGCTGGGAGCTCTAGGCACAAAACCCAGCAACACCCTTGCATGCTCTGTGATAATTGGAGGCAGTTTCATCTGTGCTTTGTGGAATCAGTACAGTTGATGTCAGTATTATAATTTGGAGAAGTTCATGTTCAGTTCCAGTATCAGGAGTGCTCTATCTGTATTGCTCTGCTTTAGACTAGAGGCTACTGCTATCTCCAACATCTGATGCCCACCTTGGGAGATCTGGGAAATGGCTCAACTGTACGCTCAAGCAACAAGACTGTAACAATCAGTACTAATTTCTTCAGACCCACTGGAATCTACTGGTGGGACTTAGGGAAGAATCTTCACATATTCCACCTCTCTGGATGCATATCTGCTATTGCAAAAATCTCCTTTATACCTTTTTGTTACCCTGTAGGACTGGATCAAGGTTCAATTCATATACCACAGTCCTAGGACTAGGATTTTTGGTATTATAAGCCCAAGTAGCATTTGCATCTTCCTAACAGGACCTGAAGAAAGGCCTATCCACATCACACAGTCCTAGAGCCACAGCTATTGGTGCCACAAACCCAGCATCACTCAGGATTTCCAGGGAACAACAGGACAGTCTCCTTTGTTACCCTTAGCACCAAGATCAAGGCTTTCACCATCACAATCCCAAGTGTAACTGACACTGAATTCTCTAGAGATTAAAGATACACACATACACACACACACACACACACACACACACCAGCTCATATTCACCTCAAATTCACACTTCTACACCTATGAATTAAAGCAGATTACACCACTGTATCAGACACAACTGACAATGATTAGAACAAAGAATTCAGAGGGACTGGCACTGTGGTGTAGAGAATAAAGCCACAGCTTGCAGTGCTGGCATCTCATGTGGGTTCCAGTTTGAGTCCCAGCTGCTCCACTTCTGATCCAGTTCTCTACTAGTGTGCCTGAGAAAGCAGTGGAGGATGGACCAAGTGCTTGGGTTCTTGTACTTATGTGGGAGACATGGATGAAGCTCCTGGCACCTAGTTTTGGACCAGTCCATGTCTGGCTGTTGTGGCCATTTGGGGAGTGAACCAGTGGATAGGAAATACCTCACTCTGTCTCCCCCCACCCCGTAACTCTGCCTTTACAAAAAAAAAATGAAGTCATTGAGAGGCTACATTTCTAGGCTCATGTAGAATCAAAGCCAAAGCAAAAAGTTAAATGATAGCCTACTTTGCATCTAAACCATTAACTCTTCTCCAATAAAACTTACTCCATAAAGAAGGATGGACTATTGCACCAGATGTGTAGACACTTACGTAAGGACACAGGAAACATGAAGAAGTGAGATAGTGTGACACTTTCAAAATAACACAACAGTTCTCTAGAATTAGATCCTGATCTGAAGGAAATCTATGAACTTTCAGGAATAGAATTCAAAGTAATGATCACAAGGGAACCAGTGTGATGCAAGAGAATATAGATAGCTTAAAGAAATAGGAAAATCAATCAGTGACATGAAAAAAAAAACTAACTAAGAATATAGAAAGCATTAAGAGAACCAAACAGAAATTTTGCAGATGAAATCTTCAAGCAGTGAAATAAAAAATACAATTGATTGAAAGCTTTAACAGCAAAATAGATAAGTGGAGAAAAGAATTTCTGACCTGGAGGACATGATATTTTTAATATCCACATCAGACAAAATGAAGAGAAAAGAATTAAAAAGAATGAAGAATGTACAATGAGTAAATGTGTGTATTACAGGAATTCCTGAAGGAGAAAAGAATTTTAGAATTAAGCTGATGCTGATCTCATAAAAGTAGTTTTTTAGGATTCCCTATATTTAAATAATTTTGAATAGTTTGAGGAGAATTGAAAACAGATAAAATCACTCCATGGAGAAAGGACAGTCTCTTCAACAAATAGTGTTAGAAAAAAATAGATTTCTGTGAAGAAATATGAAACAAGACCCATACCTTACTCCCTATAGAAAAAAAAAAAAAACAACTCACAATGGATCAGAGATCTAAATCTGAGACCTAAAACAATCCCATTGTTAGAGGAAAACATAGGGAAACCTTGAAAGACATTGACATAGGCAGACCTTTGACATAGGCAGACTTCTTGGATAAGATTCCGGAAGCACAGGCAATAAACGCAAAAATAGACAAATGTGATTACATCAAGCTAAGAAGCTTATGCTCAGCAAAGGAAACCCTCAACAAAAAGACAACTAACAAAATGAGAGGAAATATCTGTGAACTATACATCTGACAAGGGATTAATATCCAGGATATATAAGGAGCTCAAGAAACTAAACAACATCAAAACAAACAATCCAGTTAAGGAATGGACTAAGGATGTTAACAGACATTTTTCAAAGGATGGCCAACAGCCATGAAAATATGTTCTGCATTATTATCCAACAGGGAAATACAAATATAAACCACAATGAGGGGCTAGTGCTGTGCCATAGAAAGTAAAGCTGGCACCTGCCATGCTGGCATCTCATGTGGTTTCTGGTTTGAGTCCCAGCTGCTCCACTTTCTATCCTGCTCTCTGCTATGTCCTGGGAAAGCAGTGTAAGATGGCCCAAATCCTTGGGCCCCTGTATCAATGGAGGAGACCTGGAAGAAGCTCCTGGATCCTGGCTTCTGATCAACTCAACTCCAGCCATTGCAGCCATGTGGGGAGTGAATCAGCGGATGGAAGACTTCTCTCTTTCTCTGGCTCTACCACTCTGTAACTCTTCCTTTCAAATAAATAAAATAAATCTTTAAAAAAATAACCTAATAAACAAACAAAAAAACACAATGAGGTTTCACGTCACCCCAGTTATTATGGCTATCATCTAAAAATCAAAAAAGGAAGAAATGCTGGAAAGGATTTGAAGAAAAAGGTACACTAAATCCACTGTTGATGGGAATGTAAATGTTTTAAACTATCATGGAAGATGGTATGGAGATTCCTCAGAAATCTTAAAATAGCACTATTGTATGACCAAGTCATTCCACTCCTGGGAATTTATCCAAAGGAAATGAAATCAACATATGAAATAATTATCTGTACTCTCATATTTGTAACACCTTACCTCACATAGTGCCTCATGTCACAATAGCTAAGATATGGAATCAACTGAGATGTCTATCAACTGATGACTGGATACAGAAATTATAGTATATATACACTATAATATATATACACTATATACTGTATGTAGTATATATACACTATATACTATATAAATACTACTCATCTATAAAGTGAAATGAACTCTTGTCTTTTACAAAAAAGTGGATTCAATTGGTGACAATTATGCTTAGTAAAATAAGCCAGACCCACAAAGACAGATAGTACATGCTTTCCCTCATCTGTGGCAACTAATATACAGAGTACAAAAATGTTATGAATATAAGTGGAATTGACATTTTGAGATTTGATTATTAGCTATAGCTCTTGTCTATAATCTTGAGGAGCAGTGATTTTTCTACTTACTACTTGTTGAACTGTTAATATAGTGGAGTGCTTGTTTGTGATTTTAAAGTGAATTGAAAGTATGTATTTGCAAAATTAAAAGAAAAATAAAAAGGAAAGGAGGAGGAAGGGTGGAGCAGAGGGAGGGAGGGAGGGAGAGAGGACCAGATGGGAAATATCATTATGCTCTTAAAAGTGTATATATGAGCAAAAATAGAAGTAAAATGGCAGAATAGGAAGGGAGCACACTGATAGTCCGGGGAGAGACAGTTTAATAAAAGTGGAGATACTGAAGGTTCAAGGAAGAGTAGGGGAGGAAATAGCAGAAGAAACTCTTCCAGAATGCGTGATTCACAGTGGACCTGCGTGGAGAGCGTGGGAGCCCACAGTTCGGGACACCAGCGGCAGACTCCACACACCAGTGCTGGAACGCGAGGTGAGCCGAACATCAATAGCCCGAGACAGTGGCAGGCAAGCGGAAAGAGGAGACTAGAGGGAATGACCCCAGGGGGAAAAGTTCACCAGGCTAACTAGAAGAGAGAGAGAGAAAAAAAAAGTGACTTATACGGACACGGGTTTCTCTCTCTCCGTTCACCTCTCAAAGATGAGCAAGACAAAGAGCAGGCGCCATATTGGACATACGTCATAAGCAGAGTGACCTCAGGTCTGCACCGGCCCTGAGCCTAGCAGAAAAACCTGACTCTGGGCAGGGTGAATTAACAGGAGATTAGGACCTAGTAAATTTGTGGTGCTACTGAACTGAGACTGTGAAAAAAGAGACGGTGGGGGAGAGAACTCACAGAATTCATGTGGGTACTCTCCAGAGACACTACAATTCCGTAACTTTGGCAACCCAGTGGGAGACTGAAGGAGAATCTGAGCCCACTCTGAGGGCAGAACAGATTCCCTATATGGTCCTTGGGAAAGAGCTTCCGTTCCCTGGCTCCTGTGGGTATATCATTTGCCTGCTAACTACCTCCAACTTCATTCAGCTTTGCAGAATTACCTCCCTTTTGAATCAAAAATAAAAGAAAGAAAGAAAGACAGAGAGATCTACCATGCCTAACCTGGGAGTGTCACCTTTGGCACACCAAACAGAGCTCTCAGGCCACACCCATCTCAAGCCTCTAAGGCTCCATCAAAAACAGACAGTCCACTTAATCTAGAGTCATAATATAACAAGAAAAAGCACCACAGTGAAGAAACCAAATATCTCCAATATGCCAAATAACAAACGCAAAAACCGAGGTAATAAAAACAAGGAAGTCACTATGACACCCCCAAATGAAAAAGACACCCCAATTCAAGATTATGAAGATGATGAGATAGAGGAAATGCAAGAAGCAGATCTCAAAAAAAAATGATAAGAACATTAAGAAGTTCTCAAAAACAAATTCTTGAACTACAGAAATCCCTAATGGACAAGATAGAAAATCTCTCACACGAAAATGAAATATTAAGGAGGAATCAAAATGAAATGAAACAACTAGTACAAAAGGAAACTGTGATAGTGACGAGAAATCATAATGAAGTGAAGAATTCAATAGATCAAATGAAAAACACATTAGAGAGCCTTACAAACAGAATGGATGAAGCAGAAGAGAGAATATCGGACTTAGAAGACAGAGAACAGGAAAGGATACAATACAGTCAGACCAAAGAAAAGAAGAGGAAATTAGAAATCTAAAACATATTGTCGGGAATCTTCAGGATACTATTAAAAAACCCAACATTCGGGTTCTAGGAGTTCCTGAAGGCATGGAGAGGGAGAAAGGATTAGAAGGCCTTTTTAGTGAGATATTAGCAGAAAATTTCCCAGATTTGGAGAAGGACAGAGACATCCTAGTACAGGAAGCTCATAGAACCCAGAATAAATATGAACAAATGAGATCATCACCACGACACGTTGTAATTAAACTCTCCACAGTGAAACACAAAGAAAAGATCCTAAAATGTGCAAGAGAGAAACGTCAGATTACTCTCAGAGGATCTCCAATCAGACTCACAGCTGACTTCTCATCAGAAACTCTACAAGCTAGGAGGGAATGGCGAGATATAGCCCAGGTACTAAGAGAGAAAAACTGCCAGCCCAGAATATTATATCCTGCAAAGCTCTCATTTGTGAATGAAGGTGAAATAAAGACCTTTCACAGCAAACAGAAATTGAAAGAATTTGTCGCCACTCGTCCAGCCCTGCAAAAGATGCTTAAAGATGTGTTGCACACAGAAACACAGAAACACGGTCATCAATATGAAAGAAGGTAAAGGAAGGAAACCTCACACCAAAATATCACAGGAAATTCAAAGAATATATTAGAACTTTTCTTTGGCAAATGGCAGGGCAAAGTTACCAATTATCATTAGTCACATTGAACGTTAAAGGCCTGAACTGTCCAGTTAAAAGACACAGATTGGCTAATAGGGTTAAGGAACAAAACCCATCTATTTGCTGCTTACAAGAAACACATCTTTCCAACAAAGATCCATACAGACTGAAAGTGAAAGGCTGGAAAAAGATATACCATGCCAAAAGAAATGAAAAAAGATTGGGCGTAGCCATCTTAATATCGGACAACATAAATTTTACCACAAAACTGTTAAGAGAGACAAAGAGGGAACTATATAATGATTAAGGGATCAATTCAATAGGAAGATATAACAATTATCAATGTATATGCATCTAACTTCAGGGCACCGGTTTATCTAAAAGATTTGTTAAGGGACTTAAAGGGAGACTTAGACCTCAATACAATAGTACTGGGGGACTTCAATACTCCACTCTCAGAAATAGATCAACAGGACAGAAGATCAACAAGGAGACAGTAGATTTAAATGACACTATAGCCCAAATGGATCTAACAGATATCTACAGAACTTTCAATGCTACAGCTAAATATTTTACATTCTTGTCAGCAGTACATGGAACCTTCTCTAGGATTGACCATATACTAGGCCATAAAGCAAGTCTCAGCAAATTCAAAAGAATTAGAGTCATACCATGCAGCTTCTCAGACCATAAAGGAATGAAGTTGGAAATTAGCAACTCAGGAATCCCTAGAGCATACGCAAACACATGGAGATTGAACAACATGCTCCTGAATGAACAATGGGTCATAGAAGAAATTAAAAGAGAAATCAAAAATTTTCTGTAAGTAAATGAGGATAACAGCACAACATACCAAAACTTATGGGCTGCAGCAAAAGCAGTGTTAAGAGGAAAGTTTATATCAATAGGTGTCAACATCAAGAAATTGGAAAGGCACCAAATAGATGAGCTTTCAATGCATCTCAAGGATCTAGAAAATCTGCAGCAAACCAGACCCAAATCTAGTAGGAGAAGAGAAATAATTAAAATCAGAGAAGAAATCAACAAGATTGAATAAAAGAATTACAAAATATCTGCCAAACGAGGAGCTGGTTTTTTGAAAAAAATAATCAAAATTGACACCCCTTTGGCCCCACTAACTAAAAAAAAGAGAAAAAGACCCAAATCAATAAAATCAGAGATGAGAAAGGAAATGTAACAACAGACACCACAGAAATAAAAAGAATCTTCAGAAATTATTACAAGGACTTGTATGCCAGCAAACAGGGAAACCTATCAGAAATGGATAGATTCCGGGACACATGCAACCTACCTAAATTGAACCAAGAAGACATCGAAAACCTAAACAGACCCATAACTGAAACAGAAATTGAAACAGTAATAAAGGCCCTCCCAACAAAGAAAAGCCCAGGACCAGACGGATTCACTGCTGAATTCTACCAGACATTTAAGAAGAACTGACTCCAATTCTTCTCAAACTATTCAAAACAATCAGAAAAGAGGGAGTCCTCCCAAATTCTTTCCATGAAGCCAGCAGCACCTTAATTCCTAAGCTGGAAAAAGATGCAGCATTGAAAGAGAATTACAGACCAATAACCCTGATGAACATAGATGCAAAATATCCTCAAGAAAATTCTTGCCAATAGAATGCAACAACACATCAGAAAGATCATCCATCAGACCAAGTGGGATTTACCCTTGGTATGCAGGGATGGTTCAACATTCACAAATCAATCAATGCGATGCACCATATTAACAGACTGCAGAAGAAAAATCATATGATTATCTCAATAGACGCTGAGAGAGCATTTGATAAAATACAACACCCTTTCATGATGAAAACTCTAAGCAAACTGGGTATGGAAGGAACAATCCTCAATGCAATCAAAGCAATCTATGAAAAACCCACAGCCAACATCCTATTGAATGGGGAAAAGTTGGAAGCATTTCCACTGAGATCTGGTACCAGACAGGGATGCCACTCTCACCACTACTATTCAATATAGTTCTGGAAGTTCTACCCAGAGCTGTTAGGAAAGAAAAATAAATTAAAGGGATACAAATTGGGAAGGAAGAACTCAAACTATCCCTCTTTGCAGATGACATAATTCTGTATTTAGGGGACCCAAAGAACTCTACTAAGAGACTATTGGAACTCATAGAGGAGTCTGGCAGAGTAGCAGGGTATAAAATCAATGCACAAAAATCAACAGACTTTGTATACACAGGCAATGCCATGGCTGAGGAAGAACTTCTAAGATCAATCCCATTCATAATAGCTACCAAAACAATTAAATACCTTGGAATAAACTTAACCAAGCACGTTAAAGATCTCTATGATAAAAATTACAAAACCTTAAAGAAAGAAATAGAAGAGGATACCAAGAAATGGAAAAATCTTCCATGCTCATGGATTGGAAGAATCAATATCATCAAAATGTGCATTCTCCCAAAAGCAATTTATAGATTCAATGCAATACCCATCAAGATACCGAAGACCTTCTTCTCAGATCTGGAAAAACTGATGCTGAAATTCATATGGAGACACTGACACAGGAGACCTCGAATTGCTAAAGCAACGTTGTACAATTAAAACAAAGCTGGAGGCATCACGATACCAGATTTCAGGACATACTACAGGGCAGTTTTAATCAAAACAGCATTGTACTGGTACAGAAACAGATGGATAGAATATGGAACAGAATTGAAACACCAGAAATCAATCCAAACATCTACAGCCAACTCATATTTGATCAAGGATCCAAAACACATCCCTGGAGTAAGGACAGGCTATTCAATAAATGGTGCTGGGAAAATTGGATTTCCACGTGCAGAATCATGGAGCAAGACCCCGACCTTTCACCTTACACAAAAATCCACTCAACATGGATTAAAGACTTAAATCTATGACCCGACACCATCAAATTATTAGAAAGCATTGGAGAAACCAGGGAAGATATAGGTACTGGCAAAGACTTCTTGGAAAAGACCTCAGAAGCACAGGCAGTCAAAGCCCAAATTAACATTTGGGATTGCATCAAATTGATAAGTTTCTGTACTGCAAAAGAAACAGTCAGGAAAGTGAAGAGGCAATTAACAGAATGGGAAAAAACATTTACAAACTATGCAACAGATAACGGGTTGATAACTAGAATCTACAAAAAAAATCAAGAAACTCCACAACATCAAAACAAACAACCCACTTAAGAGATGAGCCAAGGACCTCAATAGACATTTTTCAGAAGAGGAAATCCAAATGGCCAACAGGCACATGAAAAAATGTTCAAGATCACTAGCAATCAGGAAATGCAAATCAAAACCACAATCAGAATTCACCTCACCCTTGTTTGATTGGCTCACATTCAGATATCTACCAACAATAGATGCTGGAGAGGATGTGGGGAAAAAGGGACACTAACCCACTGTTGGTGGGAATGCAAACTGGTGAAGCCACTATGGAAGTCTGTCTGGAGATTCCTCAGAAACTTGAATACAACCCTACCATACAACCTAGCCATCCTACTCCTTGGAATTTACTCCTTGGAAATTAGGTTAGCAAACAAAAAGCTGTCTGCACCTTAATGTTTATGGCAGCTCAATTTACAATAGCTAAGACCTGGAACCAACCCAAATGCCCATAAAGTAATGATGGGACATGTACTCTATAGAATACTATACAGCAGTCAAAAAACAATGAAACCTGGTCATTTGCAACAAGATGGAGTAATCTGGAAAACATTATGCTGAGTGAATTAAGCCAGTCCCAAAGGGACAAATATCGTATGTTCTCCCTAATTGGCGACAGCTAACTGAGCACCAAAGGGAAATCTTTTGAAGTGAAATGGACACTATGAGAAACAGTTACTAGATCAGATCTGGTCCTGACTGTTGATGTGCAATGTAATACTTTGTCCATTTTAGTATTATTTTTGTTCGAGTACTATTGGTTGAACTCAGTAATTAACACACAATTATTCTTAGGTGTTTAAATTTTAACTGAAAAGTGATCTCTGTTAAATATAACAGTCAGAATAAGAGAGGGAGGAGATATACAGTTTGGGACATACTCAATTGGACTTGCCCAAATGGTGGCGTTAGAAACGTGCCAGGGGATTCCAATACAATCCCATCAAGGTGGCATGTACAAATACCATCTCACTTGTCCAAGTGATCAATTTCAGTTCGCAATTGATCATACTGGTATGTCTAAGAGTCAAAGGGATCACACAAACAAGACTAGAGTCTGCTAATACTAACTGATAGAATCAAAAAGTGAGAGAACAATGCATCACGGGAAGCAGGATACACAGCAGACTCCTAGAACAGCAGATGTTCTAAATTGCACTCTGGCCTCAGAATCAGTCCTTAAAGCATTCGGATATGACTGAAGAGCCCATGAGAGTATTTTAGGCATGGTGGGCCATGATACTCTGGCAAAAAAAAAAAAAAACGACCTACATGATAGATCTCTGTGAGTGAGTTCCCAGTGGAAAGAAAGGGGCCATCAAAGAAGGGGATACCTTTCTCTGAAGGGAGGAGAGAACTTCCACTTTGACTATGACCCTGTCGGAATAAGATTGAAGTCAGTGAACTCAAAGGGCTTCCATAACCTTGGCAACTCATGACTAGAGCCTATGGAGATTACTGATGCCATAAACAAGAGTGTCCAATTGTTACGTCAACAACAGGAATCACTGTGTACTCACTTCTCATGTGGGATCTGTGCTTAATGTGTTGTCCAATGTGAATTAATGCTATACCTAATACTGAAATAGTATTTTACACTTTGTGTTTCTGTGTGGGTGCAAACTGATGAAATCTTTACTTAATATATACTAAACCAATCGTCTGTATGTAAAGAGAATTGAAATTGAATCTTGATGTTAATGGAATGGGAGAGGGAGCAGGAGATGTGGCGCGAGTTGGAGGGAAATTACGGGGGGGAAAGCCGTTGTGATCCATAAATGTACTTTGGAAATTTATATTTACTTAATATAAAAAATAAGAAGTGAAAGAGAAATTAGTTATTTCCCAGAAAAGCAAAAATCGTGAGAATCCACAACCATCAGACAAGCTTTACAAGAAATTCTGGAGTCCTACATTAGAATGAAACATAATGAAAACATGACTAGGCAAAATTTACTAGCAGATAATGTATAATCAGTAACCAATCAACAAAATGACTGGTATTAGTTCTTGTCTACCAGTAATAACTTTGAATTCAAAAGGATTAAATTTCCAGGCTACAAGATGCAGATCGGGCCAGCGCCACGGGTCAGTGGGTTAATAACCCGCCTGCGGCGCCAGCCCCCCTGAATTCTAGTCCCGGTCGGGGCACCAGATTCTGTTCCAGCTGCCCCTCTTCCAGGCCAGCCCTCTGCTATGGCCCGAGAGTGCAGTGGAGGATGGCCCAAGTCCTTGGGTCCTGCACCCGCATGGGAGACCAGGAGAAGCACCTAGCTCCTGGCCTCAGATCAGCGCAATGTGGTGGCCATTGGAGGGTGAACCAACGGCAAAGGAAGACCTTTCTCTCTGTCTCTCTCTCTCTCACTGTCCACTCTGCCTGTCAAAAAAAAATACATAAATCTGATCTCTCTCCCTCTCTCTCTGTATTTCTGCCTTTTAAATGAATAAATTAATCTTTCTAAAAAAAAGAAAAAAAGATGCAGATTGGGTGAATGGATTAAAAAACCAAAACCCCAGTATATGCTGCCTATGAAAAACCTATAAAAATATACATAGACTGAAAGTGAAGGGCTGGAAAAAGATATACCAGGAAAACAGAAACTGAAAATTGAGCAGGAGTAACTATCGTCATACAAGACACACTTTAAATCAAAAGTTGTAAAAATAGATAAGTGACATTGTACTTTAATAAAGGCAACAATTCAACAAGAAGCTATAACAATCATAAATGCATTCTGTAAAGAGTATCATGATATTTTGATAAGAATTGCACTGAATGCATAAATTATGTTAGGTAGTATTGACATTTTAATGAAATGAATTCTAGAAGAGTAATTGTCAAAAGGGATTACTCTAAAAAAATACTGAATAAACAAATGAAGCATTTATTTATGCAAACGTTTAATTTTTAAGCCAAATGAAGAACTTAAGATAGTGAATGTTAAAAATCTTTATTGTGCTATGTCATTGTGGAAGAAATATTTGAAGACAAAATTGCTTAGGTTCTGTAAAAGTTACATGGGAAGGATACTGCTTCTTTTCTCTCTACGTAGAATAATGATTACTATACTTTTTATGTATCAGAGGTAATCTCTATGTTAATATCCTTATAAAATATAAATAATATAAAATGGGACACTGACATTGAAAATAATAAAATAATAAAAATATGAAAAATAATTGTTCCATATGAGCATCAGTTTGTGTCCTGCCTGCTCCACTTCTGATCCAGCTCTCTGTGTGGCCTGGAAAAGCAGTAGAAGTTGGCTGAAGTCCTTGGGGCCCTGCATCCATGTGTGAGACCTGGAAGAATTTCCTGGATCCTGGCTTTCAGATCAACTCTGCCCTGGCCGTTGGTGCCATTTGAGGAGTGAACCAATGTATGGAAGACCTCTCTCTCTCCCTCTGCCTCTGCCTCTCTCTAACTCTTTCAAATAAAGAAATAAATCTTTAAAAATTAAAATAGAATAATTGTCCCTCTTTTCCTCTGGTGATAGATGGGCATTTATTAAATATTTTATTTATTTATTTGAGAGGCAGAGTTACAGAGAGAGAGAAAGAGAGAGAGAGCGAGAAGTGAGAGATCCTCCATCTTCTGATTCACTCCCAGAATGGCCACAATGACTGGAGCTGGGCCAATCCATAGCCAGGAGTCAGGAGCAGGTGCAGGAACCCAAGCACTTGAGTCATCTTCTAATGTTTACTCAGGCCATAACAAAGAGGTGGATTGGAAGAGAAGAAGCCAGGACATGAAATGTTCCCATATGGGTTGTCAATTCTGCAAACAGAAGCCTAGCCCACTAAGCCACACCACCACCCCTGCTACATGCACAATTTTTATGAAAGTGTTGAGGAAGACTACATTCTGTAAGAGGCTTTCGGGCCTGAATTCATTTTCCATAATAGATGCAAAAATGTATTTTTCCTTTTATTGGTACAAGAATGTGAAACAAAGACTATTCACAAGGGAATTTCTAGAGTCATTGCTTAACAAGAAGTTTCCACTGAGGTTTATTATCTGTATGGAATAAAAGTCTCACAGCTTTATAAAGAGAATGAAAAGCTTTCCTTAACTATTATTGTGGGGTAAAATAGGCATCAGATGCTCAATACCTAAGTGTTGAGAATCTATGATAAGACATAAAGCCACTGAATGCAGGACTAATATTTAATCCTTATCCTTAATTTACATTGCACTTAATGGGAA
Organism: Oryctolagus cuniculus; assembly: GCF_051225735.1. Lineage (NCBI taxonomy): Eukaryota > Metazoa > Chordata > Mammalia > Lagomorpha > Leporidae > Oryctolagus > Oryctolagus cuniculus. Next base: position 141,318,368 of record NC_142871.1, read on the forward strand.
GAAATAAAACCAGTGTTTTCTCTTTTTTTGCAAGAAAATGGGATATAACATTAGACTATCAGCACTAATTTAAGGTGGGTATTTCATCTTGATAAAATGATCTATTAATCTTGCTTGATTAAATCTGTAAAATTATATACACAGTGTGTATTCTTTGTGAAAATTGCATACTAAAAATGTGTAAACAAATTGTCACCTTTCAATATTAATAAAAGTGATTAGAATTTAGAACATTGAAACACATATTTTAAAAACAATCTTAGGCTACTTTTTGCCCAGTGGACATTTCAGTTAATTAAAATAAATGTGTACTGGCATCGAAATGTTGAAAGCAGTCACATTATACTCAAGCCAAGTGACATGAATGATTTAGGGAAATTAAGGGAATGAAATTCAGTCCTTTGGAGACTTCTTATGGGAACACAAAGATACTGTTCATAGCGTGAAGAAAAATTATTTGGTAGACATAGACTTATAATCAATAGGGTATTATACTTTATGAAAACATCTGTTATAACATTATGTACTGTTTAAGAAAATGTGGTCACATATATGGGTTATTAACTCTCACAATAGAACAATATTGGTACGGTAGATTCTAAATATTTAAACAATGCCTAATAGGTATTTGTATTAATTATCTCAGTGAAGTAGATATAAGTTTTCTGATTTCATTTCCTGTTTTCTACTAATCAGTGTTTTCAAAAGATTTTACAACTACCTCTAGTAGGAAGTACATCTCACATCATAATTCAGGTCATATATATATATGTATATATATGCATATATATGTCACATTTGTAATGAATATAAATAAAATAAATGAGTAAAATAGAATACAACTGTTAAAATGAATGATTACAACTTACAGTGTGAAAAATACATCATATTTTGTTTATAAGTGCTGATGGCCTGATGATCTTTCATCATCAGGCTGAGCAATCAATTGTTATTTCTTGTTTTTCAAGAAATGAGCCTATTGAAAGTATAATTTCTTTTTCAGCTGAGTGCTTCCTTTTATGATGCAAATTTTATCTTTGCAAAAGTCATTCTGGGGTTTAGGGAGTAGACTTAAGAAATGGCAATATATGGTGTATCTATGCAAATTAAAACAAGCCCTGTGGATCACAGTGAGTTCTGAACTCACCTAAATCAATTCATAAATCTAACAGGAACATGGCCAGAACCAGCAGATTATGGATGAAAGAAATTTACACATGTGGTAAGTCAACATGGATAGCTCTTGAGTACTCTTTAAATCAATTATTCCTAGTTATTCCTTCATTTCAGTTATTTTCTAGAATAAATCCAATGGTGAGACTACCTGTTACTTAAAGAATACTCTATAAAAATTAACTATATTGAATTGCTAGGATAAAGCTTCAAGTTTTGTTAGTCTTTCTTATAGAGTAGCTATAGAAATGATGAGTTGTTTTAGTATTTAAACTCATAATTTTTCATACTTGCAAGTTTTCAATCATATTACTAGAGTTATGTGCCAAATAAAATATCTTTGTAACTCACTGAATTTTATTTAAATAAGTAGATTGATCATCAGAGAAACTCAATACTGATATACAAATCTTCGCTTTTTTCTTGAATCTACCAACAAAGGAACAACAACAATGAATCCTGGTAATGCAAGTTCTCCAAAGATCTTCATTCTCTTGGGTTTCTCTGACCACCCATGGTTGGAAATGCCCCTCTTCATGACGGTGCTCCTTGCTTATGTGTTCACACTGCTGGGCAATATCTCTATTATTGTGGTATCTAGGGTAGATCCTCATCTTGATAGCCCTATGTATTTCTTCCTTTCTAACCTCTCTTTCCTGGACCTGTGCTTTACCACAACTACCGTCCCTCAGCTCCTGTTGAACCTTTGGGGTCCAGATAAATCTATCAGTTATGGGGGCTGTGTGATCCAGTTTTATATGTTTCATTTCCTGGGGGCTACTGAATGCATCCTCTTAGCTGTTATGTCCTTGGATCGTTACCTAGCCATCTGCAAGCCCTTGAGGTACCCAGCTGTCATGAATAAGCGACTTTGTAACCTCCTTGTGGCCATGGCATGGCTAAGTGGTTTAGCTAACTCCTTACTTCAATCATCTCTCACTGTTCAGCTTCCACTTTGTGGTAATAACAAGGTAGACAACTTTCTTTGTGAAGTCCCAGTGATGATCAAGATGTCATGTGTTGACACCACATTCAATGTAGCTATGCTCTCCGCTGTGGGAACGCTCTACTCCCTAGTTCCCTTGTCACTTATCCTCGTCTCCTATGGGTTCATTGTAGCTACTGTGCTCAGGATTCGGTCCTTAGAAGGAAAGAAGAAAGCCTTTAACACATGTGGTTCTCATGTTATTGTTGTGTCCCTCTTCTATGGGCCAGTAATTATTATGTATGTACAACCCTCTGCTACCAACTCCCAGGACAAAAACAAACTCATGTCCCTGTTCTACAGTTTGGTGACTCCTATGCTTAATCCTTTTATCTACACTTTGAGGAACAAGGACATGAAAGGGGCAATGAGGAGGCTTCTTATCTCATGGTGCCATTGGGGAACAGAAGAAACATAGATATATTTGTGTTCCACACTCTCCACATATAACTCAGCAGGTCTCCTGTTCTAAAATTACCTCTTGCTTTAACCTATAAATTTTTAGGATCCTTTAGCACCTATTCCAATTATATGCCTTTGTGCATATTGTTATAGGTTGTCAGATATTTCAAGTGTGAGTCCTAATCCTCAATTTGCCTGCAATTTGCCTGAGAGTGATGATCAACTCACTAAGTTCCTTTGTATTTAGATGCAGAGTCCACTGTAGTAATCCCAAGAGTGGGCAGTAAATAAATGCCTACTGATGGACTCATTCAGTTTGAGACAGAGTCAGATTCTACCATTTTCTTTGTTACTTTGAGAAATATATATAAATATATATAAATAATATACAAATATAAGTGATTACACTGAAATTTACCATCTTACTATTGTGGATATGATTTTGGGATTAATTTTTGGTTTGAAGTCAACTCTACTTATGAATTATCAGCAAGTACAGATGCATTACTAGCTGACCCGCTCATGTGTATATTCTTTAATCCTTTAAAACTAAGACTATTAAAAACACCATAAAACTCTCTTTTCTACAAGTCTCAACAGATTTCCTTCACTTAAAGCTATCCTACTGAAGCAGTCCTAGGTTACCAGTGGGAAAAATTAATGATTAAAATCCTTAGAAACTTCTACATTGTTTCTAGAATTGAACCATTCAGCCTTTATTGTAAAAATGACCTACCCAGAATCAGAAAATTTGGAGTATTTTATAAATCATCAAAGGATGAAATAGTTTAGTCATTAAGGAATCAGAACATTACATGGTTGGCTGAAGGAAAATGGAAAAATTCAAGATAATAGGAAGAAAAATATAAAATAAAATAACTTGTCTATAAGATCATCAAGTCTGAGACATAAGTGAAAAAGTAGAAAATTTGATAATAATGTGGTGTCTAGGGGAGAGGCTGTTATGTTGATTTTATCAATGATGTACACAATATTATAAGTCTTTCATTTTATTATAATTATATGCCCCTTGCCCTTGTAATACTCTCATCTTTCAACTCATGCTTAATGCAAATATGTTTTTCTAACAACAAAATTTGTGTGCTCTTCATATACCTATCCCTCATCTGTGTGCCTGCACAGTCTACTTAATGCCAAGAAGATAATCTACTGATTCACAGTTTACAAGCCTCTGGTATAAATATATACTCAACTCTATTAAATCAATTATAGTAAATGATTTCAATCTTCAGTTTGTTTTGTATTGCTATAAACTTCCCTTTGTATACTTGAGTGGATGAATACTACTATTGGAGACAAGGAAAAATCATTCCTTTAAAGGCAGACTAATACTCTGGCACAGGCACATCTGTTCAGGTCTAAAAATAACGTCTGTTGGTTTTACTGTGTATCCTTCCTCCATAGTACCAATCGCACTTGAAACTTCACATTCCTTTAAATGGTCACTCCTGTCTCCAAAAAGACAATGCAGTCCATTTTTCTCATTTGGTAACTCAAGAAGCTATCACAATGAGTGCTACAGAACACATTCTCAATGAATATATTTAAACAAATGATTGAATGAAAAGTGTTACCTAATATTACCTATTACTGTTAACATTTCCATCACAAAATTATGCAAAAATTTGTCCAGTACTAAATGAGGAATTTAATAAAAATAATTAAATTTAAGGCACTATTTCTCTAATTATCTTGTAATATTCTGGTAGGTATGAAGAAGAGTAGTTTAGAAAAGTAATCTATATTCAAACAAATTTGAGAAAAGCCATGTATTATTCTTGGAATTCTGGAAAAATAACATATTTAATGTTTGAGAATTCCAGAGCAAACTATAAAACCACGGCTAATATAATACTTCCCAGATATTTGTTTCTTATTTTATTAGCTTAGTTTTGAGCAGAAAAGTAAATACCACAATTTTTGAAATAACTCACTAGAAGACAGTGAATCTTAGAACTGTAACAGAGGAAGAAGATGAGCTAAATTATAGTAGAAAATTCTACTTAAATTGTGGTAGAATCATTCTCAGTTATTTAGTTTTGAATGAATAAACATTCTCTTATTAAAGGTTTGTAGATGATTGAGAGAAAACTCCCTGTAATAGTTCTAATATGTCAGGGCTGGGGCTGTGGAGTAGTGGGTAAAGCCACTTTCTACAGTGCCAGCATTCCATATGGGTGCTGGTTTGATTCCTGGTTGCTTTATTTCTGATCCAGATCTCTGCTATGGCCTGGAAAAGCAGTAGGTGATGGTTCAAGTCCTTGGGCCACTGCACTACATGGGAGATGTGGAAGAAGCTACTGGTGCCTTGCTTTGAATAGGCTCAGCTCCAGGTGTTGAGGCCATTTGGGGAGTGAACCAGTGGATGAAAGACTGACACACTCTCTCTCTCTCTCTCTCTCTCTCTGTCTCTAGCCTCTCTGTAACTCTGACTTTCAAGTAAATATATAAATTTTAAAAAAAGGTTCTCAAAGGAAAAGGAAGACCTTTCTCTCTGTCTCTCACTGTCCACTCTGCCTGTCAAAAAAAAAAAAAAAAGGTTCTATTATGTCTTCCAAGAAATGTGAAATCTTGGTAATTAACTATTTTTTAGAGCAGACAGGCAGAGTTAGACAGTGAGAGAGAGAGACAGAGAGAAAGGTTTCCTTCCATTGGTTCACCACCCAAATGGCCTCTATGGTCGGCATGCTGCGCCGATCCGAAGCCAGGAGCCAGGTGCTTCCTCCTTGTCTACCATGCAGGTAAAGGGCGCAAGCACTTAGGCCATCCTCCACTTCCCTCCGGGGCCACAGCAGAGAGCTGGACTGGAAGAGGAGCAACTGGGAAAGAATCCGGCGCCCTGATCAGGACTAGAGCCATGTGTGTCGGTACCGCAGGTGGAAGATTAGCCTAGAGAGCTGTGGCACCAACTGGTTATTTACTATTTCAAGATACAGTTTTTGAAGTCATTTGTTCGAAATCTTCAAATTGAAGCTTCATTAGATTATTACATTATTTAATTATTTAATTATGGTATAAATATGATAGCAGCTACCATTCAGGAAGTAAGGTAGTTATTGTACTTTAAATATTAAAGTAAATAGAATAAGTTGCTTTCTTTACTGACTATACTGTCTCCTAAATCCTAGCTCTTAAATATGTAACCAATAATAATGAACAAAATGACAAAATCATAATTTATTTTAATTTTATAAATATTTTTTGTAGTAGATTTAATTCTTTTTATTTTTTTAACTTTTATTTAATGAATATAAATTTCCAAACTACAGAATATTGATTACAATGGCTTCCCCCCCATAACGTCCCTCCAACCCGCAACCCTCCCCTTTCCCACTCCCTCTCCCCTTCCATTCACATCAAGATTCATTTTCGATTCTCTTAATATACAGAAGATCAGTTTAACATACATTAAGTAAAGATTTCAACAGTTTGCTCCCACACAGAAACATAAAGTGAAAAATACTGCTTGAGTACTAGTTATAGCATTAGATCTCAATGTACAGCACACTAAGGACAAAGATCCTACATGAGGAGTAAGTACACAGTGACTCCTTTTGTTGACTTAACAAATTGACACTCTTGTTTATGGCCTCAGTAATCACCCTAGGCTCTTGCCATGAACTGCCAAGGCTATGGAAGCCCCCTGAGTTCACCAACTCTGATCATTTTTAGACAAGGCCATGGTCAAAGTGGAAGTTCTCTGCTCCCTTCAGAGAAAGGTACCTCCTGCTTTGATGACCTGTTCTTTCCACTGGGATCTCACTCGTGGAGATCTTTCATTTAGGTTTTTTTTTTTTTTTTTTTTTTTTCCCCAGAGCGTCTTGGCTTTCCATGTTGAAATACTCTCATGGGCATTTCAGCCGGATCTGCATGCCTTAAGGTCTGATTATGAGGCCAGAGTGCAGTTTGGACATTTGCCATTCTATGGGTCTGCTGTGTATCTCACTTCCCATGTTGGATCATTCTCTCCCTTTTTGATTCTATCAGCTAGTATTTGCAGACACTATTCTTATTTATGTGATCTCTTTGGTTCTTAGACCTATCATTACAATCAATTGTGAACAGAAATTGATCATTGGGACTAGTGAGATGGCATTGGTACATAACCATACCATTGAACCCAGCCATCCCACTCCTTGGAATTTACCCAAAGGAAATTAAATTGGCAAACAAACAAGCTGTCTGCTCATTAATGTTTATTGTAGCTCAATTCACAAAAGCTAAGACCTGGGACCAACCCAAATGGACATCAACAGTAGACTGGATAAAGAAATTATGGGATATGTACTCTATCGAATACTATACAGCAGTCCAAACCAATGAAACCCGGTCATTTGCAACAAGATGGAGGAATTTGGAAAACATCATGTTGAGTGAATTAAGCCAGTCCCAAAGGGACAAATATCCTATGTTCTCCCTGATCGGCGACAACTAACTGAGCACCAAAGGCGAAACTTCTTGAAGTGAAATGGACACTATGAGAAACAGTGACTTGATCAGCTCTTGTCTTGACGGTTGATGTACAAGGTAATACTTTACCCATTTTCGTATTTTTTTTGTTCTAATACCATTGGTTGAACTCTGTAATTAGCACACAATTATTCTTAGGTGTTTAAATTTTAACTGAAAAGTGATCCCTGTTAGGTATTTGGAAAACATTATGTTGAGTGAAATAAGCCAATCCTAAAGGGACAAATACCACTTGTTCTCCCTGATAGGTGACAGCTAACTGAGCACCAAAAAGAAACCTGTTATAGTGAAATGAACACTATGAGAAACGGTGACTTGATCAGCCCTCACCCTGACTGTTGATGAGCAGCTTAATATGTTATCCCTCTTAGTATTTTTTTGTTTGTTCTACTTAATACTTTTGGTTGAATACTGTAATCAATATAAGAAACACTGACTTGATCAGCTCTTGTCCTGACGCTTGATGTACAATTTAATACTTTATCCATTTTAGTATTTTTTTTTTGTTCTAGTACCATTGGTTGAACTCAGTAATTAACACACAATTATTCTTAGGTGTTTAAATTTTAACTGAAAAGTGATCCCTGTTAGGAATTTGGAAAACATTATGTTGAGTGAAATAAGCTAATCCCAAAGGGACAAATACCACTTGTTCTCCTTGATAGGTGACAACTAACTGAGCACCAAAAAGGAAACCTGTTAAAGTGAAATGAATATTATGAGAAACAGTGACATTATCAGCCCTCACCCTGACTGTTGATGAGCAGCTGAATATGTTATCCCTCTTAATACACAATTCTTCTTAAGTGCTGAAACTTAACTGAAAAATGATCACTGTTAAATATAAGAGTGGGAATAAGAGAGGGAATAGATGTGCAGTTCGGGACATGCTCAAGCTGACTTACCTCAAACAGTAGAGTTAGAAACATACCAGGGGATTCGAATTCAATCCCATCGAGGTGGCATGTACCAATGCCATCTCACTAATTTTATAAATATTAATATCCAAATATATATAAACTGTTTCTCAGTGAACCTACTAAAATAAATTCAACACCCTTTCATGATGAAAACTCTAAGCAAACTGGGTTGGGAAGGAACATTCCTCAATAGAATCAAAGCAATCTATGAAAAAACCACAGCCAACATCCTGTTGAATGGGGAAAAGTTGGAAGCATTTCCACTGAGATCTGGCACCAGACAAGGATGTCCACTCTCACCACTGCTATTCAATATAGTTCTGGAGGTTCTAGCCAGAGCTATTAGGCAAGAAAAAGAAATTAAAGGGATACAAATTGGGAAGGAAGAACTCAAACTATCCCTCTTTGCAGATGATATGATTCTTTATTTAGGGGACCCAAAGAACTCTACTAAGAGACTATTGGAACCCACAGTAGATTTTGGCAGAATATCAGGGTATAAAATCAATGCACAAAAATCAACAGACTTTGTATACACAGGCAATGCCATGGCTGAGGAAGAACTTCTAAGATCAATCCCATTCACAATAGCTACAAAAACAATCAAATACCTTGGAATAAACTTAACCAAGGACGTTAAAGATCTCTATGATGAGAATTACAAAACCTTAAAGAAAGAAATAGAAAAGGATACCAAGAAATGGAAAATTCTTCCATGCTCATGGATTGGAAGAATCAACATCATCAAAATGTCCATTCTCCCAAAAGCAATTTATAGATTCAATGCAATACCCATCAAGATACCGAAGACCTTCTTCTCAGATCTGGAAAAACTGATGCTGAAATTCATATGGAGGCACAAGAGACCTCGAATAGCTAAAGCAATCTTGTACAACAAAAACAAAGCCGGAGGCATCACAATACCAGATTTCAGGACATACTACAGGGCAGTTTTAATCAAAACAGAATGGTACTGGTACAGAAACAGATGGGTAGACCAATGGAACAGAATTGAAACACCAGAAATCAACTCAAACATCTACAGCCAACTTATATTTGATCAAGGATCTAAAACTAATTCCTGGAGCAAGGAAAGTCTATTCAATAAATGGTGATGGGAAAACTGAATTTCCACGAGCAGAATCATGAAGTAAGATCCCTACCTTACACCTTACACAAAAATCCACTCAACATGGATTAAAGACCTAAATCTACGACCTGACACCATCAAGTTACTAGAGAACATTGGAGAAACCCTTCAAGATATTGGCACAGGCAAAGAATTTCTGGAAAAGACCCAGGAGGCACAGGCAGTCAAAGCCAAAATCAACTATTGGGATTGCATCAAATTGAGAAGTTTCTGTACTGCAAAAGAAACAGTCAGGAGAGTGAAGAGACAACCGACAGAATGGGAAAAAATATTTGCAAACTATGCAACAGATAAAGGGTTAATAACCAGAATCTACAAAGAGATCAAGAAACTCCACAACATCAAAACAAACAACCCACTTAAGAGATGGGCCAAGGACCTCAATAGACATTTTTCAAAAGAGGAAATCCAAATGGCCAACAGGCACATGAAAAAATGTTCAAGGTCATTAGCAATCAGGAAAATACAAATCAAAACCACAATGAGGTTTCACCTCACCCCGGTTAGAATGGCTCACATGCAGAAATCTACCAACAACAGAAGCTGGCAAGGATGTGGGAAAAAAGGAACACTAACCCACTGTTGGTGGGAATGCAAACTGGTCAAGCCACTGTGGAAGTCAGTCTGGAGATTCCTCAGAAACATGAAGATAACCCTACCGTTCGACCCAGCCATCCCACTCCTTGGGATTTACCCAAAGGAATTTAAATTGGCAAACAAAAAAGCGGTCTGCACCCTAATGTTTATTGCAGCACAATTCACAATAGCCAAGACCTGGAACCTACCTAAATGCCCATCAACGGTAGGCTGGTTAAAGAAATTATGGGATATGTACTCTTTAGAATACTATACGGCAGTAAGAAACAATGAAATCCAGTCATTTGCAACAAAATGGAGGAATCTGGAACACATCATGCTGAGTGTAATAAGCCAATCCCAAAGGGACAAATACCATATGTTCTCCCTGATTGGTGACAACTGACTGAACACCAAAAAGGAAACCTGTTGAAGTGAAATGGACACTATGAGAAACAGTGACTTGATCAGCATAGCCCTGACTGTTAATGAACAACTTAATACATTATCCCTCTTAGTAGTTTTTTAGTCTGTTCTACTTAATATGACTGGATTAATTCTGTAATTAATACACAGATATTCTTAAGTCTTGAAATTTAACTGAAATGTGATCCCTGTTAAACATAAGAGTGGGAATAAGAGAGGGAAGAGATGTATAATTTGGGACATGCTCAAGCTGACTTGCCCCAAATGGTAGAGTTAGAAACATACCAGGGGAATCCAATTTAATCCCATCAAGGTGGCATGTACCAATGACATCTCACTAGTCCCGGTGATCAATTTCTGTTCACAGTTGATCATAATGAAAGGACTAAGAGTCAAAGGAAGCACATAAACAAGTCTAGTACCTGCTAATACTAACTGATAGAATAAATAAAGGGGAGAGTGATCCAACATGGGAAGCGAGAAACTCTGGCCTCAGAATCAGCCCTAAAGACATTCCGATCTGGCTGAAAAGCCCATGAGAGTATTTCAGGCATGGAAAGCCAAGACACTCTGGGAAAAAAAAAAAAAAACACACACACACACCTAAATGAAAGATCTCTGTGAGTGAGATCACAGTGGAAAGAACAGGAACAGGTCATCAAAGAAGCAGGTACCTTTCTATGAAGTGAGGAGAGAACCTCCACTTTGACTATGACCTCGTCTAAACAAGATAAGAGTCAGTGAACTCAAAAGGCTTCCATAGTCTTGGAAACTCATGACTGGTGCATGGGGAGATTACTGATGCCATAAACAGGAGTGTCAATTTGTAAAGTCAACAACAGGAGTCACTGTGCACTTACTCCTCATGTAGATCTCTGTCCTTAATGTGCTGTACATTGAGACTTAATGCTATAGTGGGTACTCAAACAGTATATTTCACTTTGTGTTTCTATGGGGGTGCAAACTATTGAAATCTTTACTTAATGTATACTAAACTGATCTTCTGTAAAAAAAAAAAAAAGAGAAGAAATTATCAATTCCCAACTTGACTCTCACTGGGATTAAACATGACAATAGGTCTGATCTGATTTCATCATCATTTAAAAAATCATCTATTATTTTTCACTTTATATTTGTGTGGGAGCAAACTGTTGAAACCTTTACTTAATGTATGCTAAACTGATCTTCTGTATATAAAGAGAATCGAAAATGAATCCTCATGTGAATGGAAGGGGAGAGGGAGTGGGAAGGGGGAGGGATGCGGGTGAGAGAGACGATATGGGGGGGAAGCCATTGTAATTCATAAGCCGTAATTTGGAAATTTATATTCATTAAGTAAAAGTAAGAAAAATAAACAAAATTGACACCTTATTGGCCCAAGTAACTAAAAAAAAGAGAAAAGACCCAAATCAATAAAATCAGAGATGAGAAAGGAAACGTAACAACAGACACTACAGAAATAAAAAATCATCAGAAATTACTACAAGGACCTGTATGCCAGCAAGCAGGGAAACCTATCAGAAATGGATAGATTCGTGGACACATGCAACCTACCTAAATTGAACCAGGAAGACATCGAAAACCTAAACAGACCCATAACTGAGACAGAAATTGAAACAGTAATAAAGGCCCTCCCAACAAAGAAAAGCCCAGGACCAGACGCATTCACTGCTGAATTCTACCAGACATTTAAAGAAGAACTAACTCTAATTCTTCTCAAACATTCAGAACAATCAAAAAAGAGGGAATCCTCCCTAATTCTTTCTATGAAGCCAGCATCACCTTAATTCCTAAGCCAGAAAAAGATGCGCATTGAAAGAGAATTACAGACCAATATCCCTGATGAACATAGATGCAAAATATCCTCAATAAAATACTGGCCAATAGAATGCAACAACACATCAGAAAGATCATCCATCAGACCAAGTGGGATGTATCCCTGGTATGCAGGGATGGTTCAACATTCGCAAATCAGTTAATGTGATACACCACGTTAACAGACTGCAGAAGAAAAACCATATAATTATCTCAATAGAACCAGAGAAAGCATTGGTGGGAATACAAAATGATGAAGCCACTATGGAAGTCAGTCTGGAGATTCCTCAGAAACCTGAAGATAACCCTACCATTCAACCCAGCCATCCCACTCCTTGGAATTTACCCATAGGAAATTAAATTGGCAAACAAACAAGCTGTCTGCTCATTAATGTTTATTGTAGCTCAATTCACAATAGCTAAGACCTGGGACCAACCCAAATGGACATCAACAGTAGACTGGATAAAGAAATTATGCCTGTAATACTCTCATGGGCTTTTCAGCCAGATCCACGTGCCTTAAGGGCTGATTCTGAGGACAGAGTGCTGTTTAGGATATCTGCCATTCTGTGGGTCTGCTGTGTATCTCGCTTCCCATGTTGGATCGTTCTCTCCCTTTTTTATTCTATCAGCTAGTATTTGCAGACACTAGTCTTGTTTATGTGCTCCCTTTGTCTCTTAATCCTATCATTATGATCAATTGTGAGCAGAAATTGATCACCGGGACTAGTGAGATGGCATTGGTACATGCCACCTTGATGGGATTGAATTGGAAACTCCTGGTATGTTTCTAACTCTACCGTTTGAGGTAAGTCAGCTTGAGCATGTCCCGGACTGCACATCTATTCCCTCTCTTACTCCCACTCTTGTATTTAACAGCAATCACTTTTCAGTTAAGTTTCAACACTTGAGAATACCTGTGTATTGATTACAGTATTCAACCAAAAGCATTAAGTAGAACAAACAAAAAACTACTAAGAGGGATAACATATTAAGCTGCTCATCAACAGTCAGGGCAAGGGTTGATCAAGTCACCATTTCTCCTAGTGTTCATTTCACTTTAACAGGATTCCTTTTTGGTGCTCAGTTAGTTGTCACCTATCAGGGAGAACAAGTGGTATTTGTCCATTTGGGATTGGCTTATTTCACTCAGCATAATGTTTTCCAAATACCTAACAGGGATCACTTTTCAGTTAAAATTTAAATACCTAAGAATAATTGTGTGTTAATTACAGAGTTCAACCAATGGTACCAGAACAAAAAAATACTAAAATGGATAAAGTATTACTTTGTACATCAAGCGTCAGGACAAGATCTGATCAGGTCACCGTTTCTCATAGTGTCCATTTCACTTCAAGAAGTTTCGCCTTTGGTGCTCAGTTAGTTGTCGCCGATCAGGGAGAACATAGGATATTTGTCCCTTTGGGACTGGCTTAATTCACTCAACATGATGTTTTCCAAATTCCTCCATCTTGTTGCAAATGACTGGGTTTCATTGGTTTGGACTGCTGTATAGTATTCGATGGAGTACATATCCCATAATTTCTTTATCCAGTCTACTGTTGATGTCCATTTGGGTTGGTCCCAGGTCTTAGCTTTTGTGAATTGAGCTGCAATAAGCATTAAGGTGCAGACAGCTTGTTTGTTTGCCAATTTAATTTCCTTTGGGTAAATTCCAAGGAGTGGGATGGCTGGGTTGAATGGTAGGGTTATCTTCAGGTTTCTGAGGAATCTCCAGTCTGACTTCCATAGTGGCTTGGCCAGTTTGCATTCCCACCAACAGTGGGTTAGTGTCCCTTTTTCACCACATCCTCACCAGCATCTGGTGTTGGTAGTTTTCTGCATGTGAGCCAATCTAACCGGGGTGAGGTGAAACCTCATTGTGGTTTTGATTTGCATTTCCCTGATTGCTAGTGATCTTGAACATTTTTTCATGTGTCTGTTGGCCATTTGGATTTCCTCTTTTGAAAAATGTCTATTGAGGTCCTTGGCCCATCTCTTATGTGGGTTGTTTGTTTTGATGTTGTGGAGTTTCTTGATATCATTGTAGATTCTGGTTATCAACCCTTTATCTGTTGCATAGTTTGCAAATATTTTTTCCCATTCTGTCGGTTGCCTCTTCACTCTCCTGACTGTTTTTTTTGCAGTACAGAAACTTCTCAATTTGATGCAATCCCAAATGTTAATTATAGCTTTGACTGCCTGTGCTTCTGGGGTATTTTCCAAGAAGTCTTTGCCGGTACCTATATCTTGCAGGGTTTTTCCAATGCTCTCTAGTAATTTGATGGTGTTGCGTTGTAGATTGTGTTGAATGATTGACCATAGTTTCTTATTTCTTTACCTGAAACATAATTTTTATTGGAAATTCGGCATTTATAATACTACAAATGGGAATTATGGATATAGATTCTCCCTGGGTTTGTTCTTACATATTTTTGTAGTTGACAAACTTGTAGTACATTGTCATTATCTAAAGTCACAGTACTGTGTTTACCCTCATCTGAACCCACTCATTCAACCATTGTTTTCTCAAGGGAAATACATTTCCTGAAGTGAAAACATTTTCTCAAATAATACTGTTACATGAATATGCAAATCAATTTACTTCAAAATAGCAAAAATGTTGAAACAATATAACTATCAACAGGTTTAATGGAAAAACTATACTATATGCAAAAGGGATATTACTATTAAAGAAAAGGAAAAGGTCTGTTCACTTTTACCTGCTGTTTGATATAATTGAGTTTGTTTTCAAATTGACATACTCTGGATTATATATGTATTTGAAAAAGCATGAATATTTTCTACATATTTGGCTATTGTATGAAGTGTGTATGTGGGGAGAAGATTATTTTATCTCCTTATCATAAAGACATTAAATAGTTTTATTGTTTGATAGTTTAATTGGAAAGATCACACTTTTACATAGCTGTATACCTTATGCCAATTTGTTTCACACGTTTGCTCTGGATACTTAAAGAGGTGTCAAGGGAGCCATGGATGCTGGTGGCATGAGTAAACCTGTGAGAGGTTTACAGATGAGGAACAGGAAAACCTTATGTGAGACATTCTTTTTTAAAAAAAAATATTTAATTTATTTATTTAACAGGTGGAGTTACAGACAGTGAGAGAGACAGACAGAGAGAAAGGTCTTCTTTCCTCGGTTAACTCCCTAAATGGCTGCAACAGCTGGAGCTGTGCTGATCCGAAGCCAGGAGCCAGGTGCTTCTTCCAGGTCTCCCATGTGGATGCAGGGGCTCAATAACTTAGGCCATCTTCCACTGCTGTCCCAGGCCACAGAAGAGAGCTGGACTGGAAGACAAATAACCGGGACTAGAACTGGCGCCCATATGGGATGCCGGCCCCATGGAGGATTAACCTAGTGAGCTATGGCGCCAGCCCAAGACATTCTTAAATGTAATAAGTTATTAACAGAAATCCCATTAAAATTTCCCAGAATCATTTATTCTTATTTGTCATCACTAATTGTATCCTACTTAAAATTGGTTTCCAGTATTTTGGGGAAGTGAATCAGTTCATTGTAAAATATATCTATTAATAGAGATTTCCAAGCTGAGTTCAGTAGGTAACTAATTATGCCCAAGAAGCATTTCCATAGAGAACCCTGTCCCAGGGAACTTTCTTTGGTAATTCATCTGGGATAAGAATAAATGGTCTGTTTGAAAACAATGCTCAAGAGAGCTCTGAAATATAATACAAATAACACATACACAGGGTTCCTTGATATTTTCTACTATTGTCTTCGTATGCTTTTTTCTTGTTGACGTTTTTGTATCAACAGAAAAAAGGTTTCAAAGCTAGTTCCTACATCCCTTCCTTCATAATTCCTTTCAGTTAAAAGATGTTTATTAAAATAAGGTGAGTAAAAAGACATTTGTTTTTAAATCAGGCATTCTTAGGTAAGGTTGGAATATGTGTAGTTCATACTGGTTAATATATTCATGGAAGGCAGATATCATCATATTTTGTAGAAACTCTTCTAAACTTTGGAAATATCTAATTAAATGGCTCAAAAACTACTAGATTTTCCTGTTATTCAAGTCTTCTCCTTGTTTCTCACAAAAATAAACTTCAAAATAATATAAATTTCAATAAATATTATATTTAGCAAGTACTGAATATCTGACTGAAATATGAAGCCTTTATTCTATCACATGAATTTTTAAAATTTATGGTCCAATTTTGATGGATTAATTTTTTTAACTTTTATTTAATGAATATAAATTTCCAAAGTACAGCTTATGGATTACAATGGCTTTTTCCCCCCATAACTTCCCTCCCACCTGCAACCCTCCCCTTTCCCTCTCCCTCCCCCCTTCCATTCACATCAAGATTCATTTTCAATTCTCTTTACATACAGAAGATCAATTTAGCATATAATAAGTAAAGCTTTCAACTGGTCGCACCCACAGAGAAACACAAAGTGAAAAATACTGTTTGAGTACTAGTTATAGCATTAAATCACAATGTTCAGCCCATTAAGGACAGAGATCCTACATGAGGAGTAAGTGCACAGTGACAGCTGTAGTTGACTTAACAAATTGACACTCTTGTTTATGGCATCAGTAATAACCCTAGGCTCTTGTCATGAGTCACCAAGGCTATGGAAGCCTTTTGAGTTTGCCGACTCTGATCATATTTAGACAAGGTCGTAGTCAAAGTGGAAGTTTTTTTCTCTTTTTTCCTTTCTTTGTTTCATTTTTCAATTTTTGATCAACATGCAGTGTTTGTACATTTTTATGGAGTGCGATCTACTATCTCAGCAAATGCACTCAGTATAAACCAATCAAATGACACAACTAGATTTCCCATTTCCTTATCTTTTCTTTGTGCTTGGCACCTATCAGCTCTTTTTCCCCAGTTACTCATGCAATATATAAGACATGATCATGAAGTCTTCCCATCCGACTGTGTTGTGGACACTGAAACTTGTAATCTGTGTGTGGTGTCCATTCTCTCTCTCTCCTTATTCTTCTCAACCTCTAGGAATTACTGTTCTAAGTTCAGAAAGACTGCTTCCTTAATCTCCATGTATGAGAGATAATATTCAGGGCATTGTTTGTTTTTTAAGATACTTAAATGTATATAAAATTTAAAGAGGCTAAAAATAAAAATACTATGTGTGATAAAAATGAAGTGTAAATAGAATTCAAAGCAGCTAAAATGTGAGTGGACATACAAGGGTGATTTCAACAGGAGTAGAGTTTATTAAAGTAGCTTCATATAGTCAAGGACAAATAAAATCTTGTGTAACGAAATAAGAATGGGAAACCACTGGAAGTAGAAAATATAATATAAAAAAGATGGAATTCAAGAATTGGTACTTATAAAGTGGGAAAATGACATGGAAAATTAGAAATACAGCCATAGAATTGTAGTGATTAAATATACTTCAAGAATAAATCACAATGGTTAGCCACATCTTCTCTGGCATCGCTAAGGTAATATTTGGGGAAATGAAGGGGTTCTGGGGTAGTCATCATTCATAAATAAAACTATACTTAATAAAGTGAACAATGTAAACGCAATTTCACATAAAATAAATCTAATAAAATAGCTGGAAGCACACTGCAGTGAATATTATTATTTGAATCAGATATAATTAACTATGGAAGTATTTACATAGGATCAAATTTAAAATTTAGCTTTTAAAAAAATAGAAGGATGATCTGTGATAGGAAATATAAAAGGTGATTATAACTGTTAAATGAATAGATAATACATGTCTTACATTGCCATATTTAATAATATGCGTAAATTGAAATTTTTAGGATATTCATCTTAAAAATCAAATTAATTCATATGATGTTTTTCTAAAAAATATTTTATTTATGTATTTGATAGGTAGAGTTACAGAGAGAGGGAGAGATAGAGAGAGAGGTCTTCCATCTGCTGGTTCACTCCCCGAATGGCCTCAATGGTCAGAGCTGAGCTGACCTGAAGCCAGGAACCAGAAAGTTCTTTTGGGTCTCCCACATGGGTCCAGGGGCCTAAGATTTTGGGACCTCTTCCACTGCTTTTACAGGCCATTAGCAAAAAGTTGGATTGGAAGAGGACCAGCTGGGATACAAACTGGCACCCATCTGGGATGCAGGTGTCAATGGTGGAAGCCTGGCCTACTATGCCAGAGTGTCAGCTCATAGCATGTTTCTAATATGCCACGTAAACACAGAATTATACCTAGAGAATAAATTGTCAAGGTATTTTCCTAAATTTGATGTGTTCAAATAACATCTTGAATATAACACAGGTCAAAAAATGTGTAGGAACTCACAATTATTCAGGAAACATGCCTAGCATACAAATACTTTCTTCTTAATCTTGGAACTCTGAATTCATAGCTTCAATATCTCTTTTAAGGCAGTGACAGCTTTTGATCATTATACTATCCATGAATATTAGCAGAAAGTAAAAATTGTCATTGGCATAGGATTTTGAAGTTGTTATTAATGACTTAATGGATCTAAAAATTCGTTGGAAAGTTTGTCACACAAGGGTCATGAAGGATTTTTGCAGTTATTATAATTTTGTTATAATTACTGCATATTCTGAACTAGGATAGTTTATAAGAAGGGCATGACACAACTTAACTGAGTAGCTTTGTGTTACATCTCAAAGGATGGTTTTGAGAATTTGATAAAATAGAAAATGTGGAAAATAAACATTATAAACCCATGAAGGCAATCTATTATCATTTAACTACTAATTGATTGGCAGAGTAATCCAGAATTGTATCACTGGGATGCTACCTTAACTTTTTTTGTGAATATCACTCATTTTATAGATGATACCACGGATTGAAAAATATATATACAAAAATAAACTGTCTCAAAATGCTGCTGTACTCAAGTAGTGGACTTTGTTGTTTCAGTGTGCTTTTTATACTGTAAAATAAAGGCGTATAAATTGCAAATGTAAAATATTTTCTGGTTGAGTATCTCTGGGCCTGAATTGTGGTATCAATTTCTCCTCCAACAGCTATTTCCTAGAATTGAAAATATGAAGGCTCTTCAAAATGTTTGGGAACAGGGTTCATTGTGAAAAGATTATGCATGGATTTTAAAATTTTTAAACCAAAATAAACTTATCTTAATTTTATTTTCACATATACTATTTGAAATATCCTTGAATACAATCAATGGGTTGCTTTTAAATATGCAAACTCTTACATTAATGAAGGATAATGAGCTCACTCAATGATGAAAAATTCATATAATACCTTTACAACAAATTTAAATCAAATGATCAAATGCTCAAAGTTTGAACTACATATCTATGTGAAAGAAAACACATAAATGCACAAACAAATTTGTGAACATAGAGGAAACTTTGTCACTCTAGCTTGACTGAATTTATGTGAGCAGTGATCCACTGATAACTGTCAAATCTTGAGGCAATTGGTATTTATAGTATTCAAAATTGTTTCTCAATTGCAAATAGCTAAATGAATTTGTTTAAATACAAAATTTTCTCACTTTCTATGGAGATGATATGATTATTACACTCAATATTTGGGGCTGGACAAGGCCAGTCTCCTTTTTCTTCTGCTATTACTAGCATTTCAATAATTCCTTGCATCAGTGTTTCTGAAAATAAACCATCTAATTTTAGGTGCTCATCCCACATCGACTATGTCAGACACCTGGAGGTACAAATCAATAAATCCATATTAACAACCTGCTCATGTGATCTTTATGCCAAAGTTTGACAGCCATTGTTTTTGGAGTTTCCTAAATAGAATTACTTCTTCTTTTCTGTTAATCATAACCAGAACACAAGAACATAGGAGGAAATTCATACATATAAACAGAAAGGCTTCCAGTTCCAGAGTCATTTGATTACTTATTATAGTTGCTTTTTAGTTTCATGAAAGGATATTATTAGGTCATCTTATGCCAGATCCTTTATTTTATTTGCCCTACAAATTACCGCATCTCATCTTGGATGAGTGAATAGTCAGTGCATAATTATGTTCTATCACTCATCACAAATTTCTGCCTTTGTTCCACTTCCCTACTTAGTGAGACAGATTGAGGATAATGGCGCCAATTAATGAAAGCCACCCTGAAGAGTTCATTCTTCTTGGCTTTGCTGACCGACCTTGGATGGAGCTGTCTCTTTTCATTGTTCTTCTCATAATGTACCCCATGGCCTTGGTTGGAAACATCACCATCATTCTTGTGTACAAGTTAGACCCCTGTCTTCACAGTCCCATGTATTTCTTCCTCACCAACCTCTCCTTTTTGGACATATGTTACACCACCAGCATTGTCCCTCAGATGCTCTTTAACTTGGGAAGCTCTAAGAAGACCATCAGCTACATGGGATGTGCACTTCAGCTTTATTTCTTCCACATAATGGGGGGCACAGAATGTCTGCTCTTAGCACTTATGTCCTTTGATCGTTATGTGGCCATTGGCAAACCTCTGCACTACACCCTCATCATGAATCAGCGCACATGCATCCTGTTGGTATCTACTGTGTGGCTCAGTGGAATTACCTATGCTGTCTCAGAAGCCACCGTTACACTACAGTTGCCTCTCTGTGGTCTCAATAAACTGGATCATTTGGTGTGTGAGATTCCAGTTCTGATAAAGACAGCCTGTGGTGAAAAAGAAGCCAATGAGTTCACACTCTCTGTGGTGTGCATTTTCATGTTAGCTGTTCCTCTATGCTTAATTCTTGCTTCCTATGCTAGTATTGGACATGCTGTATATAAGATTAAAACTTCTGAGGGAAGAAAAAAGGCCTTTGGGACATGTTCCTCTCATCTCATTATAGCTTTCTTATTTTATGGTCCAGCCATTAGCATGTACCTTCAGCCCCCCTCCACCATCTCAAGGGACCAGCCCAAGTTCATGGCTCTCTTCTATGGAGTTGTGACTCCCACATTCAACCCCTTCATATATACCCTTAGAAATAAGGATGTAAAGGGAGCATTGGGAAATGTGGTGAGGAACATTTTCAGTTCCAAGAGTTAGTAGATATCAAGTAAAATTATATATAACAACTAGAGTGGGTTTACATGGGTTTTTTTCTCATAATTAACTCTTGTCTCATAATCAAATCTCATGGCACATGCTCTTGAAAATATACCACACTTCTTGTATTGTTTATAATATTGTTTGATAAGGATTATACTCAAATAATATTCACCAGTGTAAGCACTGTGTTTTTGAAAATACATTTACATAATTTTATTCTGATTGGTACATAGCAAAATAATACTTAAAGCAGTAAAACATATTAATAATATAAATTGACTACTTTAAGCTAATCATAAAAATGGCATGATATCAATTCAACAACGGACTTTCTGTCATGTTGTCTGAGAAACGTTTCATCATTCTCTGTGACTTTTCCCAAGTCTACATGGGCAGCCTGACTACATAGAATATTCAGTGTGAAGCAGTCTATGTGTTAGAAGAAATAAGAATCTCATAGGCTTATCTACCTGTATTTATGCAGATGCTCTTGCTTCTTAAAATACCATTGTAGATATGGGTGTTTGTCATCCCACATCAGGATGCCTGACTACAATACTCAGCTCTGCTTTCAATGCTAGCTTCTTATTCAACACCTGAGAGACAGCAGGTGATGGCTCGAGTACTGACACCCACGTGAGACACCCAAAATTAGTTCTAGTCTCCTGATTTGGCCCGATCTAGTTCCGGTTCCAGCATTTGAAGGGTGAACCAGCAGATGGAAGATCTCTCCTTGTCTATTTCTGTCTTTTAAATAAGTGTATAAAATTATTTTAAAAAATCATTGTAATTTTTATTTAAATAAGTATAGGATGATTTTTGTATTTTAAAGAATTTATCACCAAATATTGAAATGAGAAGAATAATGAAGAAATAAGACAGATAAGTTTCTTAGCTTTCATTTTAAATGCTGTCAATTTAATTCTTCTGAGTTAGTGAAAGAACAGGAAAATAATTTAATAAGGAACCACAACCTAGAGACAATTTTATGCCTAAACAGGAACATCCAGGAATGCCTTTTGTAACTGTGCAAGAAATGATATGAGAAAGAAATAATTTTTACTTTTGGAATAAAAAGGAATTTGATTATATCAACAAACTATGGAAAAAAGTGTCAGTGTAAGGAATAGTGAGAGCTGTGATATAGGATTTTACAGAGGGAAAAATCCACGTTCCCCTCTGATTTTGAGTCTGACTGGGAGGGATGACAGGGGGTTGGGCACCCATGTAGGACTGTGAGGTTGCCCCCATCCTCCCAACCTTTCACAGGTTCCAGGGCTCAAACTGCCATGGTTGAGCACCCACAGGCAGCTGACTCTGGGAAAGTCTCTGCTCTCTCCATGGACTGGACAGGCTAACAGGGCAGAGTGGATCCTCTACACCCTGTGCCTATGGGATCCTTGCACCTTGTGACTGTGAGAAATTTATGAATGCACAATAGGAAGCAGGGTGTAGCTGTGACTCTGGGAAATCACTGTGTCTGGAATCAGAGGCTCAGAGATCCCGGATTGCCTGGGATGGGTTGCTGCTGAGAGATCTGTGCTCACACTGAGGACTGCACAGATCCTTTGTGGCAGTGCAGGTGAGTGTTGCACCCACTGTGGGATAATCTCTGGGCACTGATCATCTTGGAATTGAGGAGATGAGGGTGTGAATACAACAGCAGCGATGATCATACTCTCTCCACTGCTGACAATAGAGATCTATACCCAACTTGAGTATCACTCTTGATACTCATCCACCCTGGAGCACTGACCAGAGCTCCCTGGCTGCAGCCAGAACACACTTCTGGGTATTCACTGAAAGAGCAGATACTCTGCCAAACTACAGAGGCATAGTTCAAAGAAAAATCTATCAGAGGAGAAAACCAACAAATACTTCCCTAAATGTCTAAAAATTGCAGAAATTCAAAAAACAAGAATAAGGAAGACAATATGACTCTCACAAAGGAAAACAATAACACTTCAATATTAGAATGTGAAGACAAAGAGGTTGATGAAATATCTAAAAAGGAATTCAAAAGAATGATTATAGGGTTACTCAGAAGCAATGAGAAGCAAATTCATGAGTTACAAAAATTTCTAAGTGACATGGAGGATAAATTTTCCAATGACATTAGATTTAAACAAAGAAATCAATATGGAATATTAGAAATGAATAATATGTCATATAAATAAGTCAAATATTTCAGATAATATGTCAAATAAAAAATATAGTGGGTAACCTTAACAAAGACTTGGTAAGGCAGAAGAATGAATATCCGAGCTAGAAGACAAATCTTCAGAAATGTCTCAGTCAAACCAAAAAAAAAAAAAAAAAAGAAATTAGAAACATTGAAAACAATGTTCAAGATTTATGGGATATTATCACACTACCCAACATATGGGTCTTAGGAGTTCCTGAAGCTGTGGAAATAGAATAAATTAGAAGGCCTATTCAGTGAAATAATTACAGAAAGTTTCTGTAATTTGGAGAATGAGAGGGAAGTACATGAAAGAAAGTACAGAAGGCACATAGAATTCCTAGCTAAATATTCCAAATAATGAATTTTTAAATATTTTCCAGAGACAAATGGTAAAAGTTGTATATGTAATGGGAGTATATAGTAATGTTCCCCTAACCAAGTAGATATCATAATTGAAGATATATGTATGCATATATATGAAGACTCACAAATGATGAAAAGCTGTAATAGTGTATAATACTCATTTTAGTTTCAATCTTACTTAATCTTTCAACAAACCTTCAAGGTGCATATTATCTACATTTGATAGGTAAGATTAAACTGTCTCATTTATTTCTGAGCCTGCCTTCTTTATGTGAAATTGGAATTTCAGTCTTTGTGTTATCAAAAATCCAAGCATTCACCTTATAGCAAGATATCTGTGAAGAGGATAGAAATGCAAGACTATACATTCAAGCGATGAATAATGTGATAAATTTACATGAGGCAGTATGTAAAACTGAAAGCCAGATATATCTTGAACCAACAACTTAGAACCAAATGTGATGTTAAAGAATGTGTATCTCTGTAAGTGATAAGGTCTGGTAGGGTTTTAAATTCTAAAATTATGTAAGATCTTTAAGACTAAATTTCACCAATTAAAATAATGTTTGGAGTAGGAAAACTATAGAAATTGATACATTAAGCATATTGCAACTATTCATAAAATATAAACAGGTATTTAAGTAAGATAAGAGTTCACAATTGATCATAATGAAAGGACTAAGAGTCAAAGGGAGCACATAAACAAGTCTAGTACCTGCTAACACTAACCGATAGAATAAATAAAGGGGAGAGTGATCCAACATGGGAAGTGAGACACTCAGCAGACTCATAGAATGGCAGATGTCCTAAACAGCAGTCTGGCCTCAGAATCAGCCCTAAAGGCATTCGTATCTGGCTGAAAAGCCCATGAGAGTATTTCAGGCATGGAAAGCCAAGACACTCTGGCAAAAGATCTCTGTGAGTGAGATCCCAGTGGAAAGAACAGGTCTTTTTTTTTATTTATTTATTTATTTTTTTGATAGGCAGAGTGGACAGTGAGAGAGAGAGACAGAGAGAGAAAGGTCTTCCTTTGCCGTTGGTTCACCCTCCAATGGCCGCCGCTGCAGCCGGCGCACCGCGCTGATCCGATGGCAGGAGCCAGGATCCAGGTGCTTTTCCTGGTCTCCCATGGGGTGCAGGGCCCAAGCACCTGGGCCATCCTCCACTGCACTCCCTGGCCATAGCAGAGAGCTGGCCTGGAAGAGGGGCAATCGGGACAGAATCCGGCGCCCCGACCGGGACTAGAACCCGGTGTGCCGGCACCGCAAGGCGGAGGATTAGCCTATTGAGCCATGGCGCCGGCTGAAAGAACAGGTCTTCAAAGAAGGAGGTACCTTTCTCTGAAGGGAGGAGAGAACCTCCACTTTGACTATGACCTTGTCTAAACAAGATAAGAATCGGAGAACTCAGAGGGCTTCCATAGCCTTGGAAACTCATGACTGGAGCATAGGGAGACTACTGATGCCATAGACAGGAGTGTCAATTGGTAAAGTCAACAACAGGAGTCACTGTGCACTTACTCCTCATGTAGGATCTCTGTCCTTAATGTGCTGTGTATTGAGATTTAATGCTATAACGAGTACTCAAACAATATATTTCACTTTGTGTTTATATGGGGGTGCAAACTGTTGAAATCTTTACTTAATGTATACTAAACTGATCCTCTGTAAAAAAAAAGAAATTATCAACTCCCAACTTGACTCTCACTGGGATTAAACATGACAATAGGTCTGATCTGATTTCATCATCATTTAAAAAAAAATCATCTATTATTTTTCACTTTATGTTTCTGTGTGGGAGCAAACTGTTGAAATCCTTACTTAATGTATACTAAGCTGATCTTCTGTATATTAAGATAATCGAAAATGAATCTTGATGTGAATGGAAAGGGAGAGGGAGTGGGAAAGGGGAGGGTAGTGGGTGGGAGGGACAGTATGTGGGGGAAGCCATTGTAATCCATAAATCGTACTTTGGAAATTTATATTCATTAAATAAAAGTTAAAAAAAAAGAATGTCAAAAATGGAAAAGATAGAAAATGTGTGAGAGTTTGATATAAGAGACTGACTTAATTGATTTTATTAAATGTAGACCCTCTGGGACAGAGATGAGCCACTGACAATGGCGACATTCAAGCCTACAAGACTGAATAGGAGGTAGAATTTTTGTGAAGAAGTTTAATAGGAGGAAAAGCAATTTTTAGAACAGAAGTTAGGAGGACTATAGAAAATATGAAGCAAAATTCCAAGAAAGATGGTTGGTGTTGTGAAGCAGCAGATAAACCCATTGCCTGTGACACTAGCATCCCCCAGGTGCCAATTCCCATCCTGGTTGCTCTGCTTCCCATTGTGGTTCCCTGATAATGTGCCTTGGAACGCAGTAGAAGATGGCCCAATTACTTAGACTCTTGCCACCCACTTGGGAGATCCAGATGGAGTTCCATCTGCTGGCTTTTGCCTCTCCCTGTCCTTGTTGTTGTAGCCGTTTGGAGAGTGAACCAGTAGATGGAAGATATCCTCCTCCCTCCCTTTTCCCATCCCCTCTAGATTTGCCTTTCAAACAAATAAACATTAAAAAAGAGTTCAAGGAAAATGTACTAATTGTATCCATAAAGGAAAAGACTTTGATTTAATATATTTTAGGATGACGGTTTTGTGCATACAACACTTTTATTTTAGCAAGACTTAACTCTGGGAAATGAAAAGTTACACAGCAGTACTTTCTGTACACACTTAGAAGCTTAAGAGTTTGTAATTCTCTTTCCTCAGAATTCATCAGTGACTTCATAGTACTTATGAGGAACACCTATAATTTTCAGATTTTAAGATCTTTACATATATTCATATTTATGTAAATATGTTGTAAATAGAGGAGACAGGACTATAGTTAGGAAAACAGATGGTAGAGCTCCCGTGTGTGGGCTGGTTCTCTGAAAAATTGCTGGGCACGCTTCTCAGAAACTAGACAGATGATAGCAAGGGTGCAAGCTGGCAAACTGCAAAATGCCACTAGCTGCAGAAGGTACCTGGCTCAATGCCAGGGACCCCTCTGTGGGAAAAGCAAGTTGCCTAGCAACAGCTAACTAGTCTGATAATTGGCGGTTATCTTACTGTCAAGATTGACATCTTGGGGGCCAACACTGGTGCTGTAGGTTAATCCTGTGCCTGCGGTGCCAGTATCCCATATGGGCTCCAGCTGGAGTCCCGGCTGCTCTACTTCCAATCCAGCTCTCTGCTGTGGCCTGGGAAAGCAGTAGAAGATGGCCCATGTCCTTGGGCCCCTGAACCTGCATGGGAGACACAGAGGAAGTTCCTGGCTCCTGGCTTTGGATCGGCACAGCTCCAGCTGTTGGGGCCATTCGGGGAGTGAACCAACGGACAGAGACCTTTCTCTCTGTCTCTCCCTCTCACTTTCTGTGACTTTACCTCTCAAATAAATTAATAAAAATCTTTAAAAAAATGAAAAAAGGACTGACATCTTAGTCAGCCAATAGAAAGAAGATCTCATTTACTGGGATAGAATTATGCCCCAAAGCAAGCCAGATGGTTTTGTACCCTAGGAGCCCCTTCTGTGCCTTTTCCTTACCAATAAACCCACTTATGCTCCAGTGCTTCTGATCCACGTGCAACAGTCTTCCTAGACACGGGACAAGAACCCGACTGGGTACTGACACCGGAATTCCTGTGCCATTTCCTGTGTGATGATTGTGAGCAGAAGTGAAGGGCTAAATGTGCAGTAGGGAAGACTGAAGTGCTTGGAATAAAAACTGCTATAACATTTTTTTCCGAAATTTCTTCTCTTGCTATTACCCCATATCCCCCCATGAAGCAACTACTGCACCTTGGGAATCTTGCTTTTTCTACTGTGGGGAAAGCACCATCTCAGATTGCAAGTTCTTAACTACAGCAAATCCTTGAGTTGTCTCTGTTTAGATTCTATAGAAAGCATTCTGAAAGAGATAATACCAACTAATTAATGAATCTGATGGTAACAAGTGACTTATAGGTAAAAGAGCACATCTGATAGGTCACATTAATGAGGCTATTACTAAATAATTTTTATAGCTCCTATGTGTACTTAAATACCTCTGTTACTACATATTGGCATGTGCTGTTATTAATAAATTAGTAAATTAGTGCGGCTAATTACAAGTAACACATTCCATCTGTACAAGTGCAATTCTTAGTATAAATATTATGTAAGTACAATATTATCATAAGGTTTATATTTTTAAACTAACTGACAGAGATTTAGGTAATTTCCTTTTTGATTTGTGAGAAATTTTTAAGTAAATGATAGTATATAAAGTTCTTTCGCAAACATCTCACTTAAAACAAAGATTTAATGGATGTCAGAGAAAAGTTCCTCAAAAAAATATCTGTGAAAAATGTTGACATACGATCTATTGTCTAAGAAGCTGTCTTGAACATATTAGGTATGGCTATGAATTTACTATGAATTTAACATGCTTCTGCTAAATAATTAATTGTTATTAATTAAATATCTGGTGAAATTATTTGAAAATGAGCATATTAATGATGCTTTTTAGCAAATAATTTGCTCAAATATATATTTCAATCCAATGAGTTAGCCTAAATGAGTTATCATTATTACACACAAAACTTCTTGTGATTTTATTTTTCAATTATGCTAATCCACAATGTACATATTGATATAAATGATTTAGACTTTTATACCATCCCTTAGGGTCTCCATAAACTGTGAATATTAATTTTGAAGTACTAACACTGCTTTTCCATAGTCCTTCTGGCTATCATATTACGTGAACTGCTTGAATTATCAAATTATACCTTACTATGACTAACCTGAAAATTAGAATAGAAAATTCATCTTCTAATACTATAATGGAATCATGAATAAAATCAAGTTTAGATCATTGGACAAGTAGATATAAGTAAGCACAGAGATATACTAGACCAAATGAGGAAACTGAAATATCCAGTGATCCCAGTACATCTCTCCATCATCCCCAACGTTTTCATTCACTTAAGCCAAATACATGGTTACTTTCCCTGCTTCAATGATTATTCATTTATTTTTTTAAGATTTATTTATTTATTTGAAAGTGTTACATAGAGAGAAAAGGAGAGGCAGCTAGAGAAAAAAAAAAGAGACAGAGAGAGAGAGAGAAAGAGAGAGAGAGGTACTCCATCTGCTGGTTTATTCCCCAATTGGCTGCAACAGTCAGAGTTGCATCAATCCAAAGCCAGGAGCCAGGAGCTTCTTTCGGGTCTCCCACATGCGTGCAGTGGCCCAAGGATGTGGGTCACCTTCTACTACTTTCCTATGCCACAGAAGAGAGCTGGATCAGAAGTGGAGCAGCTTGGTCTCGAACCGTTGCCCATATGGAATGCTGGCGCTTCAGGCCAGGGCATTAACCTGTTGCGCCACAGTGCTGGCCCCATTCCCATGCTTTTCTTTAATGTCTTTCCTTTTTGTTCTGATATTCAATCCAGAATACTATGTATCTTTCAGTCCCCTCCATCTGTATTTCCTTGTTATTCACGACCATGACACTTTTGAGGGAATACTGGTCAGGTAATTAGCAGAATGCACCTTGGTTATGATTTGTTTTATGTATTCTCATTATTAACTTCAAAATTTAGGTTTTTTAGAGGTTTTTGGAGGCAAAGTTCTCTTATCTGATCATAGGAGGGAAGACACGATCTCTGCATAGCATTACTGATGGTGCTGATTTTAATCACTTGTTGAAGACAGTGTATGTACTTCATAAAGCTTAAACTTTCAAGCTTATCTTTCCATACTCTATTCTTTAAAATACATCCACTAGGTCTAGCCTATACTTAAGAAACGACAGTAGATAATTATCTTCCATCTTGTTCAGGGGGTATTAGTACAGCCACAGTGAAGAATACTTTCTCCTCCTCTATATCTTTATTTTTAATCATTTATTTATATCAGTGTATTGATTATTTATTTTGTGCATTGGCTTATACTCCAATGCTATTGTATTTATCTTGCTGCTCAAATTTTTCCAACTTGCTATTTTCCAGCTGGCTTGGTTATTGTATTCCTTGCACATGTCTACATTTTTTCTGTAATCCATTTGGTTTAGGAAATCTAAATTTCTGGTACTACTGCTCCTATTCTAGGATTATCTGGTATATTCTTTTATCATACTAAAAATCATATATTCTTCCAAATATCCTTTCATTGAAGAATAATATTACACACTAAAAGGTAAATACTACATATGAACATATGAATATTGCTGCTGGGGTACCATTGCTTCTGGGTCTTTCAGTAGAATTAAGTAAATAAAACATATATACAGACATACACACAGATAACATATACACATATATCTAAGTGTTTATGTAACTGTCCATCTCTGTGTACATGTATATGTATGTTTGTTCTCATGTATGTGTAAACTATCTTATCTAACACAACACAATAACACATGGTTCATTCTAGTCTTTCTCTTGCTTGTCTGTAATTTCCATTACCAACAGTGAGAAATGTTAGATCTCATGATCCAACATCTTTTAACACTTTTGTCCAACACTAGGGAACATGTAGATCTATGCCGCAAATCATTATACCCCCATGAGAAACAAAACGTTAACGCAGAATTATTTTTATCTTTAGCCTCCAATGAAATATACTTTTCTAAAGTTATTTAGGACAGCATTTTTCTAAAGATTTATTATTTATTTATTTATTTGAAAGTCAGAGTTACACAGAGATAACGAGAGGCAAAGAGAGAGAGAGAGAGATCTTCCATCCGTTGGTTCACTCACCAATTGACCACAATGGCTGGAGCTGATCCAAAGCCAGGAGCCAGGAACTTCTTCTGGGTCTCCAACGTGGTACAGGGGCCCAAGGACATGAACCATCTTCTACTGCTTTCTCAGGACATAGCAGAGAGCTGGATCAGAAGTGGAGCCGCTAGGACTTGAACCGGTAACCATATGGGATGCAGGCACTGCAGGCAGTGACTTTACTGGCTACGCCACAGTGCCAGCCCCTAGGATAGCATTTTTTTTTACTCCACTCTTTTCAATGTAGTTATGCTGTATAATTAATATATTCATAGATTCATTTTTCAGAGTCTGCGTTCCACCCTAGGATCTTTAGTATATTCATTGATGTTTTTCTTTGCTTATTTGCATACATTAATTTTTTATTGTTATGGGCATTTTTTTGTGTTGATAAAATGCAAAGTCATGCAGCATGGGTATAGTAGGTATAGAATAATTCTATCATCCCAAAAGTTCTTCTGTGTGTATTCTTCGTCATCAACCAACCTCCTTTCCACCAACCCCTCACAACCAGATTCTTTTCCATTTGTATAGTTTTGTTTCTCCAGTAATATTAAGAATGGATGCATACAAAAGTCATTCTTTAGATGACTATTCACATTTTCTAGGAAGTTCATTTGAGAAACACCCATATTGTCAGAGATAGAAGGAGGCCATTTTTCCCATTAAAATAAAATATTCCATTGTGTGGGTATACCCCCAGCTTATCTTTCTCCTGTTGAAGGACATAGGTTGCTTACAATTAAGTATTTATCCATAGCCTACTACAAAATATCACACAGATATGCAGTGAACATAAATTTTGAATTCATTGTCACAGTAAGTCTATACTAAACTTTTTTTAACTTTTATTTTATGAATATAAATTTCCAAAGTACAGAATATGGATTACAATGGCTTCCCCCAGTAACGTCCCTCCAACCAGCAACCCTCCCCTTTCCCACTCCCTCTTCCCTTCCATTCACACCAAGATTCATTTTCGATTCTCTTAATATACAGAAGATCAGTTTAGCATACATTAAGTAAAGATTTCAACAGTTTGCTCCCACGCAGAAACATAAAGTGAAAAATACTGTTTGAGTACTAGTTATAGCATTAAATCTCAATGTACAGCACACTAAGGACAAAGATCTTACATGAGGAGTAAGTGCACAGTGACTCCTGTTGTTGACTTAACAAATTGACACTCTTATTTATGGCATCAGTAATCACCCTAGGCTCTTGTCATGAGTTGCCAAGGCTATGGAAGCCCCCTGAGTTCACTGACTCTGGTCATATTTGCACAAGGCCATGGTCAAAGTGGAAGTTCTCTCCTCCCTTCAGAGAAAGGTGCCTCCTGCTTTGATGACCTGTTCTTTCCGCTGGGATCTCACTTGCGGAGATCTTTCATTTAAGACATTTAAAAATTTATTTAAAAGATTTACATATATGGGGTAGAGTGTGATATTTCATTAAATGTATGCAATGCGTATTGATCAAATAAGCACAATTAAAATGTCCCTCTTCTTGTCATCACATTATTTATTTATTCATTTATTTTTTTATTGAATGCATTTTTACATAGATACAACTTTAGGAATATATTGGTTCTTTCCCCATGTTTCCACCCCACTCCCATCCCACCTCCCATTCCCTCTCGCATCTTCTTCTTCATTATGGATTATTTTTAGTATGACTTCATATAAAGAGGACTATCTCTATGCTAATCATATATTTCAACAATTTGCCCACATGCCCATACATAACATATAGCACGCAGTTTGGGGAGAAAATTTGCAGTGGATTCTCATATTGCAATTCAATAGAGACAGAGCTCCTACCTGGGGAGCAAGTGCACAATGACTACTGTTGTTTGTTTGTTTGTTTGTTTGTTTTTAACAATTAACACTCTTTTTTTATGACTCAGTATCATCCGAGGCTCTTGTTGTGGGCTGCTAGGGCTATGGAGGCCTTTTGTGACCATAGACTCCGTCGGTATTTGGACACAGCCATAAGCAAAGAGGATGTTCTCTCCCTTCGGAGAAGAGTGTCTTCTTT
Organism: Oryctolagus cuniculus; assembly: GCF_051225735.1. Classification (NCBI taxonomy): domain Eukaryota; kingdom Metazoa; phylum Chordata; class Mammalia; order Lagomorpha; family Leporidae; genus Oryctolagus; species Oryctolagus cuniculus. The sequence goes on from NC_142871.1 coordinate 141,350,700, forward strand.
GATGACCCTTCCTTTCCTCTGAAGTCTCGCAGAGCTCCTCCTTGTGTGTGTGTGTGTGTGTGTGTGTGTTTTCCACAGAGTCTTGTCTTTCCATTCCTGAGATGCTCTTACAGGCCTTTCATCCCGACCAGGAAGCCTTATGGGTTGATTCTGAGGTCTGAGTATTGTTTACTGCGAAAGTCATTCTAGGACTCTGCTGTGTGGAGTGCTTCCCATGTTGATCCTTCCTTCCTTTTTTAATTCTATTATTTTTACCTGGGATTTGATGTTATTTATGTCGTCTCTTTTAAACTTAGACTGCTCTATCTGTTGCCTTTAACGTTTCAGTTGATCATTGTAACAGTGAAGATGGTGTTTATACCACTGATTCGTATGGGTTTGGAGCCCCATTGTCATTATGTTATGATTAGAGCCTTTGAATTCTGCTTTTATTTGCTCAGGAAATATATTATATATTATTGTGTAGTATAGTCATCCCAATGTCTTGTGCATTGCTAGAAACTTACATGAAAAACAGTGTGTAGTTTCCTTAAAAAACTAAAGATAGGACTGCCACATGATTCAGCAATAACACTACAAGGTATAAACCCAAAAGAAAATTAACCATTATATTAACGTGCATTTCCATGTTTATTAGCTAAAGTTTCCATCATCAGATGAATGGATAAAGAAACTATGGTATATATAAACACAAAGGAATACTATTCAACCACAGAAAGAATGAAATCTTGTGATCTATGGCAAATAGATAGAAATTGACAAAATTACATTAATTGAAATAAGCCATGCACAAAAATTAAAATATATTACATGTTCTCCCTTATATATGAAAAATTTAAAAAATTGACCTGAATGTAAGAGTCATTACCAGAGACTGGGAAGTGTAGTGGGGAGGGAAGTTAGAGGGAAGTTGCATAATGGGCACCAAATTATAATTATATAGAAGGAAGAATTTCCCAATATTACATACCTAAATCGTAAAAGTCTCAAAAATTACACTGAGATGCAAGTGATTCATGAATTGATATGATATTTACATTGAGTTATCACTTACTCTTTGTTTCACTACAGAACATTATTTCCAGTTTAAAGCAATATATTACATAGTCCATTTATTTCAGATGAGATGATTTATAATAATATAGGTAACAAAACTATTATCCTCATAAAAATACATTTCTTTATTGGAAAATATGTAAGTCGACTTTCATAATATGCTTAACCACAAATATTTAATTTCAAATCAAACTTTAATAAAAATGTAAACTAACATCTTTCACATAACAACATTTATCACAAAATTTTCAAATATATTTTTTTTGACAGGCAGAGTTAGACAGTGAGAGAGAAAGACAGAAAGAAAGGTCTTCCTTTTTTCTGTTTTTCACCCCCCAAGTGGCCGCCATGGCCAGTGCGTTGCGGCCAGTGCACCGCACTGATCCGAAGCCAAGGAGCCAAGTGCTTCCTCCTGGTCTCCCATGCGGGTACAGGGCCCAAGGACCTGGGCTATCCTCCACTGCCTTCCCAGGCCACAGCAGAGAGCTGGACAGGAAGAGGAGCAACCGGGACAGAATCCGGCACCCCAACTGGGACTAGAACCCGGGGTGCCAGCACCACAGGGGGAGGATTAGCCTAGTGAGCTGCAGCGCCGGCCTTCTATGTCCTTTTTATTACTTACTTTTGCTTGAACTAACTGGGATTCAAAAGGACTCAAAGGGCAGTGACCTCAACAATAAATGACCTTCCACCCTTTAAAGGTTCTACCAACTATCAGCGTTACCCAACCAAGAACCAAGCCTCAGGCACTTTAATCTTTTGGAAGCAAATTTAAACACCATGAAATCCATGCCATTACTCAAGAATGAATAGAGGTGTTGGAGAAAAAGATTTATGATATTTTGGGGCCAGTATTTCAGTGCAGCAGGTATGGCTGCCACCAGCAATGCAGGCTTCCCATATAGGTACTGGTTTGAGTTCCAGCTGCTTCACTTCTGCTCCCTGCTAATGTACTTGGGAAAGTAGCAGAAGATGGCCCAACTGTTTGGGCCCCTGTACCCATGAGGGAGACCTGATGGAGTTCCTGGCTCCTGGCTTTGGCTTGGCCCTACCCCAGCCATTGTAGCTTTTTGGGGAGTGAACCAGCATAAATCTTTAAAATATTTATATTTTACTTTTAATTAAAATAATGGTAAACAAACAAAAATAATCTGCCTAAGTGTGAAAAATAAGACATTTTTAAACAATTGAGAATATTTCTCATAGGATTTATAAACTGCTCTCTTGCCAATAGTTGCACCAAATTCCACCACTGTTTTTAATTAAGAGCATGCTACTTTGGGTTCATTAGGATTCTGCTAGGAAATAAATTCTCTGTTTATATTTGGTACTGATTTTACATGGCTGTCTTCTCCATAAGTGAATGCTATTAAGGCAAATGGTGTTTTCTTCATAGCTGTTACCAGAAACTCCACGATCTCTTAGAGCACTAGCTCAATAAATGCTGACAGCATGGCAAATGGATGGGCAAATGACTGGTTGGTGAAGAGATACTCTATTATACTCTTAATAGCATAAGTATAGAGACTCACTCTCTCCCCATTAGTCTCTTTACTGCCCCTCTGACATCTTTGTTTCGGAGGGTATAGATTAGAGGGTTAAGACTTGGTGTCACAACAGTATAAAAGAGGGCAATGAACTTGCCTTGGTCTTGAGAATTTTCTGATGGTGGCTGGAGATATATACACATGACTGGAATGAAAAAGAGTGATACAACCAGCAGATGGGCGCCACATGTCCTAAAGACTTTCTGAAATCCAGTGGTGGATTGCATTCTCAATACAACCTGGGCAATGGCACCATAGGAAGTAAAAATGAGAAGTAGAGGTATGAGAACAAAAATGGAGCTGGTGATCATGAGAGTCAGTTGATTAGCATGAGTATCAACACAAGATATTTGCAGCAGTGCTGGAACTTCACAGAAAAAGTGATCCACTTGGCGATGTCCACACAGGGGTACCCAGAAGGTAAAGAGGGAATGAAGGGCTGAGTTGGTAAAACCACATACCCAAGAAACCACAGCCAGTGCATGGCAAAAACGAGGGTGCATGATGGCAGTGTAATGCAAAGGTCTGCATACTGCTGCATAACGGTCATAGGACATCACCACCAAAAGGACACACTCTGTGGCTCCCAATGCAAGGACAAAGTAAAGCTGAATCATGCAGCCAATGTAAGAGATGGTCTTCTCTGGGCCCCAGAGGTTAACCAGCAACTGAGGGATGGAGCTGGTGGTGTAGCAGAGATCCAGAAAAGAGAGGTTTGAGAGGAAGAAGTACATAGGAGTGTGCAGATGGGAGTCCAGGTATGAGAGGATGATGATGAACAGGTTGCCTATGAGTGTCATCAGGTAGAAAATCAAGATCACCACAAAGAGAACAACTTCCAGGTGAGGCCAACTTGAAAAGCCCAGTAGAATAAAATAGCCTTGAGAACTATAGTTCATTTTTGCCATCAGTCATTCATTTCTTGTTTCCTGAATAAAAAAGTGAAGAAATAATCTGAGACTCATAGGGATGCATGTACAAGAAAAAAAATTGCCCTTTAGAAGGATCTACTACTCTTCAATTCCAGGACAATTTGAGCAGTAAGAGAACCTAAAATAAGTTAAACATAAGAATCCTCAAAAAAGAAAATAATTTGAATGAGCATTTGGCTTAACCATGTTAAAGATCGGTTGAGATGTCTGCAATCTGTGTCAAAATACCTCATTTTGAATCCCAGCTCTATTTTCAGTTCTTATTTTCTGTTGGTACATGCTTTTTGAGACAGCAGTTAATGGTTCAAAGAGATCAGTCTCTGTAATACACGTGATAGATCTGGATTGAGTTTTTAGTTCCCAGCTTCTGCCTAACCCAGTCTTACCATTATAGGCATTTGGGAAGTTAACCAGCAGATGGGAGCTCTCTCTCTGTCTTTCCACTTCCATCTCTCCCTCCCTCCATCTCTTCTTCCTTCTGTCTCTATCTCACAAATAAATAAATATAAAAACCTTTAGCTGTTATGAGTTGAGCTGCAATAAACATAGGGTACAGATAACTCTTTTTTTGATTTTTTTTTTTGACAGGCAGAGAGGATAGTGAGAGAGACAGAGAAAGGTCTTCCTTTTTGCCGTTGGTTCACCCTCCATGGCTGGCGCGCTGCGGCCAGCGCACCGCGCTGATCCGAAGGCAGGAGCCAGGTGCTTCTCCTGGTCTCCCCTGGGGTGCAGGGCCCAAGCACTTGGGCCATCCTCCACTGCCTTCCCGGGCCACAGCAGAGAGCTGGCCTGGAAGAGGGGCAACCGGGACAGAATCCGGCACCCTGACGGGAGTAGAACCCAATGTGCCGGCGCTGCTAGGTGGAGGGTTAGCTTAGTGAGCCATGGGGCTGGTCAAGGTACAGATAACTCTTTCATGTGTTGATTTCATTTCATTTGGGTATACTCTCTGGAGTGCGGTGACTGAGTTATATAGCAGATCTATTTTCATATTTCTGAGGAATCTTCATACTGTCTTCCATTATGGTACACAATAGCTAAGATATAGAATCAACCCAGATGTGCATCAATAGATACCTGGATTAAAAAGTAGTGGTGTATATAAAGTACCAAATACTGTTCTGTGGTGGGAAGACACCGTGTTCTTAAAGTAGTAATTATGAAATGTATAAAGTTTGTACTCCTTAAATAAAAAGAGAATGAAATCCCGTGTTTTGCAACAAAGTGGATGCAACTGGAAGCCATTATGCTTAGTGAAATAGGCAGCCCCAAAATGACAAATATCATGTTTCCCTGATTTATGGCAACTAATATACAGAGTACAATAAAATGTAATGTTTATGAGCAAAATTGACATTTTGAGTTTTGACTCTTGTTTGCAGTCCTTTTCTATACTCTTGAGGCTCAGTGGTTTTTCTACTTACTACTTGTTGAATTCTTTATTTAGTGGAGGGTGAAGCTTGTGATTATAAAATGAACTGAAAGTAGGTCATGGAAAAATTTAAAAAAATAATAAAGAAAGGAGAAGAAAAGGAAGGAAAGTGGGTGGAGGGAGGGAGCATGGGAAGTATCATTATGCTCTTAAATCTGTGTATATGAAATACATGAAATTTGTTCACCTTATATAAATACTTTTTAAAATTTAAAAATGCAGTAATGAATAAATGAATAGTGAATACAAAGTTATTTCATACACAAGAAACCTAATTAATAAAGAAGGAATGATAGAGTTCCAAACACATAGAGTATGCAAAACTACTAGATTAAAAATTTGATGAAGAATGGGATATTTACACATCCGAAAATATCTCTTCCAAATTTGCTTGTCAATGAAACAGTGAAAAATACAAACGTTATAGCAGAAAAAAACCAGTGGTTTTGGTTATGGACAAACCATAACCTAGTTATCAATGTTAATATCAAAAATGTTTTGACAAACCAACATGATGATGTAATATTGTCATGAGGCTTCTAATGTTATTGTTCTGAAGAAAACATGATGTCATTTCAGGGGCATTCCTGGAGAACATGCACAGTCTCATTTAATAATGAAAAAAAAAAGAGAAAACACAAATTAAGATAAAATACATTACCAATACTAATAGAAAAATATATTCAACGAGAATAAAGGGTGATGACCTAGTCCAAATAAAAGGTGTCCATTAAGATACGGTACCTAATGTGTGATTTTGAACATGAAACAAACTATTGGAGACAACTGGGGACATTTTGGTATGGAATTAATTAGATAATAATATTGCATCTGTATTCAACTTGTTAATTTTGATAATTGCAGCGGTTATGTAAAATCTTATCTTTGTTTTTAGACATTGATCACTGAAGTATTGAAGAGTAGAGGAACATCAAGACCACAACTTTCTTTCAAATCATCTAGAGAAAGATGATAGATGGATAGAAAGATGGATATAAAAATTGATGATAAAGCTTTTGTGGGAAAAATATCTGCTGATGCTCAATTCAATTAAAGGGTAAATAGAGTTCTTTGAATGCTTTTTAAACTATTCTATAAGATCAAAATTTACCATAGTAAAAAAATTACAGAAAATAAACATAAAACATTTTTATGTTAATTCAGATATTTGTCTTATAGAAAAAAAAACTGTTGTCTTCTACTCATCTATCCTATGGTGACATCTGGGTAAACTATACAAAATTCTCAATCTGACTGGGGAAGAAAATTTCCATGAAAAATGAATAATTGTTCAGGCTGAATATCAGTTGTCTTTCAGCATTTTCATATCCTTGTATGAAACATAACAATGGCAATCTCAATAGTCTTATGTGTAGATGAAAAGACAGAATGAAGAGTATCATATTCAGTACAGGTTTGAAAATGTTTACATTGGGTAAAATATATTCAGCTTAACTTAAATGTTCTTAAATAAAGATACCATATTTTCTTATCTTTGATGTGTTTCTTTGTATTAACAACTTATTTCTAAAATGAAAAATAAAACATAAATTATGATATCAACAAAAAATACACAAACATATGCACATCAGCTCATGGGTATTCATGATATGAACAAAACTGATCATCTGGGACATGTTATATTAGCCTTGAAAGGATGTGTAATGCAATTGAATTTGAAAACAGAAAATATTATTGAAAGGAAGATAAAAATTCAATGATGAATCAAAGAAGAAGGAAAGGTGTATGTGAAATGTGGAGGAATCTGATTACAGTATTTAGTGTTAAAAGTGTGTATGCCACAGGGCTGAGAAATCTGAACCATAGAGCCTGAAGAAGTTTTCTATGAGATTTCTTTTTCTTTAGGGATATAACTGAGACAATACCTGAATTATGAGAATAAGTTATGACTAATGTGCATTTTATTGCTCATTTGGAAAAATAATTCTGAATATTTAATGAAGCATTAACTTGCTTTTTTATCACTTAATATATTGTTCTTAGTGAATTTTTATTTAAAAATAAAGTGCATATCACAAATAAATTCATATGACTCTTCAGTGACTCTTTCCTGCAGAGTTTCAGTCTTTTATAGGAAACATTAATATTTCTTTTTTTATATTCATTGTGATAAAATATATTGACTCCTGCTTAGGTGTCCTTTTTTCTTTTCTGAATATTTTGCCTCCTCTAACCTTGTCACATCTTTATCCTTTCCACCTCCCACAGCCATTCTTATTCACATTTCTTATTAAGTTAAGGCACAAGAGGAAAGAAATTATAGTAAGACATCTGTGGTAATCACTTCTTGAGGAGGAGGTAATCTCATAATTACATTTGTTTGACAAATTACAACTCTTGTAAAAAATGTCAAGAGTAGCTAATTGGAAGAAAGCTGGTAACATTCTTTGGCCCCAAGACTACAAGTCTGATTCCAGACTTTGCAACTCTGTACAGTGTTGATAATGTATATAACCGTTAACCAGTTATTACACTAGTCTCAACTATTTGTATGATTTGAAAACCATACAGGATAGCAAGTCAATACATTTTCGAATAAGAACTTTTTAAAAGCTACTCAGCATGTAGGATCTCTGTTCTTGATGTGTTGTACTATGTGAATTAACAGTATAACTAGTACTCAAACAGTACTTTATATTTTGTGTTTCTGTGTGGGTGCAAACTGTTGAAATCTTTAGTTACTACATACTAAATTGATCTTCTGTATATAAAGATAATTGAAAATGAATCTTGATGTGAATGGGATGGGAGAGGGAGTGGCAGATGGGATGTTTGAGGGTGGGAGGGTGGTTATGGGGGGGGGAAGCTGCTGTAATCCAAAAGCTGTACTTTGGAAATTTATATTTATTAAATAAAAGTTTTAAAAAAGCTATGGTTAAATAAGAAATAGCAAAGGTCAAATAGAAAATTATGAAGATTACTTGATTTAAAAGTCATTGCCATTTGTGGAATGACAAATTTTCCCTAAGATTTTTTAAAAATTCCCTAGAATGGAGATAATGCATCATGAACATATGGAACCCAATATTGTACTTCCTCTGATGCAGATAAAATTTTCTTCTTTCTTCAACATTCAACTCCAGAAATTAGTACATTAACTAAAGCCAAGTGACAGCTAAAATATATATTTATCTATTATATGAATTGTACTTGAACAGTCTCATGGAGAGGGATTAGAAAGGAATCTAACAGAAGGAACCAAAAATACAAGATGCAAGTAGGCGTTTATGATTATGTCTTTGCTATGTATATCTGGAAATCAGTCACTATACAATGAAAAGTGGTCTATTTCCTCCATCCCCATAACTAGACAACATGTTTTTATTATCATATTATTCCATTTGTACTCTTACCTAGTGCTTAAGCAGTACTTGAACAACTCCTTTCTCTTGTGTTCTGTCGGTGCCTGTCCACAATACTTTTGTGTTGTTTTCCCTAACTATGTCCTCATCATGTGTATACTGTAGTCTGTTCCCTGATTTCCTTGAAATTGTCAATGGAAATGACTATCTACCTTATACATTCTACTCCACAGATTGAGGAAAGCAGAGTCTGAAAATAACCATTATTATTATGCTAGAAAGAGAAAACACTGAGCACTGAGTCTAATAAAAGAATTTGATTTTAGCCATAGAAAGGCACTCATTAGAGCACTCCATGTACCTGGGAGTAGATCCCTATTTTAGAGGAAATAAGGTCTCTATGGAAACAAGACTACAGCTTATTTTCTTTGACTGGGGCCATTGGGAGCATGAATCCCAAAGTGTTAATTAATGTTCTTCAAGGAATTGTCTTGGTTAGAACAATTTCACAAGAATGCAGCATGATACTGCCTTGTTGTACCAAGGTGACTATATATATATATATATATATATATATATATATATTCATCACTGAGAAAAGCAGGGAATTTAATGGATTGTCTTGAGTTACCTGAAATTCCTTCCTCAATTCCTCATCATGCTAAGGGATAAATTAGAAAGCTAATTGTATGAGTACCTTCTATTTATGTAAATTTTGATACAGATTATGTTCAAATATATATATATATTATTCAAAACTTCTAAAACTTTATTATAGAACTCATACCCAATACTTAAAACTTGTCATGAAGTTAATTAACATTCATGAGAGCAAATTAATGGTTTAGTATTGAATTAATATGTTGAGAATTCAACATAATATGTAGTAACAATATAAACACTTGTAAGAAAAATGCCATTGGACTTTTTTGGCTTATGTTCTGCTATAATCAGAATCTAAAATAAAAAATGAATGGAAATTCTCATGCCATTCTAAAGAAAAATCAACTATAACTAAGATGCACTATGAAAAATAACAAATCACCTGGTGGTGATAACAATTCTTTAGTTTGGAAAAAAATTCAGTCACTTTAAAATTTCTCATTACTGGCTAATTGCCAAAAAAGAGATATTTAAATTTTACACACACAAACACACACAAGATTCTTTGGTGTTGAAATTATAGTTTTCATCAATTTTATTACTTAATATGTCTTTTACATAATTTAGTCTTAACATACACAGAAATGTGTAAATTTATTTTGAGGAGAAAACCCTACACACAGTTCATGTGATTGTTTTCTTAAATTATCATCTTTCGGGGCCAGCATTGTAACAATCGGGTAAAGCCTCCACCTGCAATTCAGGCATCTGTTATGGACACTGTTTTGAGTTACAGCTGCTCCACCTCTGATTCAGCCCTCTAATAATAATAATAATGATCCTGCTCTCTTAATAATAATAAGTCAAACCCAGTGCTGTGCCCCTTCTACCCAAGTGGAGATATGTAAGAAGCTCCTGGTTTCTGGCTTCAGCCTGACCCAGCCACGGCCATTGTGACCATCTGGGGAGTAAACCAGTAGATGGAAGATTGTGTGTGTGTGTGTCTCCCTCTTTCTCCATAACTCTGCCTTTCAAATAAGTAAAATAAATCTTTTAAAAAATTATCCTCTACCTTGGACTAGTTAATGGGCATATAGTCATCTGTATCTTTGCTTTATGCATCTGCATGTTGAATAAACTACAGATCAAAAATACTCAGAAACATTTCATCTGTACTAAACATGTGCAGATTTTTGTCATTGTATCTTAAACAATACACTGTAACAAACATTTACATTGAATTTTATTTTATTAAACCTTACAAGTAATCTAGAGACTACGTAAAACACAGGGGAAGATACGCACATATTATACACAACTACTGTGAAATTTAAATAATGAATTTGGGCATCCACTGATTTTGATGACCCCCCAAAAAACTGGAATCAGTACCTGGGAATACTCAGGGATAACTGCTACTTCCTAAGCCTATAAATACTATTCATCTTGGAAATGTGAGTGACATCCAGATTGTGATCAGGACTTTCCAAGAAATTTACACAAAAATCTTAGGGTAAGGTGTACTGAATGTGGTGGAAGAGAGAAACACAGAAATATCTAATTCATACAGACTGCTTTGTATTTCCCGAGTGTATAAAGTGTATGTCAATGTATTCCAACATAAAGGATATCTTATTTAAGTTTTTAGAAGTTATCACAGAGGGGAAGGAACATATTATATTTGAAGGTGAAAGTACACTCTACCTTTGCTATAAAGACATCCTGAAATAACCTTTTCAATGAATGCAATCTTATTTTTTCTATTTTTTTGACAGGCATAGTGGACAGTGATAGAGAGAGACAGAGAGAAATGTCTTCCTTCTTTCCGTTGCTTCACCCCCCAGTGGCCGCTGCGGCCAGCACACTGTGGCTGGCGCACCGCGCTGATCCGAAGCCAGGAGCCAGGTGCTTCTCCTGGTCTCCCATGCGAGTGCAGGACCCAAGGACTTGGGCCATCTTCCACTGCACTCCCGGGCCACAGCAGAGAGCTGGACTGGAAGAGGCACAACTGGGACAGAACCGGGACTAGAACCCGGTATGCCAGCGCCACAGGTGAAGGATTAGCCTATTGAGCTGTGGCGCCGGCCTGATCTTACTTTTTCAAGCAAACATATTTCCTAATGAACAAATGGCATTTTAACTCTAGTTGTAATGATTAGATATATAATGTGGGAAAATCTTTAAAGTAGAAATCAAGATGATTTAGGAGCAGGTTTACTCAACATTAGAGGTGTCCTTAGATCTATATGGCATAATTTCTGCCAGGCAAACTTGCATCCTGCTAAAGGGTACTGATTAAAATAAATACATGTCAGGATTCTGATTCAAAATATGCCTTTCTGACTAACATAAATCCAATGACTTTTCAAGCTGTGGTACCCAGAGTCCTAATGCCTTTGAAGAGTCCCAGAGATCATTAGTGCATAAGAGTGGGGTGGAGAAAGGTTAGATACAGTGAGGTGAGAAAACTATGTTGAATTTTATTTGAACAAGAATACCAGATAAAAACATAGATAACTACTCCCCTAGTCTAATATTAGAAATAACCACTCTACTTTGTTCTTATTTTGTTGTATATTGATCATATGTTCAAATTTTAACCTGGGCAGAAAGTGTGTATAGAATGCATATTTGTATTGTACAGTATTGTGATATGGCATAGTAACTAAATGCTCAAAATTAAACTTCCATGTAGACTTATAACCCAATAATAATTAAATAATTCATTCTATATAAGTTAAAATATGAAAATATTTTTATTACATTGGAATGATATGAAGCATTACTAAAATTTCTGGATATGTCTTTTTTAAACAATATTTATTTATTTATTTGAAAGTCATAGATACACAGAGAGAGAAGGAGAAGCAGAGAGAGAGGTATTCCATCTGCTGTTTCACTCTCCAGGTGGTTGCAATGGCCATAGCTGTGCCAATCTGAAGCCAGGAGCCAAGAGCCAGGAGCTTCTTCTAGGTCTCCCCTGCGAGTGCATTGGCCCAATAACTTGGACCATCTACTATTTTCCCAAGCCATAGCAGAGACCTGGATCAGAAGTGAGGCGACTGGGTCTTGAATCAGCACCCATATGGAATGCAGGCACTGCAGGCGGTGGCTTTACCTGCTATGCCACAGCTCCAGACCCAAGGGTGTGTCTTTTTTAAACTATTTTTAACTTTTATTTAATGAATATAAATTTGCAAAACACTGCTTATGGAGTACAATGGCTTCCTCCCCCATAACTTCCCAGCCACCCTAAGCACTCCCCTTTCCCACTCCCTCTCCCCTTCCATTCACATCAAGATTCATTTTCAATTCTCTTTATATACAGAAGATCAGTTTAGCATATATTAAGTAAAGATTTCAACAGTTTGCACCCACAGAGAAACACAAAGTGAAAAATACTCTTTGAGTACTAGTTATAGCATTAAATCATATTGTACAGCACATTAAGGATAGAGATCCTACATGTAGAGTAAGTGCACAGTGACTGCTGTAGTTGACTTAACAAATTGACACTCTTGTTTATGGCATCAGTAATCACCCTAGGCTCTTGTCATGAGTTGCCAAGGCTATGGAAGTCTTTTGAGTTCACCAACTCTGGTCATATCTAGGCAAGGTCATAGTCAGAGTGGAAGTTCTCTCCTCCCTTCAGAGAAAGGTACCTCCTTTCCCTATCCACTGGGATCTCACATGGGGGGTATCTTTCATTTTTTTTTTTTGCCAGAGCACCTTGGCTTTCCATGCATGAAATACTCTCATGGGCTTTTCAGCCGGATCCGAATGCCTTAAGGGCTGATTCTGAGGCCAGAGTGCTGTTTAGGACATCTGCCATTCTATGAGTCTGCTGTGTATCTCGCTTCCCATGTTGGATCATTCTCTCCCTTTTTTATACTATCAATTAGTATTTGCAGACACTAGTCTTGTTTACGCGATCCCTTTGGCTCTTAGTCCTATCATTATGATCAATTGTGAACAGAAATTGATCACTTGGACTAGTGAGATGGCATTGGTACATGCCACCTTGATGAGATTGAATTGGAATCACCTGGTATGTTTCTAACTCTACTGTTTGGGGCAAGTCAGCTTGAACATGTCCCGAACTGCACATCTCTTCCCTCTCTTATTCCCACTCTTATATTTACCAGCAATCACTTTTCAGTTAAGTTTCAACACTTGAGAATAACTGTGTATTGATTACAGTATTCAACCAAAAGTATTAAGTAGAACAAATAAACAAAAAAAAATACTAAGAGGGATAACGTATTAAGTTGTTCATCAACAGTCAGGGAAAGGGCTGATCAAGTCACCGTTTCTCATAGTGTTCATTTCACTTTAACAGGTTTCCTTTTTGGTGCTCGGTTAGTTGTCACCGATCAGGGAGAACATATGGTATTTGGCCCTTTGGGACTGGCTTATTTCACTCAGCATAATGCTTTCCAAATTCCTAACAGGGATCACTTTTCAGTTGAAATTTAAACACCTAAGAATAATTGTGTGTTAATTACAGAGTTCAACCAATAGTACTAGAACAAAAAAAAAATACTAAAATGGATAAAGTATTACATTGTACATCAACCGTCAGGACAAGAGCTGATCAGGTCACTGTTTCTCATAGTGTCCATTTCACTTCAACAGGTTTCCACTTTGGTGCTCAGTTAGTTGTCACCGATCAGGGAGACCATATGATATTTGTCCCTTTGTGACTGGCTTGGTTCACTCAGCATGATGTTTTCCAGAATCCTTCATCTTGTTGCAAATGACTGGGTTTCATTTTTTTTTTTTTTTGCAGGCAGAGTGGACAGTGAGAGAGAGAGAGAAAGACAGAGAGAAAGGTCTTCCTTTTTGCCATTGGTTCACCCTCCAATGGCAGCAGTGGCCAGCACGCTGCAGCCGGCACAATGCACTGATTGGAAGGCAGGAGCCAAGTGCTTCTCCTGGGCTCCCATGGGGTGCAGGATCCTTGCACTTGGGTCATCCTCCACTGCACTCCCAGGCCATAGCAGAGAGCTGGCCTGCAAGAAGGGCAAACGGGACAGAATCCGTTTCCCCGACTGAGACTAGATCCCGGTGTGCTGGCGCCGCAAGGGGGAGGATTAGCCTATTGAGCCACGGCGCCGGCCCTCATTTTTTTGACTGCTGTATAGTATTCTATAGAGTACATGTCCCATCATTTCTTTATCCAGTGTACTGTTGATGGGCATTTGGGTTGGTTCCAGGTCTTAGCTATTGTGAATTGAGCTGCAGTAAACATTAAAGTGCAGATAGCTTTTTTGTTGGCCAATTTAAATTCCTTTGGGTAAATTCCAAGGAGTGGGATGGCTGGGTTGAATGCTAGGGTTATCTTCAGGTTTCTGAGGAATCTCCAGACTGACTTCCATAGTGGCTTGACCAGTTTGCATTCCCACCAACAGTGGGTTAGTGTCCCTTTTTCCCCACATCCTCGCCAGCATCTGTTGTTGGTAGATTTCTGTATGTGAGCCATGCTAACTGGGGTGAAGTGAAACCTCATTGTGGTTTTGATTTGCATTTCCCTGATTGCTAGTGATCTTGAACATTTTTTCATGTGCCTGTTGGCCATTTGGATTTCCTCTTTTGAAAAATGTCTATTGAGGTCCTTGGCCCATCTCTTAACTGGGTTGTTTGTTTTGATTTGTGGAGTTTCTTGATTTCTTTGTAGATCCTTGTTATCAACCCTTTGTCTGTTGCATAGTTTGCAAATATTTTTTCCCATTCTGTCGGTTGTCTCTTCACTTTCCTGACTGTTTCTTTTGCATTACAGAAATTATTCAATTTGATGCAATCCCAAATGTTAATTTTGTCTTTGACTGCCTGTGCTTCTGGGGTATTTTCCAAGAAGTCTTTGCCGGTACCTATATCTTGCAGGGTTTCTCTAATGCTCTCTAATAATCTGATGGTGTCAAGTCATTGATTTAAGTCTTTAATCCAAGTTGAGTGTACTTTTGTTTAAGGTGAAAGGTCGGGGTCTTGCTTCATGATTCTGCATGTGGAAATCCAATTTTCCCAGCACCATTTATTGAATAGACTATCTTTGCTCCAGGAATTGGTTTTGGATCCTTGATCAAATATGAGTTGGCTGTAGCTGTTTGGATTGATTTCTGGTGTTTCTATTCTATTCCATTGGTCTATCCATCTGTTTCTGTACCAGTACCATGCTGTTTTGATTACAACTGCCCCGGAGTATGTCCTGAAATAAGGTATTGTGATGCCTCCAGCTTTGTTTTGGTTGTACAAGATTGCTTTAGCTATTCGAGGTCTATTATGCCTCCATATAAATTTCAGCATCATTTTTTCCAGATCTGAGAAGAAGGTCTTCGGTATCTTGAGTGGTATTGCATTGAATCTATAAATTGCTTTTGGGAGAATGGACATTTTGATGATATTGATTCTTCCAAACCATGAGCATGGAAGATTTTTCTTTTTTTTTTTTTTTTGGTATCCTCTTCTATTTCTTTCTTTAAGGTTTTGTAATTTTTATCATAGAGATCTTTAACGTGCTTGGTTAAGTTTATTCCAAGGTATTTGATTGTTTTTGTAGCTATTATGAATGGGATTTATCTTAGCAGTTCTTCCTCAGCCGTAGCATTGTCTGTGTATACAAAGGCTGTTGATTTTTGAGCATTGATTTTATATCCTGCCA